>NC_139625.1:66369252-66399252 GCF_964638095.1 Poromitra crassiceps
CAAACACAACACACACACATACACATTACACACACACACACACACACACACACACACACACACACACACACACACACACACACACACACACACACACACACACACACACACACACACATGTGAGCAAAGTAAACATGTACCATGAACATCCATAGGCACAAAGCACACAAAAGCACGTAAACTCACAAACGTTCAGTCATGTTGTCTCCAGAGGGAAGTAATTAAGTATATACTTAAGTAGAATTTTCAGGTATCTTACTGATTATTTTTTTTTCTGACAAATTTTTACTTTTACTCCCTACATTTTAACACGAGTATCTGTACTTTCTATTCCTTACATTTTCAAAACAGGCTTGTTACTTTAGTTTTAATGCACGACAGACAAAAACCATGTAACGTTTGACTGTCTCGCTCATCTCACGGTCTAGCTCACTCGATCGCCTCTCTCTCTTTCGCTGGTGTAGATCACATCATATCGACAATGTAGCCTAATGAGGGAGAAGGGGTAGATGTCATTAAAACCATATCACACAAATGATTAATCAAAGTATCTTACTTCCTAACTTACATTTACATACATTTCTCATACATTTCTTGATACATCGCTTGGCTGGTTGCACAGCATGTAGCCTACTGCATGTGTAATATTTACATGTATGTCCTCACATATTACGATTACGATTACGATTACGATTACGAAAACTTTATTGTACACAAGTGGAAATTGGTCTTTGGTTCCACTACAGACATGTCTCAAAAGCATAAAACACAACAATACACATGAAAACACATGAAACACATGAAACAATGCAATTATGACAAAAAACCTGGCTAGACATCCACAAAATGACCACACATCCACAAAACAGTCAACACACATTCATCCACACCGATGCACAAAAGTAGGCTACACCTCACAATGCAGGTCAAAATTACAAATCATAGGTCTATGACCTGTCCAATTCAAAAAACATTCAGGAGAAGACCTGCTGGACGCATCCAGCACTTGAACAGGGCAGTCGCTTTCTTTCTCGCTCTCCCTTATTTCCCTTCTTTCCCTCTGCCTGCAACAACACCCATGAGAGTATAAGGACAACATTTCGACGTCAGTGCGTCTTCATCAGCACCTGATGAAGACGCACTGACGTTGAAACGTCCTTATACTCTGCACCTTAAATAAAAGGCATCCTATGGCCTGAGTTGCTCCAGACTTCTTCCTCAATTGTGACTTCTTATAGATGTTTCTCTTTTCCATCGGTAGTCTGTAACGCTTCCCTGAGGGTAAAAGTTCAAATTCACTGAACAGTGGATGAGAGGAGTCCTTAATGATCCTCTCAGCTTTACTTCTAATTATTTCATCGTACAGACTACTTAGCTGCTTCTGTGGCTTCCCTAGGATCTTGGAGGCCATATCACTATTCTCTGTAGCTTGTTTCTCCATTTAATGTTCAGATTGCCATATCACATATTAATGATATTAAAAGATTAAAATACTTTCCACTAGGCTCTTATATACAGTTTCTAGAATGTTTTGGCTTACTCCAAAATTGTTGAGCTTGCGTAGCAAGTGGAGGCGTTGTGATTTTTTTTTTTAAATGTGATCGGTATTTGCTTTAAAAGTAAGACTGCTGTCAATGTATGTTTCGCAGATATTTAAAATCGTCAACCATCTCAACCGTTTGTCCGTTGATGATTATTAGCTGCATTGAATTTTTATGGTTTTGTAAGATTAGCTCCTTGGTCTTTGAGACGTTTATGTCTAAGGAGCTTGTTGAACACCAATTTTGAAGCCTCAAAACATGGTTGAAATATAAATTATCTCTCTACCCCTCCTGCAGGAGAGCAACCAACGCCATAGCATCTGCATACTTAAATAAACCAAAAATATACATGATCAATAAGAAACTCATTTGTGTACACAGAGAAAAGAGGAGGCGGAAAAATTGTTCCATGTGGTGTCCTATGTGTGTGTGTTAGCACATGCAAGAGTGTGTGTGTGTGTGTGTGTGTGTGTGTGTGTGTGTGTGTGTGTGTGTGTGTGTGTGTGTGTGTGTGTGTGTGTGTGTGTGCGTGCGTGCGTGCGTGCGTGCGTGCGTGCGTGCGTGGTGTGTGTGTGTGTGTGTGTGTGTGTGTGTGTGTGTGTGTGTGACTGGGTGGGTGCGTGCGTGCGGGAGACAGGGAGATTGTGTTAGGAGAGAAGGGGGGGATTGTATATTGTATTGTACAGTACATTGGATAGACAGATGCACTTTCCTTGTCAACACAAATTTTCTCTATATGGAATAAGTTGTCTCACCTCACTAGCAGAATAGAAAGAAAAATAAGGGCGGTCTGCCTCGACTCAGTACTGTAGGACCCCCTGCTGTGTCTCTAATGAAGTGGGTGCTGGGGATTAAACACAGGACCTCATGCATGCAAAACATTCGCTCTACCACTGAGCAACATCGTCAAGGTCAAGGACTAGGCTGCAGTCCATGTACACATCAGATTTGAGTTTAAATGTAGATCTGTGTACTGTACCAATAGCTGGATCTCGGGTTTCATCGCCAGCTGATGTTAAGAGCATTTTCGATAAGCAAGACAAGAAGCAATCAGTTGAATGCACGAAACACAAAGGAGAAACCACATCCCTGCTATTTAGAAACCTTAAATTTGAGGTGAGAAATGTCTCACTCAGTTGTGCATATAGTAGCCTGATAAAAAGCCTCCACCAGTTTGCCTGCAGTCTTAAATTGCTAGATGAATGCAAAGTCATATGTAGCCTTACTTGCAAAGATACAACTCAAATGTATATGTCCATCTTTTTTCATCTTTTGTGATTTTTATCAGATATACAAAAAGTGTTAAAATCAAGATAAATGAAGGAAAATTAATTAACTTAATTTTCATGATGAATGAATGAATGAATGAATGAATGAAACCTTTATTGCCCCTCAGGGAATTTGTTATGCACAGGGAGAGCCCAAAAAGAACACAGGCACACATAAAGCACAACATATAAAAATAAAAATATATAAGCATAAAATACATACATCATAAAAAAGCATAAAATTGCATGATCAATAAGGCACAAGGTGCAAGGTGCAAATTCAAAGTGCTAAGAAATCAAGCTATGAGCTAAAGCTTGTTAAGCAGCTGAATGCTGCGTGGGACGAAGGATGTAATGCCTCCTTTAGTTTTCATCCTGGGCATACAGTACCTTCGCCCTGAAGGTAAGAGTGCATACTCAGACCATAGGGGGTGCAGTGGATCACCTATGATCTTTTCCGCCAATTTTCTGGTGTTCTGATCTGACATGATGGTAATATTGCACATTGGTTATCTTATCTCCTAGTTTAGCGACCCTGTCTTGTTCTGCACACTTACTGCTCCTCCCCAACACTGAATACAGAAAGTCAGAACACTCTGGATGCAGGTCTTATAGAACAGTATCTGCAAGGTTCTGTCCACTTTAAAACTTCTAAGTTTCCTTAGGAAGTAGAGATGTTGTTGGGCCTTTGCAGACCTGGCATTGGTGTTGGCATTCCATGTGAGTTTACTATCAATAATAGTGCCCAGGTATTTGTACTCCTGTACTATTTCAATTGGTAAATTATTTATAGACACGGGGGACAGAGAAACCGGGTTTCGTCTAAAATCAAAGACCATTTCTTTGGTCTTTTTTGTGTTTAAAATCAGTGAGTTATCTGAGCACCAGTTATAGAAGTGGTCAATCACAGCTCTATAACTGGTCTCGTCGTCATTCAAAAGGCCGATCAGAGCTACATCATCTGCAAATTTAATCATTGTACAATAGTCCTGATGACTAATTAAGTCGTTAATGTACAGTATGATATTTCCAGAACATCCAGCAATCCAGAGACAGAATACCTGTGTCCTAATCTTCTGGTCTAGTAACTCCATTACGTCTCCAAATAGTCTTTTCAAGTAGACTCAGAGCTGTTCTTGAGATTTAATTTGTATATATTATATTATACATGCCCAATCAATAAAGATTTCCATGTTCCATGTTTTACTGAAGGTGAAGTTCTGGCATATTGATCCCTCTGGGTTGAATTTTCTCAGGATGGCAGTCATGCTGTAGAGAAGAGGGTGTTTCCCAGGATGGCAGTCATGCTGTAGAGAAGAGGGCGGTTCCCAGGCCCAGAGAGGCTTTTCCAACTGGATCACAGTCAGACAAGCAATCTCTAGCAATCTTTATCTCTGGCTGTGTAAAAAACCCTCTTGACAGTCTGGGAAATGCCCCGAAGGCAACACCAACCCCTCAGAAATGTGTGTTTAGTAAAATATGGATGGCACACTGGTGCTGGCAGGAGATCCAGGTCTCCATGCCTGTCTTCCATCAGACAGATGAAACATTGTTGATTAGGTAGTCTCAGATCGTGAGACTAGCCTTCGATTCTCTAGTCTGAGTCTCAGACAAGCACCCGCAAATTCCACTGCAGATTCTATTCAAAATGGCCCTACTTTTTGATACATGTAATCACAAAAAACGATTACTTGCATTATAGTTAATGTAGTTGTCCGTCGAAAACGGGCTATTCATGTTCTTGAATGTTGCATATGTTTTCAATACCGATGGGTTTTTGTCAGGTCCGCGTCTGTCTTTTCAATTGAAAATGGCCGTTGTAGTTCTTGCGCTTCTCAGCGGGGAAACAGTGCCCTCTCTGCTGTGGCTACGGGTGGAAACCAATAATTACACATCCGGAAAAACTGAAATTACAGCCCGTGGAATTAGCGGGCACTTGTCTGAGACTCAGACTAGTGAATTGAAGGCTGAGTCTCACGATCTGAGGCTACTGATTAGGCATGCAGAACATTAGATTTGATTCCAATTGAAAATAAAAGGCTCTGATTGATCTAAATGTTTGACTCATAGTACCGGTTCCCATCAGTCCACAGAGGATTTCAACATATAATTTAATGAAGTTCAAAATATGCAAATATGCAACTGTCTGCCATCTCATAAGCAAATATATTAGTACCCGACTGTCTGCCATCACATATGCAAATATATTAGTACCCGACTGTCTGCCATCACATATGCAAATATATTAGTACCCGACTGTCTGCCATCACATATGCAAATATATTAATACCCGACTGTCTGCCATCTCATATGCAAATATATTAATACCCGACTGTCTGCCATCACATATGCAAATATATTAGTACCCGACTGTCTGCCATCTCATATGCAAATATATTAGTACCCGACTGTCTGCCATCACATTATGCAAATAAGTAGTACCCGACTGTCTGCCATCACACATGCAAATATATTAGTACCCGACTTTCTGCCATCTCATATGCAAATATATTAATACCCGGCTGTCTGCCATCACATATGCAAATATATTAGTACCTGACTGTCTGCCATCACATATGCAAATATATTTGTACCCGACTGTCTGCCATCACATATGCAAATATATTAGTACCTGACTGTCTGCCATCTCATATGCAAATATATTAATACCCGACTGTCTGCCATCACATATGCAAATATATTAGTACCTGACTGTCTGCCATCTCATATGCAAATATATTAATACCCGACTGTCTGCCATCACATATGCAAATATATTTGTACCCGACTGTCTGCCATCTCATATGCAAATATATTAGTACCCGACTGTCTGCCATCTCATATGCAAATATATTAGTACCCGACTGTCTGCCATCTCATATGCAAATATATTAATACCCGACTGTCTGCCATCACATATGCAAATATATTAGTACCCGACTGTCTGCCATCTCATATGCAAATATATTAGTACCCGACTGTCTGCCATCTCATATGCAAATATATTAGTACCCGACTGTCTGCCATCACATATGCAAATATATTAGTACCCGACTGTCTGCCATCTCATATGCAAATATATTAGTACCCGACTGTCTGCCATCTCATATGCAAATATATTAGTACCCGACTGTCTGCCATCTCATATGCAAATATATTAGTACCCGACTGTCTGCCATCACATATGCAAATATATTAGTACCCGACTGTCTGCCATCACATATGCAAATCTATTAGTACCCGACTGTCTGCCATCTCATATGCAAATATATTAGTACCCGACTGTCTGCCATCACATTATGCAAATAAGTAGTACCCGACTGTCTGCCATCACATATGCAAATATATTAGTACCCGACTTTCTGCCATCTCATATGCAAATATATTAATACCCGACTGTCTGCCATCACATATGCAAATATATTAGTACCTGACTCTCTGCCATCACATATGAAAATATATTTGTACCTGACTGTCTGCCATCACATATGCAAATATATTAGTATGCGACTGTCAGCCATCTCATATGCAAATATATTAGTACCCGACTGTCTGCCATCACATTATGCAAATATATTAGTACCCCACTATCTGCCATCACATTATGCAAATATATTAGTACCCCACTGTCTGCCATCACATATGCAAATATATTAGTACCTGACTGTCTGCCATCACATATGCAAATATATTAGTACCTGACTGTCTGCCATCACATATGCAAATATATTAGTACCCGACTGTCTGCCATCACATTATGCAAATATATTAGTACCCCACTATCTGCCATCACATTATGCAAATATATTAGTACCCCACTGTCTGCCATCACATATGCAAATATATTAGTACCTGACTGTCTGCCATCACATATGCAAATATATTAGTACCCGACTGTCTGCCATCTCATATGCAAATATATTAGTACCCGACTGTCTGCCATCTCATATGCAAATATATTAGTACCCGACTGATTGCCATCACATATGCAAACATATATATGTTAAGTGATTACAATCACCTGTTATTGTCCTACCATTATAAAGGTTGAAAAAAAGCATAAAACTTAAACTGCGATTTCTCAAAAGGTACAAAATATATCTAAAAGCTGAATAAGATGAATAAACTATTCAAAGTGGTGACCCATTTAAAGTTTGAATAGCCTATGAAGGAGAAGTTAGAGTTCAAAGAGGGCATGGTGAACAGTCCTTCCATAGACTTACAGTGTATAGTATAACAGGAAAGCGGAAAGTTGACCTAGCTTCTGAAAAGGGGCGGGGCTTAGAAAAGGTAAATAGAGAGCCCCAGGAACGAGTCCGGAAAACATCGATGCTAACACTTCCTGGTTCTTCACTGTTTTTGCCTATGGGATTATTGAATGGGTTTTTGGCGCAATGCTTCTAATAAGGTCTCTGGGCAACGCAAGCTTAATCAAACGCGAACGAGTGTTCAGTAGGATAATCTTCACACATGAGGACCACTTTTATGAGTTTTTAAGCTTTTACGTGCCGTTAAAAGGGCGGCTAGCTAGCAAACGGCTAAATGAGACTACACTGTTGAGTCGACGGGGATATTATACGTCAATAACGTCATCACTTCAAAGGACGAACACGGAAATTCTCTTTCCCTCACCTGGTTCAGCCCGGGGTAATCAGTGCACAGCAGCGCACACATCAACAAAAGTCCAGGTTGAGTGGTGACGTGACGGGGAAGCCTATGCGACACTGTGTGTAGTTCTGGATTAGCTTAGCTCGAGCTTTTTACTTCTAGGGCTTGCATTTACGCTTCAAAACTCATGAAAGTGGTCCTCATGTGTGAACATTATCTCGCTGAACACAGGTTTGCGTTTGATTAAGCTTGCATTGCCCAGAGACCTTATTTGAAGCATCGCGGCAAAAACCCATTCAAAAATCCCATAGGCAGAAACAGTGAAGAACCAGGAAGCCTGGGACTTCCGCGTTCCGACTACAAAAATACGTCATCCCTGGGGCTCTCTATTGTGATTGATTTAGTGTGATTAATAAGTAATTGTTCCGCTTACACCTTTGTAAAGCCAAACTGGCCCGGATATATCCTGGCTCAGACCCAAATTGCATTAGATGCCATCAGTTTCCGGGTACTCTAGGCCACACGTTTTGGACTTGCCCAAAATTGTACACATTCTGGTCAGACATTTTTAATACATTCTCATATATATGTCAAAAACAGATTGACCCAGATCCAATTACTGCAATATTTGGGGTTGCCCCTAGCAACAGTGGGCCACAGATCTAATGGCCTTTTCAACATTACTAGCTCGCCGGCTTATTCTTTTTAGCTGGAAATCGCCCACACCTCCATCACACTCACGCTGGATTCGTGAGGTAATGTCATTTCTTAAGCTAGAAAAAGTCAGATGCACAGTCCAGGGTTCTCTGGAAAAGTTTGAAATGACTTGGCACCCCTTCTTAGATTATTATGATAAGGAATTTGACGCAAGAACTTTAGATTAGTAGCCCCCAACATCTCTACCCTACCCTCTTCCCACCCCCCTCTTGTTCTTTCCTTGTCTCTATTATTATTATTATTTTTTTGTTTGTTTGTTTGTTTGTTTGTTTGTTTGTTTGTTTTTACACTTGGTTGTCATTGCATCACACATATTCAGGAGATTGTATACGTGTATGACATCATGCAACCTTGCACCTATTTTGTATTGTCTGTCTTCTACGGGGTTTGTTTTTTCTTGTTTGTATTGTTTAAAAACGAATAAAAACAATTTGAAATAAATAAACAGGGGAGACCGATCACACCTGCAAAAAAAAAAAAAAAAAAAAAAAAAAGGTAATTGTTTCCGATTTACGGATATGAGGGCAGATGTGTTTGTTGTTCCTTCAGACTCAGACATAATTGGAAGTTGTGTGCATTTTCAATCAAAACTCACCTGCATTATTGCTACTTAGGCCCCAAAGCTTGTTAGTTTGCATAAAGCATCCTGTTCATAATGTGTTACTTTCCACTACACACATATTCATAATAACAAACCTATTTAGAGACCTTTTCACTCACTGTATGAGTCAGAGTCAGGCCCCTGTGCTCAAGTCTGTTAGTGCTGTAATAATGATCATGATAATGAAAGCTATAATGATAATGACTGTCATCACAAAAAAAATGAAACTGGACGGTGGACCCATATAATATTGTAGCTCCTTTGTACTTTCCCCAGAGCTAATGTTACCTCATCAAGTATAGATTTATTTTACAACAACCACTCTAACATTATTTCTATGGGATTGTCAGTGTTTGAAAACGACGAAGAAAAGACAGAAGATGTTGACTTCGAAATCCACCCTACTTTCCTGTAAGAATCAAATAATAAAGTCCAGACACAAATCACATAACCTCATATCAGATTCATACTGGACTTTAAAAAGCCTACAACTCTGAGGCCCCCCCCCCCCCCCCCCCCGCCCAACTTGATTCCATCTGTTGATACAGCAATGTAACTATCTGACTTGTGCCACCTACCACGAGAAAATGTTATGTTTTTTGTGGGTGTAAATGCAGCTTATAGAATCCAGAGTCCCCAAATGTTGTCTCGACTTGTTTTAGTGAAATAATTCAGATGCTTGAAACTTGATGAGCATTGATGAGTTTAACTGGTATAAAAACATATAGGCTTGTATTTCAAGGTTATTTCATTGGATTTTTAACCCTAGTTGCAATTTTGTTGCCTTTTTGTTTATTTCATGTTTTAACAGTACATGAAGGCATTGTGTATTACTGCAACAGTTTTTTGTGAAATAAATTTGATTGGTGTAAAAAAGAAAAGGGGGTCACGACTGAGGAAAAATGTGGGTCCTGAGGCTAGACCAGTTGAGAACCACTGCCTAGCTGCTACATTGGATCAAACGTGGAACCTGCTAGCTATTAGGGGTGGGAGAAAAAATCGATTCACCTAAGTATCGCGATTTTTAATGTCACGATTTTTTGGATCGATATTTTATTCAAGAATCGATAATCGCAAAAGCAAAAAAAAAAAAAAAAATTTTTTTTTTTTTTTTTTTTTTTTTTTTTGGTGCTGCAGTCAGGCCACTCACTGAACAGCAGGTCAGGTGCCGCCTACTGGTTTACTAGTGGTTGTATTACTTTATTAGTTAGTCTGAAGTAATAATTACACTTCAGGGTTAAAGTGGGTGCATCTCATTGTAAAATTGGACTTGGCCCAAATTAGGCTTCAAACGACCCAAATTGGGCTTCAAACGACCGACATTGAGCTTCAAACGGCCCAAATTTCACGCGCGTCGGCCCATATCGGCCTGGCCTGCTTGGTATCTAATGCCCAGCCTGAATTATGATCCCAGTCCGCCCCTGTTTTTAACTATATCGCCCAGCCCTACTCATGATATACAGTCTCTAGTGTATGATTCAACTTTTCCCATGTTCTAATCTAGTGTAAAAAAGCAAACAAACTGAAAAAAGAAAAGAAAAAAAGAAACAAAAATCGCAATAAATCGTAATATCGAATCGCAATAATCGTAGAATCGCAATACTTAAGAATCGCAATATAAATTGAATCGGCACCCAAGTATCGTGATAGTATCGAATCGGGAGATAAGTGAATCGGCACAGCCCTACTAGCTATGCTGCTCTCTAACCCCGAGCCCAAATAGTCTTGTTTTATTCAACGTGTCGTCTCTTGTCGTCTCGTCTCTTTTCTTCTGACTCCCTGACACATTTCAATTAGGTCTGAAGACAACATGCCCCCAGGCCAACTCCGGACAAGATGAAATACAAAGGTCTCTCCATCTTATTTATTGCACCTCTGTGCAAACCCATTTGCCGGCCATCCTCTTGGTAAGCCATAATGGCTTCTTCACCGTCAGCGCTTTAAATCCTTTAGACAGCCACTGTCCAGCACACAGCAGGTGAGGCCAGGCCAGATAGACAACCACTGTCCAGCACGCAGCAGGTGAGGCCAGGGCAGAGAGACAGCCACTGTCCAGCACGCAGCAGGTGAGGCCAGTGCAAAGAGACAGCCACTGTCCAGCACGCAGCAGGTGAGGCCAGGGCAGAGAGACAGCCACTGTCCAGCATGCAGCAGGTGAGGCCAGGGCAGATAGACAACCACTGTCCAGCACACGGCAGGTGAGGCCAGGGCAGACAGACAACCACTGTCCAGCACACAGCAGGTGAGGCCAGGGCAAAGAGACAGCCACTGTCCAGCACGCAGCAGGTGAGGCCAGGGCAGAGAGACAGCCACTGTCCAGCATGCAGCAGGTGAGGCCAGGGCAGATAGACAACCACTGTCCAGCACACGGCAGGTGAGGCCAGGGCAGAGAGACAACCACTGTCCAGCACGCAGCAGGTGAGGCCAGGGCAGAGAGACAACCACTGTCCAGCATGCAGCAGGTGAGGCCAGGGCAGATAGACAACCACTGTCCAGCACACAGCAGGTGAGGCCAGGGCAGTTAGACAACCACTGTCCAGCACACAGCAGGTGAGGCCAGGGCAGTTAGACAACCACTGTCCAGCACACGGCAGGTGAGGCCAGGGCAGTTAGACAACCACTGTCCAGCACACGGCAGGTGAGGCCAGGCCAATTAGACAGCCACTGTCCAGCACGCAGCAGGTGAGGCCAGGGCAGAGAGACAGCCACTGTCCAGCATGCAGCAGGTGAGGCCAGGGCAGATAGACAACCACTGTCCAGCACACGGCAGGTGAGGCCAGGGCAGACAGACAACCACTGTCCAGCACACAGCAGGTGAGGCCAGGGCAAAGAGACAGCCACTGTCCAGCACGCAGCAGGTGAGGCCAGGGCAGAGAGACAGCCACTGTCCAGCATGCAGCAGGTGAGGCCAGGGCAGATAGACAACCACTGTCCAGCACACGGCAGGTGAGGCCAGGGCAGAGAGACAACCACTGTCCAGCACGCAGCAGGTGAGGCCAGGGCAGAGAGACAACCACTGTCCAGCATGCAGCAGGTGAGGCCAGGGCAGATAGACAACCACTGTCCAGCACACAGCAGGTGAGGCCAGGGCAGTTAGACAACCACTGTCCAGCACACAGCAGGTGAGGCCAGGGCAGTTAGACAACCACTGTCCAGCACACGGCAGGTGAGGCCAGGGCAGTTAGACAACCACTGTCCAGCACACGGCAGGTGAGGCCAGGCCAGATAGACAGCCACTGTCCAGCACACAGCAGGTGAGGCCAGGGCAGACAGACAGCAAACACATCATATCCTTTGGGAAATTAAAGGTACAACAATTATGGCAGGTGCAGATGGAGTAATCCAAGCAAACACACCTGCACCAACTAAAGTCTAAATAACATGTTTTCAAATGTATTTATTGGCGCACACTGGTGCCGAAGTGGCCTGGGCTTTCATTAGTTCTCCCCCTGCTTATTTTCTCAAGGTTAAGAGCTACCACATCAGCATGGTCCCTGTTTTTCTTGAGCTCGAAATTCTCATTTGCAATGAGAGGCTGGCAAGCAGCAAAAAGGGGAGAAAACAGTAGTCAAGTCAAATCGTGATGGTAGTTGTTTTTCTGTGTTGCATCTACTGTATTTATGTGAAAATATCAATGCATACATACCATATCAACATACACATAAGGGCTTGCCTAGGCACAGGTACTATATATCTCTCTACCCTTCTCACATCTAGTGACCACATCACTCACTCGCCAGCGCCTGTTCTCATCAATCAATAGTGCATTGGCACTACATGGCACAAAGTCAAACAGTGTCCTCTCGCCGAATAAATTGGCAGAAGAAGCTGCCTGGGAGATTAGATTGCATCTCAAGAATGCTAATTCACCGGGAGTCTGGGTCTGGGGATGTCGTGATTAAAGACTCAATTTCCCAGAGGTCAGTGTGGTGTGATCACATATTACTGCTAACTGATGGAGTGTCTCTGACATCTGCACTCTGACGGCATGGCTGTCACAAGCAGTGACACCAATGCCCCTTACACGCAATAGGGAACCAGACGGCTGTCTCAGATTAAATATTCTTGTCAGGATGTTTAAATTCACTCAGTCCAGGAGTTCTTAGGCAACCACATGCTATGCTATCAAACTGCTTATTTGTGGTTTAGTTTATGCAAGGGATGACATGGTGGGAGAGGCCTGCAGCATCTCAGGTCTAAACGGCTAAGCCCTGAAATGCTGACATACAGTACAGTATTATCTTCACATAACAGTGAACGTTGCCATGCATTATCCCTGACATGTGTCCCTGCAGTACAGTATTATCTTCACATAACAGTGAACGTTGCCATGCATTATCCCTGACATGTGTCCCCGCAGTACTACAGTATTATCTTCACATAACAGTGAACGTTGTCATGCATTATCGCTGACATGTGTCCCCGCAGTACAGTATTATCTTCACATAACAGTGAACGTTGCCATGCATTATCCATGACATGTGTCCCCGCAGTAGGGCATTCACAGACTAGTCGACTAGTCGACTAGTAAAACCACTAGTCGACACTGTGCTTAGTAGTCGACTAGTCGTTTTAGCAAAAAAAAAAAAAAAAAAAAAAATCTTTAAAGGCCCATTCTGTCAGTTCTGGCGAGAAATAAATGTGCACAAAGTGTTTTTTATTTGCAATGAGTGAATGCGCCTTGACGTAACTTAAAAATGGCGACCAGGGGCGTTTCTCTCCGACCAGCCGTTCAGAAGATACATGGAAATACCGCAGTTTCAAAGGGGTTAGCATTTCCCGCCACAGCTAGAGGATGTGACGTCTGCGCGCGTTCATGAGCCTCCCTCTTGTCCTGGCTCCGGCGTAAACGAAGAAGACGGCTAAGGAAATGGCTAACGTTACGTTCGTCGCT
This sequence comes from Poromitra crassiceps, assembly GCF_964638095.1. Lineage (NCBI taxonomy): Eukaryota > Metazoa > Chordata > Actinopteri > Beryciformes > Melamphaidae > Poromitra > Poromitra crassiceps. The sequence continues at coordinate 66,382,882 of NC_139625.1, forward strand.
AGCTGCTAGCAAAATGAAACAACAACACAGACTCCAGAAAAAGTCCACACTAAATAAATAAATAAATATTTATCTAATGAAGCCCGTCTGGCCAGACAGCAGCAATGTGACCGACATCGGGGGGAAACTAGAGTCAGGACTGTGTTTTCGGTTCATGAAGGAAACTTGCTGCTTGTAGCTACTGTAATGTGGTTTTGACCAGATAACGTTAGCTGCTTGCTAATGGATTTTCAAGATTCGAGATTTTTACTGTCACTCCGTAGTACAAGTATCTGACCACCTGGTCAGAAACTCTGCTAACATTACCGTCTTGTGTGAAGTAATGCAACCCACGTTACTACCGTTATGCTTATGGTCATGGAACATTATTGTTTGACTGCAGTTAGCTGCGGTGGTGAGTGCCTATTAGAACCATAACGTTAGCTTGATGCTATACGCGGCTAACTAATGGATTTAGCTATATTTATAGAAATTACCACCAGCCCCACTAATAACGTTACTGTCTTGTGTTGATAATGAATCTAACAGTCGGAAATATGCCTAACGTTAGCCTATTGTCTGTTATGCTTACGGTACATTGTTTGACTGTTCAGTTTGGTCAACTCCAGGCATTACACGGTACCGTACATACAGGGGGAGCAGGCTATTTCCTGGCTTGTGCTAACATGAGTATCCACTTGCCCGCAGCCAGCAAGCTCTGGCTGCAGTGGGACTGCACATAGTTAACGTTAGCTTGATGCTAATCGCGGCTAACTAATATTAATTTACATTTATAGAAATTACCACCAGCCCCACTAATAACGTTACCGTCTTGTGTGGATAATGAATTTAACAGTCCTAAATATGCCTAACGTTACTGTTATGCTTATGAAACATTGTTTGATTGTTCAGTTTGGTCAACTCCAGGCGTACCGTACATACAGGGGGAGCAGGCTATTTCCTGGCTTGTGCTAACATGAGTATCGACTTCCCCGCAGCCAACGCAAGCCAAAACACGGCCAAACATGCCACAATAACGTCCCCTAATTCATCCAGAATCCTTCCTGGGCATCTCGAGGCTGATCTGACCGATAAATTGTCCAGGTTGCCGTTTTCAAGTGACTTTTATGAGTTAACGTTACAAAGCAACCAACAGCAGAGCTGTTGCCAGGCAACTGCTTGTGCGCGTGCGAGTATGGTGCTCGCGCGTCAGCTCGTTCACACGCTGCCTGCAGTTACACTAACGGCCACCGGCGTCAGTAAGAGTGAGTATTGACGGAATACGGAATGGGCCTTTAAGAAAGAACATGAGGTATTTACACGACATACATGGACTATCATATCCCATATCCCATATCCCCCACAAAGAACATCAAAACACAACAAAACAAAACAAGAAAACTGCATAAGATACACAATAATCCAAGAACAAACAAGACTATTGGACAAACAACCAAACAAAAGCAATGCATTCAAAGTAAATACATAGATCTTGCCCTGTTGGCAGCTAGGAAATGCATAGCTTTAAATTGGAAAGCATCCAATCCCCCAGCTGTAGTTCACTGGTGGAATGAACTCTCAAGCTACCATACGTTGGATAACATTTACTACAAGAGCAAAGGCAGATTCTTAGACATCCCCAAAATATGGCAACCACATACAGAGTTTGACTTTAAGAACTTTTTACCCCAGTGTCATTAGGCTTATCAGGATAGGCGCTGAATACATTGTTTTTGTTTGGTTGTTTGTCCAATAGTCTTGTTTATTCTTGGATTATTGTGTATCTTATGCAGTTTTCTTGTTTTTTTTGTTGTGTTTTGATGTTCTTTGTGGGGGATATGGGATATGGGATATGGTCCATGTATGTCGTGTAAATACCTCATGTTCAAAGATAATTTTTTATTTTTTATTTTTTTAAACGACTAGTCGACTAGTCGACTACCTTTAGGGACAACTAGTCGACTAGTAAAATTCACTAGTCGTGAATGCCCTACCCCGCAGTACTACAATATTATCTTCACATAACAGTGAACATTGCCATGCATTATCCATGACATGTGTCCCCGCAGTACTACAATATTATCTTCACATAACAGTGAACGTTGCCATGCATTATCCCTGACATGTGTCCCCGCAGTACAGTATTATCTTCACATAACAATGAACGTTGCCATGCATTATCCCCGACATGTGTTCCCGCATTACAGTATTATCTTCACATAACAGTGAACGTTGCCATGCATTATCCATGACATGTGTCCCCGCGGTACAATATTATCTTCACATAACGCCAACGTTGCCATGCATGATCCCCGACATGTGTCCCCGCGGTACAGTATTATCTTCACATAACAGCGAACGTTGCAATGCATGATCCCTGACGTGTCCCCGCCGAAAGCATTTTGGTCATTTAATACAGTGCTCTGCTCTGTTGGATGTCGAGTTGTGCTGACAACAGAGAGGACAGTAGGTGCTCATGTCTCCTTTTCGCTTTATTACAAGTATATCATGTTAAGTCACAGAGGAAGTGATGTAACACAGAAGTCCCTGGTTTACAATTCATAAATTAAATGACATAATTTGGACCAGGAAGTTCTGTGAATGAACAGGAAGCTCTTGGTCCAGGCAAGATGGAGGGAAGTTAAACATTGCATACTGATTTTGTGATGATAAAGCTGGTTGGAAGATCGGCAAAGTGACCCTTTAAGTAAATGTAATATAAAGAGAAACAGAGAGCATAAAATATATATAAAATAACACTTGAGTCGAGGATATCGAACACTGACATGAAGCTGTCATTCAGGTTGTGAGTATGATTGATGTAACATTCATTACTGGCTTTGTCGATTGATTTATTCATAATATCCCTGTGACCACAGTGATCTAATTAGTCTGCAGTGCATATAAAGTAATGTCTCATCAATAACACAGATTTGGACAGACAGTAAACAAAAACAAAAAAACACACGATATGAAAGACACTGTGGAACTACCTTGAAACACGTGACCCACAGCGCCCCCTCACTTCCCGACAGAATCCCTGCCCCAAAATAAATACTTAAACCGTGAACAGATACGGCTAAAAGCTAAAATGGCGTTCTCGCTTCCTGATTCCTGGCTAGAGGGAAAAGCGAGGAGTGGGCAGCATCGTCACAAGAGCCAGAAGTGAGATTACAGCACATGCACAGAGATTTATTTTGTTGTATTTAAACCTGGAAATGTGCATCTGGCGTACTTCCAGTCTGGTCAGTTGGCTCCCTTTGTTAATTGGCTAGCGTTCCCCATGGCAGTTAGCTGATTGGTGCTCCTGTGGTCACCAGCTTGTAGTAGGCTCCCTTGAGGGCCATGAGCTGATCATGGGAGCCTTTCTCGATCACAAAGCCCCTGGCCATGACGGCGATAATGTCAGAGTTCTGAATGGTGGACAGGCGGTGGGCGATAACGATGCAGGTGCGGCCCTCCCTGGCTTTGTCCAGGGCATCTTGCACGGTCTGTAACACACAGACACACACATGAAGCAATGTACATGGATTACACATGTAGAAACTGAGGGGGGAGTTCCGGTTGTGAAAATTTAGGCAGATGCGGAAGTACCAACATTTGCAGTTCCTCGAATGACCACTTGAGGCAGGCTCCAAAAGGGAGTCATTCCCCATTCACCCCATGTCAAAATGCCCTGACTTTACAGCAGAAATAAACATGTTTACAGCATGGTACAAACAAATAAAAATAAAATTAATATCGAATTTCACCTTTCATGACAACTGTATGGGGGGTGAATGTTTATATAACTTGTTTAGAGTAAAGTAGACGATAAAAAAAGACTGTTTTGGGCATGATTGACAGGTCGCCTGGCCACTGATCGTGCAGCCTGCTGATCAATTATGGCAGGCAGCACTGCGGCTCTTGTCCAAATTTACGCCACTCCTGGCTCCAAATAACCAAGATGGCGATGGTCACAATACCCCAGTCCACAAACCACAAAAAAAAATCCAGCATAGACCCCCCCCCTACACACACACACACACACACACACACACACGGCTTTCATTACAGTAATTTCACAATCAAGCCTTGATTACTATCATTAGAATGTTCCAATGGATCTGTGCACTACAGATGCCTCTTTACTCCGTAGCCTGCTGCAGACACAGGGCTGTGGGTCGTGTTCAGTTTAAAGAGGCTCTACCGGTGGGCTGGTTTGAGCTGTGAGCTGTTGCTGATAATAATAGAGGTGATGAACGATAATGATGTTCATGATAATAGTAATTAGTCCTGCTCTCTGCCCACAGAATATCAAGCAGGATGTGGATATCAAATATGTGGATTCTGGGGGTTTAAAGGTTAAGTTCAACCAAAAATTTAAATTCAGTCATTATCTACTGGCCCCCATGCCAGTGGAAGGTCGGGTGACGTTTTTTAAAAACAAAACATTTGTGGAGATTTCCATTGAAGTGAATGGTGACCAACTTTCAAATGTAAAAAGAAAAAAAGAAAAAAGAAAGAAAAAAGAAAAAAGCCTCCGTACTGCTTGTCTGGCATAATCCAAGTCTCCAGAAGCCCAGACAGGCCAAGTTGACTTGAAAAGACGTCATTTACACCCTGTTTTTAGCTGAAATCTTCACTGTAGCCATGAGCTGAAAATGAAAACAGGACTTTCAGCTCACGGCTACAGTGCAGATTTCAGCTAAAACGAGGGGGTAAATGATGTATTTTCAAGTCAACTTGGTATCTCGGGGCTTCTGGAGACTTGGATTACGCCAGACGAGCAGTATGGAGACATGTTGGACTCTATCTTCCGACAGGCGCTATCCCCTAATAGCGCTTGCGGACCTGTTTGTGCGTGCCTTAAGGCAGGGAAGATAGCATTCCGCCTTGCCAGGTGTTCTGCCGAGTTTTGCTCCCCCGCCAATCAGCAAAAAAAGCATCCCCACCTCACGGGAGCATACTTGTAATGATTTATACAGAAATTTAACTGTTTAAAAGTGATATAATTGTCTGGTAGACGTGACCTCCCTGATTTCTAAGTTAAAACAGCCCCGAAATATGTTGGGGATGCAATTCTCGGCCGGGATGTGCGCAAACGGGATTTGGGCGGTCTTAACTACCCGAATTATTCACAGGCGTGGCCAGGCAAGGCTGGGCATTACGTCAATCAAACCAATCAGATTCCCGTCTTGCAATGGCTGTTTGCGCGAGGCATGCAATAGGCTGTAATTCTCTCCATGCATAATAGAGTGTCACTCGTGCGAGGACAGAGAGAGCTTATTGACAGATCGTCTGTGGTGCCAACGACCCTCTGGGTGGTTATGAAGGTAAATAGCCTATGTCCATTGTCCAACAAGTTTTCTCAATTCATTTCCCTCTTTGCGATGTGATAAAAGTTTGTCAGTGAGTTATAGTTGATTGCCTCACTGAATTATCTGCTAATACCCAATTTTAGCAGCATAATTTGATGTCCTGGCATGGCAAGGCTGTGCCTAATGACATATCCAAAATGGATTTTACTTGCACTGCGCGGAGATTATGGTGCGCAACCCAGCGCAGAGAGGTATTTGCGCGTAAGAGGTCCTTTTCAAAGCTCTTAGCGCAAAGTAATTACGCGCTGCTGACGATAGCATAACGCCATCTATCACCACATTTTAGTGCTGAAACGCCTGCTTTGGCTTGTGGCAGCCAATGCCAAGTACAATTATTACAGGCATGCGCTTGTGTCCGCCCCCAATTTGCATTGCACACGGCGTTAAACGAGCGCAAACGCTAAATTAGCGCTTTTGGGAAGATAGAGCCCGTTGTGTTTTTTGTGTGTGTTTTTTTTATGTTTGAAAGTTGGTCACCATTCACTTCAAGCATTTAGGAGAATGCTATAACTCTGTTTCCCTGGAAAACTCCAATCTCAAATCTTTTGTGGACTAAAAAACTTCCCCCAACCTTTCACCTTTAATGCTCCACCGGTTGATGAGGATATTAAAAAAGTGTTGAGTGTTGATTGCGCTGCACCTTCTCGCTCTCGGTGTCCAGGGCAGATGTGGCCTCGTCCAGCAGTAGGATCTTGGGGTCACGTATGATCGCCCTGGCAATGGCGATGCGCTGTTTCTGACCGCGGGACAGCTGAGAACCCTGGGAGCCTACGTTGGTCTCATATTTCTGATGCAACAAAGGTCCAAAAGAAAGATTTACATTACAATAGAATGAATTGCTGAATGTACAAAATCTTAGGGACATCTCCCTGGTACAGTAGCTGCAGTCCCTAATCTGCACAATCCACATCTCAGTTGTCACAAAGATTAAAAATCCTTCTGCAACTCATCTGCTTGTTTTGATCTAACTGTGGAATGGTTTACCTGATCCAATTAGAAGCTTACAAAAATAATTTCAATAAAACAAAAGAACATTTAAATAACATTGGAAGTAATGATCAGTATGATCATGTAAGGCGTACATTTTAATTGTCGGTATAGGTAATTCTATATCAGTGGTGCTTAACTGGTCTAGCCTCAGCACCCACATTTTTCCTTGGTCATTAGGTTGTGACCCAAATTTCGTATTTGTTTTTGACCACTCAAATTTATTTCACCAAAAATAGTGCAGTAATAGGTTACACAATGCCTTCATGCACTGTTAAAAACATTAAATAAACAAAAAAGTGCAACAAAATTGCAACTAGGGCTAAAAACCCAATGTAATAAAAAGGCAGACTTACATGTATCTTGAATTACAGGCCTATAATGTTTTTTAAACAACTGGTGATGCTCATCAAGTTTCAAGAATCATTCACTAAAACAATTCGAGACAACAACATGGGGATATTTGGATTTCTTTCCCCCACGGGCATCTGCAAACCCACTCAAAATGGCCCTGCGACCCACATTTGTGTCCCGACCCAGCAGTTGAGAAACTCTGTTCTATATGGTCTACAGCTGTAGGTAATTGTCATGGTGCATTATGCATACGAAATTGTGTTCTCATATAATATTTGTATTTGTATTGACAGTGTACTGTTACAGTACAGTATGTCGTTTTAAAGTTAATGGCTTAATAGAATATGCAAAGGTAACCTGAATTGAGGATTTTTTTTTAAATGTATGGTATATTGGTGTTGATGACTGTAAGATTGAATGATTGGGTGGTATGGCATATGGTATGGTATATGCATTATTATCCGTATAGTGTTGTGTATTATGTCATCAATGTGTGTGAATGTTGAATGTATGCGTTTTCGATACTTGTATAGCCTACTGTATTATGTGTTTGTTATCTGTATTAAATGTTTTTTATGCTATGGACTCTTGGAAGAAGAGCCCTAGGAGACAAATAAACAATCAATGAATCTAGACCTCGTGGTTTGTGATTGGTATAGATTTAATAAGTGAAATCAATAATGGATTCACCTCCAGTGTATGTAATCAAAAGAGTAAGCTACACACTAAATACCCTAATATTATGTATATTCAGAGCAGAAAAATACTGTATTGAATAGAATAGTGGAGTATTTGTCTGTCATCAAGTGATTTCTAAGAGCATAATGTGAAGCTCTGTAATCCCATATACAAAGCGTAGGCAGAAAACCTTGGTGCTTCAGCAGTACACTTATCTAACAATGGCTTAACTGTATGTGTGTAATTACTCACTAGCCCTGTTTGAAACCGTTCCCTAGAAATAGTGAACTATATTGTGTTCGCCATTTTTGAAGTGTCCGAATTCTCAACTGTTTTGATTCACAATAGTCCACTATAAAATACCCACAATGCACTGCAATTTCTAGTGAACAGCGAATGTACCCTACACGTTCTTCCATCGACCACAATGCAATGCGGTCGTGTTTACCAAGAGTGAGATAGTGTCCGAAACTCGTTTGATCATTCCCCAAATAGTTCACTATATGATAAACACATGGGGAATAGTGAGTGAGTGAATGAGTGAACCACGGCTACACGGCTAGTACCTCGGGAAGTGACATGACAAAGTTGTGCAGCTGGGCTTTCTTGGCGGCGGAGATGACATCATCCATGCTGATCTGGCGTGAGTTGTCGCCGTACTTGATGTTGTCTGCGATGCTGCAGTCAAACAGGATGGGCTCCTGGGACACGATGCCAATCTTGGAACGCAGGAAGGGGACGTTGACACGAGATGACTCGTGGCCGTCAATCAACTGCAGGAAACAATCGATATGACCATTAGTACGAAAGCAATATAACAATGGAAATACAATCAGCTTAATGAGTCATCATAAGTAAGTTCGCTCTTGTTATAACTCTTAACGACGTGAAGGTGATATCGCCCTTGTCAAATCTCCACCAGAGCACACAGACTACTGTGTGTTCCCAAACCACTTCCAACCCAATGAAGGCCATTTGCATCTTGGCAGTGCTCCCTCTCTGTCTCAAAGGCAAACCTGCAACCTAGGTGAAGTGCCTTGAAAACATTTTCTAATATAAAGCCCAGAGTCAGCATAAAACTCTGATTAATAAATCGATCAAAGTGCTATGAGAGTCAAAAACACTTCAATCACCTCGTACACTAAATGCACAGCAATTAAGTCTTTGACATTGGTGCTGAGATATATTGACAGCCTACCGGTTTCACAGCACTCAGTATGCAAGGCCGATAGGACTTCATTTACAGTGCAAAGACAGCCTACTGTGGAGAGCAGAGTACACATATCACTCACATTCCAAAATGGCGTTGCAACCATTTGAAATGTGACACCTGCAGCAGTGACAAAATGACTGCTGGCTTAACGTTAAAAGTCTCTCTATCTTACCAGACTCTAGAGGATGTAATCAATCAGTGAACATCTGCACATTTCGTTTAAATGTATGACAGAAAATGTGACCACATAATGTGAATATCCGAAATGCAGGATGGCAGGGGCAGCCCACCCTACACTGCCTCTGCCACCTTGCATTTCAAACCATCTGTTCCCCTGTTTCTCCACCTAATGTCACACAGGGTTTCTCATCGGTCCATGCACTACCGTGGCATGACACGTAAATAAAAATATTCATTCATTCATGTATGATATGCAGTGTTGGGAGTACCTTTGCAGTAACTAGTAATCTAATTACTTTTTCAAATTTAGTAACTCAAATTCACATGCTGCAGCTGCAGCCAGAGCCCCAGAGGTTAATGACCTTCAGCAGACTATAAGCCTCCTCAATAAGCAAAAAGTTCTAGTATCCCATGCAGGTACAATGATACTGTATGTCAAATTGGACAGTATGTCACACTGTGCCACAGCAACACTAACATAATGTGCATTAATAAGACCACCGAATCATTCTTTTAAAAGTAACACAAAAGTTACATTCCCTTGTAAGACAGTCATTTTAAAGCAATTCAATTACTTTTTGAGAGAAGTTACTAGTATCTGTAACTAATTATGAATTTTCAGTAACTTGACCAACACTGTTCATTGTATGATATGTTATGTATAGGCTATGTATGAGTATGTCTACTGGTGACCTTTTGATGTTGTTGTGATGAAATGCCTTGAAATACCTTGCTGCAAACCAATTTCCGCACGGGGACAAATAAAACATCTATCCTATCATCCTCACCACTTTACCGCCATCAGGATCGTAAAACCTCTCCAGCAGCTGCACACTGGTGCTCTTCCCGCAGCCACTGCTGCCCACGAAGGCCAGCGTCTGGCCAGGCTTCACCGACACGTTCAGCCCATTCAGCACTTGGATGTCCGGCCGCGTGGGGTAGGTGAACTTGCAGTCGATGAACTCAATGTTCCCTGCAAAGTCGTCCTGGGAACAAGGGAGAGGGAGTGAGAGGTTGGAGTGTGTGGTTCTGTGTGTGTTAGGCTGCCACCTCCTGTCCACAAAAGACAGGTCAGGCCCTCTGTGGAAGACAACATATGACATAGAGTTTTTGTTTTTTCTTTCACAATTAAATTATTAACGCAAGCACAAAACAAATTATCACAATTTTAGACCAGAGACAAAATTATAAAATCATTAAACTACAAACAGTATCTTCTATATTTTAGAGATATTGAATGGTGAGCTTCAGGCAATGATTAATTTTTCACTTTTTTGGATGCATAGGATTTTGAAAATGAACTCTGTAAATACACAGTTGTTACCATAAATACCCTCTACTAATACTGCACATTGGGCTGGGAATATATTGATATTATATCGATATTGTGATATGAGACTAGATATCATAGATGTTGGATATTTTACTATCATGATATGGCATTAAGTGTTGTCTTTTCCTGGTTCCTGCATTACAGTAAAGTGATGTCATTTTCTGAATGATTATTTATAAAAAATCAAATCAAATAAATCTCATTGTGTGAATATTTTGTGAAAGCACCAATAGTCAGGGAAGGAAGCCCTGTCTTTGGATTTCATTTTGATTTTGATCAGTCTTGTCTCAAGCACTAAACGTGCTTGAGACATCTCACATGTGGCTTTGAATTAAACTGAACTAAACATTTAACCCACTTCGTAGAATTTCTTTTTTTTAAGGTCCATATCACCCATCCCTAACTGCATACACATTAAACAAGCTATGCCCTTTCATTTTATCAACATGGATACAAAGAACTATATTTTCCCCATACCATATCATTAAGCAAATTAACACCACTTTCATATTGTTAGTATTATAACTAAGTATTGACAGTATTAAAAATCCTTCTTTAACTCTTCTCCTCTCTCCATGTAGGCTACATCTTCCTGAAATCAATGGGGAATCATACAGTACTTTCCACCTGGGTTTCACTTTGAAAGAGCAGGTGGTCTGTATTCATTGTGTAGGCTCAGTGTGCAGCACGCAGATAGCCTCATACCCATTTGTCTCCCTCGTTGCTGTAGACGCTAATCTTTGGCACGTGGTCAAGCAGCTGGAAGAAGCGTGCGGCTGAGATCTTGGCCTTGGCGTAGTCCGGCGTGTACGAGGAGGCTCTGCCAAGCGCTGTGCCGCTGGTGACGATGGCCGAGATTACCCTGGCAGAGAGACGAGAGGGATACGGTGAGAGGATATACTGCACAGCAATGCTTCTCCACGGGGGGTCCACCAGGGGCTCTTGAGGGGGTCACCAGGGGTTCTAATTGATGAATTGTTTAACGTCATTAACTAGCGGAATAGCCGTCCCTGTGTGACTGGCCATTTAGTCAGGCCTCGCTCACAGGCGCTCACAGGCGCTCACAGGCCTCTCCCCAGAGGGTTGTCATAGTCCACCTCTAACTCTGCTCAGCTGTGCTCCTCCATTCAGGTGTCTTCCATCAGTAGCCACTCAATGGAGCTCTCCATGGTGCTGAACCTGTGTTCATTTTTTTTGACGATTTAGTCCGCCCTAATTAACTAATTCAAAGATCCGGCTGCGTTAGGTCACCCGCAGGGGTGCTCTTTACACTTCCTGAAAGATTCAGCGTGATCACACTTAAAGAATGGCATAGCTGTGGCCGAACACAATTTCTGCTCACTCACTCACTCACACACTCTCTCACACACACACACACACACACACACACACACACACACACACACACACACACACACACACACACACACACACACACACACACACACACACACTCTCTCGCTCTCTTTCTCACACACACACACACACACACACACACACACACACACACACACACACACACACACACACACACACACACACACACACACACACACACAGAATTTGCATTCTTATTATAGGATTAGAGAATGTAGAAAATGACTGTTTTGATCATCTCTTCCTACAGATAGTCATGGAATTCTGGGCGAAGTGATAGATTATCTAACCTTTGGTCAGACTCCAAGAGACAAAATCTCAATGGTAGATTGTCCAAATGGGGGTCCGTGGCTGGACTAAAATAGGGGTCCTTGATATGAAAAAGGTTGAGAATCACTGCTGTACAGGATCCTTCACTGTAACTCGATAACACCCCCCCCATCACCACACCCCCACACACCCCTCTCACCGGAAGACGAGGCTGAAGTGGAGACCCTCCTGCCGCACCAGGTAACCCCCAAACCTGTAGGAGGCACTGTTGGCCATGAAGATGATGCACTGGGCGAAGCCGTAGCAGGCGCCGTACACGTTGGCCTTCTGCTTGGCGGCGCGGTACGGTGCATCCAGCTGTGCCTCGTACATCTCTACAAAACGCTTCTCCTTCCCCAGGCCGGCGATGGTGCGGATGTTGTTCAGGGCCTCTCCTGAAATCTGCACAAGACACGACAGATTGATTCACACCGAGATGTTGACTGACAGACTGATAACAGAGTTGCCACGGGCAATACCAGAGGAAATGCCAGTTTTGAACGTTTCACAGGGGGGTGAGGTAGGAGCTAAGACAGTTTTTGGCATGCGTTTTAAGAGGGAGAATAAGATATACACACTGACACTCCCAGTCAAAAGTTTGGACACCCCACTATGTTTTTTTATGTCTTTTAAAGCCATTTTGATCTAAAGGCATTATGCTTAAATGCTTAGAAATTAGTTTCTTATAAAAATAGTGAAGTTGATGCCTATGTATTTCTTTCCAAAGCCTTTCCATCTAGTCAAAGAGTGGCTACAATATAATATAATTTTAATTTGTTTGACAGTTTTTTGGTCACTGCATAATTCAACTTGTGTTATTTCACGTTAGTTTTGAAGTCTTTACTATTATTCTAGAACGTGAAAAATTGTAAAAATGAAGAAAATCGTGGTGTGTCCAAACTTGACTGGTATTTGGAGATAAGATTGCTCTATTCTTATCTATATCCAATTCTCTGCTGCTGCAATAACCCAATTTCCCCCATAGGGATCAATCAATCTACTCTATTTGGAGGACCAGACGTGTGGGATTTACCGCATCAGGACAATTAAGATAGCGTAGGCCTAAGGCAAGTTAAAAGTACTTAAATTGACTTTCTAAATACTTTCCTTTGCTTGTGAAATGTCTGGCACTCACTGCATCGTCATATGTGGCAAATCATGCCTATCTGTTGAAGACTAAATTAAACTTATAACAGCTCTGTTACATTTGGTGGAGACTTTTATCCAGCAAGTGCCTTTCAGTACCATGACGGCATACATTTTAGCATGCGTCACCCCAATGGGAATCAAACCCTGTCAGGGATGTTTCTAGGGAGTGGCCAGGGGTGGCACACCCCTTCCCCCCTCCTGAAATCTGATTGGCCTCCCGAGCTGCCACCCAAAATCCTGAGGGTGCTGGCGTCTGTTGCCGACATTACTGTCTTTCAGTGGCTGCAGCGGGCTAGAGTGAAGATACTGGCATCATATTAAACTAGAAGACCTAAGGCATCCACTGCTACCAACCTTGTCATGCTAACTGGCTGGCAAGGGGGCTAAATAACGCTGTTAGGCTACATTTTGGCAAGGGGAAATCTGTCTACATCCTTCCTAAATGTCAGTGCCACCCTTGCTTGAGTCTGTGCCCCACTTGGGCCACCCCCATCAAAATGGCCTGGACACGCCACTGAACCCTGTCGGAAGGGAAGTGGCCGTAGCTTTGGATAGGAAGGTGGTAGAAAGTCAGGATTCAAGGTGTGGGTAAGGGGGGTGGCTAGGGGGATATGGGTGGGAGGCAAGGTGTGTGTCCTGGTCGCTGCACTAGTACTTCCTCTGGTCGGTCAGGGAACCTGTTTGGGGGGAAGGAAATTGGGGGAAATAGCATGATCCTCCCACACACTCCGTCCTGCCGGTGAAACTCCTCGCTATCAGGTGAAAATAAGCGGCTGGCAATTGCACATGTATCGGAGGAAGCATGTGCTAGTCTACAACTCTTCCCAGATCGGCAGAGGGGGTGGAGCAACGGCCAGGACAGCAGGGGGAATTGGACAAGTACAATTGTGGAGAAAATGGTGTTTTGTTACCCGTCCGGCGGTCTCCAAGGCCTGCTTGTCCTGCTTGGCAAAGCCTGTGAGCATCCTGGCCTGGAAGGCTCCTGACAGGGCGATGAAGGGCAGGAAGCACAGGATGACCATTGTCAGCTTCCAGCTGAAGTAGAAGGAGATGATGATGGCCACGCCGATGTTGGTCAGAGAGTTGACGATCATGCCGATCTGTGAGCCTGTGGCCTGGATGGAGGAGGACGTTATTCCACTCAACATGACACATCATTAGATAGATTCTCTGTAAGGAGACACATGTGCAAAAGCATCTCTGTAACTGCAGCAAATTGAGCTTTCCTAAGTCCCGCCCTTTTTTGCTCTGTGCTCCAATAACAGTTGAGCAAGCTTGTAGCAGCCTATGGAGCCAGCCTAGAGTGCGTGATGTCACAATTCACTCTATAGAAAGTCAGGTTGCAAGCACACTCGAAAATATTTAAAAACTCACTGGGTGCAGGGCAAGCACGAGATATGAAAAAGAGAAAAAGCCAGCACTCCAAATGTCTTTTTTGTTGATTTATTTACCTCATACACCTGGGCAGCAGCAACGAACGTTTCAGTCAAAGACCTTCCTCAGCGCTGAGGAAGGTCTTTGACTGAAACGTTCGTTGCTGCTGCCCAGGTGTATGAGGTAAATAAATCAACAAAAAAGACATTTGGAGTGCTGGCTTTTTCTCTTTTTCACAATTCACTCTATAGCAGACTTTCCAGGCTGCACTTTTTACAACATTCACACATGTTAAAACTGGGACAGTTCACACAACTTTAACACTAGATACATAAAAGCCTTCAGCTACTTCTGCTCGCACTCACAATCACAAATACATTCAATGGTGAATAATATGTGATTAGCAAAAGAACCAAGTTGCAGATACTTTTCCTGGTTTGTTTTAGCCGATTTAAGAGCCAGATGGGCAGGGTTTACCATAAGACAATGAAATCAGGGTCAGAAAGTTTAGACAATCAATCAACAATTAAGTACAATTAATAAACTCTCCTGACAACTTGCATGATAATATCTGAATTGTCCCTTTACAGTAAACCCCACCCATCTGGAACACCTGCACAAACTCTAAAAACTATTTGCAAATATTATTTGACACAGGTCTGCTTAGCAGTTATAGTAAGTGATCATGCAGTGTATATGAGCACTGCAATGACAAAACATTTTACAGTCATTTCTATGTGGCATTTCTTGTTCAATGGTGGCCTCTATTGTTCAGCATGGTCATGACAACAACACTGTCCACTGTAGAGTGAGACCAAAGAACTTACATTGATAAGAACCGAAACCTAATAGGTTGTTCCATTGCAACATGGACAGCATGACATTTGTTTGCAACACTCGCCCTACTCTGCCTCGATTGGCTGTCATGGTTCTGTGTTGTTGTTCCATTGGCATTTTCAGAACAAAATGGA
Source organism: Poromitra crassiceps (assembly GCF_964638095.1). Lineage (NCBI taxonomy): Eukaryota > Metazoa > Chordata > Actinopteri > Beryciformes > Melamphaidae > Poromitra > Poromitra crassiceps. Next base: position 66,398,146 of record NC_139625.1, read on the forward strand.
GGCAGCGCTGTTGTAAAAGAAAAAGTGCCAGAGCATATACTCTCTTGCTTTCTAATACTCTTTGGTGGTGAGACCCTAGCTCTACATTTCCACATTTCCTATTGTCTGGATATTTGGAACATACAGTATTGAAGGTAAGGAGTTTCTATTCTGTGTAAAAAAATAAAATAATAATAAGCAGTTTGGAGGATTATGAATTTAATGAGCTGGAAGTATCTCTTATGAGACAAGTTAACTGACAAGTTGAGATGAGTATATATCACAGTGAGGTTGTAACTCACCCCTTGGACCTGTGAGGCGTCAGTGGCGAGGCGTGTGGTCAGACCTCCGGGGCTGTTCCTGTGGTCGTCAAACCAGCCGATCTCCTGTCCCAGCATGGCATGGAAGCCCAGCCGCCGCAACCTGCGTGTCAGCAGCTCTCCAGACTTGGAGAAGGCGTAGCCCTGCAGAAGCAAACAGAAAGCACTTTCATTTTCATTTTTTTTCTATAATTTATTTTTTCTCTCCAATTTCTCCCCAGTTGTACTTGCTCTATCCTCCCTGCTGATCTTAAGAGAGTTGTAGACTAGCACATGCTTCCTCTGCTAGCTACATGTGCAGTCGCCCACCACTCCTTTTCACCTGACAGCGAGGTGTTTCACGGCAGGATGTAGCACGTGGAAGGATCACGTTATTCCCCCAGCTCCCCTCCCCCGCCCCGGACAGGTGCCCTGACCGACCAGAGGAGGCGCTAGTGCAGGGACTAGGACACATACCCTTAATCCAACTTCCCACCTGTCGACATGACCAATTGACCTTTTTCACAGCAGCCATTTTGTGTCTAAAATGCAAGAAGTAACACAGGTGCATGCAGAACATTAACAAGGGTGTCCATCTTCCAATCCATTTAGGTGTTCCAGTGCTGAGGCCCTCATTAATGTTTTGCTTGCACCTGTATTGCTTCCTACCTTTTAGATACAAAATGGCTGCTGTGAAAAAGGCAGAGTGGGCCTGTATGGACACCAAGCCAGCAGTAACACAGGGGCTTGAACCTACAACCCTTGTGTCGGTATGCAGGGAATCTACCACTGCACTACCCCGACATGCTGAAAGCACTTTTATTTCATG
>NC_139625.1:66404252-66454252 GCF_964638095.1 Poromitra crassiceps
GCCATGGCACACCAAACATCTCTAAACAAAGACAGACAGCCATGGCACACCAAACATCTCCAAAGACAGACAGCCATGGCACACCGAACAAACATATGTGTTTGTCCGTGTTTGTTGTAGAATGTTTGATTGGTGTGCCATACATTCAGTTGATGTCTCATCATAGACGCGTTATATTGTAGCTGGGGGGAGGGGGTGTTTGTTATAGCTGGGGGGAGGGGGTGTTTGTTATAGCTGGGGGGAGGGTGTGTGTTATAGCTGGGGGGAGGGGGTGTGTGTTATAGCTGGGGGGGTGTGTGTTATAACTGGGGGGAGGGGGTGTGTGTTATAGCTGCGGGGAGGGGGTGTGTGTTATAGCTGGGGGGAGGGTGTGTTATAGCTGGGGGGAGGGGTGTGTGTTATAGCTGCAGGGAGGGTGTGTGTGTTATAGCTGGGGGGAGGGGTGTGTGTTATAGCTGGGGGGAGGGGGTGTGTGTTATAGCTGGGGGGAGGGGTGTGTGTTATAGCTGGGGGGAAGGTGTGTGTTATAGCTGCGGGGAGGGGGTGTGTGTTATAGCTGGGGGGAGGGTGTGTGTGTTATAGCTGGGGGGAGGGGGTGTGTGTTATAGCTGGGGGGAGGGTGTGTGTGGTCAGCGTGTGGGGAACCACCTGACTGTCACACCTCCTTTCTGCCATTTTCCCCCACGTCTGTGGGCGTTCCCACACAGACCAACTGTATCTATTGGCTTTAGAGGAACTCATGCTTCCTCCACTGTTGTATTTTTCAAGTGGCTCTGGATGAGAGTGGCCCAAGTTGCAAAAGTAAAGTACGTAATTACGTTCATCAAGGAAGGTACCAATTTCTATAATGACACAACTCAATTTTCAGCCACCGTAATAACACCATTTAGAGTAGATGCAGACTGACGCCCATGTCAAGGGATATTACATATAACTAATGAAATACCTGTCCATGTGCGACTGGCCATTTACTCAGGCCTCGCTCAACATGCAGCCTCTCCTCTCTCTCCCAGAGGGTTTTCATAGTCCACTTCAGTGGCTGATTACAACTCCTGTGGGCTCACCTGTGTGCTGCTCCACTCTGGAGCACCTGTAGGCTCCTCCACTCTGGAGCTCTCCATGGTGCTGAATCTGTTTTGAGCCATTTTGGCTACTAATTTGCCATTTTTGCCCATTTAGTCAGCCCTAAATGTAGCTAGAGCGAAAATTCTATAAGAGAGACCTTAATGTCATTCATTCACTCACTTTTCATTCATTCACTCTCAGGATATAACTCTAGCTCTCATACCCACTTCTTAATCAACCTGCATTTTCCTGTTCTAGGAGAAACCCTTTAGTTGTCACTGGCTCTCATTCATCCCTCCTGTCCTCATTCACATCTTTCCCTGTCAGGAGAAAACCTTTTAATGTCACGCCCACTCATTCATAAAACTCAGTCACCAATCACCCCTTTCCCGCTTCTACCTAGCATCACGGTTTGTGGGCGGTATCATTTAGATTTAGCCAATCAGAGCATGACACATCTTCCCATTCAGCCTATCATGGTCTATACTGTCATAGCTAAAAAAACCCTGTTTCTCTCTGTCATCTCATTGCGTTTCAGTGCGTTCCTGCATCCCGCCTCCACCCCATTCTCCTCCAGTCCTCTCTGAGGTCTTCAGATTCAGAAGCCTTCTCCAGCAAGAACAAGTTACTTCACCACCACCAGGTCTAGACTCCACAGGGGGGATATTCAATCTACTCTGGCTGCATCCATCTACCCCTGCTGATCATGACGTCATAATCAAGCTGACGTCATGATGGAGTCTAATCGCCAAAACTATATCTCTGTGCCTTCAGGCTCATGTATCTAATCATCTAATAAATCATTGTCATTCTAGAAATGTGTCTCTCTGGTTGAATTACCTCATTCAAAAATCTGGCTCCGTTAGGGAGCTCTTTACACTTCTGAAAGCTTCAGCGTGATCACACGTAAAATGGCATAGCTGTGACCCAAGACAGTTCTGCTCACTCACTCGTACAGACAGACACTTAGCATTCTTATTATAGGATTAGGTCTACGTAAGGAAACAAGTGGGAAAGTGCAGTAGGAGGTTTGTTTGATACCTCAGGCTGGCCCGGTAGCTGCCTGCCCTGGACACATTTAGCTTCTCTGACTCTTCTTCATTGTCAGCCACTAATACAAGAGATGCAAGAGAGGAAAGATGAGTACATAGCTGTCATCTTTATATCACTTATTCAGTACCCAGCTAAAGTAGGCTAAGTAATGTCTAGAGATGGAAGTGTAGACAGAGGGGAAAAAGCTCAATGGTGAATTACAGTATATGGTCAATGACAGGGCACTCGGGAGAGGAATCTCCCTAGAGTGCCCTAGACCAGAGCTAAGGGAAACCAAATGTTGTTTTATAGAGAGGCAAAGTGACCGCCTACTTCCTGCTTCAGCACCATTTATATAGCTCAGTGCTTCAGCACTGTACCAGAGATTTTCATCCGCCATTTATTTTCCCATAGACATTTCGTAAAATGCTTATAAAAATAGTTTTACTTGTTCAAACCAAACGGTTCAGATATATTTACAAACAGGAGAGACCACATAACATTTCACTCAAACCAACATTTTTTTTTTTGATTGGATGAAAATCTCTGGTACAGTGCTGAATCAGGAAGTAGGCGGTCACTTTGCCTCTCTATAAGAGTACACAAATGCAAAACGGACTTTGCCGAGCCTTCTCGTTGAGCGCCTTGTCTCCTTGGCTCTGCAGGGTGACGAGGGTAAAGTAGACGCCCTTCCTGTCCAGCAGTTCATCATGTTTGCCGCACTCGACGGCCCGGCCGTGCTCAAAGCCCACGATCACATCAGCGTTCTTTATGGTGGACAGCCGGTGGGCAATGGAGATGGTGGTGCGGCCCATGCGTACCTGTGAGCAAATGTGTGTTAGGTCATCATATCTGCATTTCGCTGTTGTGGGGTGAACTTTTCAGGAACTAAGAAAAACATGCTTGTTAGCTAGTACAACCATGCATTTTTGAGTTTATGTAACTGGTTTTGACCATTTTGACTAATCAGTGAACTGATTCCTCAGCCAAGAAAACACTGTTAGTTTTGATTATTTCTGTGGTGCACATGCTCAAAAATATAACTTTTATTCCCCCCCCCATTTTAGAGCCAATACAGCACACAAGATATTGGGTGCTGTGATGGCGCTGAAATGAAAATAAAATGATGCTCTAATTGCAAAACAGTTGTCATTTTGAGTGTGTGCTTTCCCCCGATCTACAAATCTAATTAGTTTTGAGAATACTTCATAAACCCAAGGGTGGCAGAATGTTCTCAGCCCGCAGGAGCACTGAAGTTAAAACATGAAATTGAAAAATGAAAAGATGAAAATGTTAGAGTTAGGAGAAACAATGTATTGTTTCAAAAGTGGCAATGATCATGCCATACCTTATCATGTTCTTCGTCGTTATTATGCAAACCACATAAGAGACATGTGGACAAATGACAAATGCTAATTCAGCACAAAGGCCGGTCAGACTTACTTTATCCAGGGCTTCCTGGACCACGGCCTCACTCTCGTTGTCCAGGGCCGAGGTGGCCATGTCCAGCAGCAGGATGCGAGGGTTCCTGACCAGGGCCCGTGCGATGGCGATACGCTGCTTCTGACCACCGCTCATCTGACCCCCGCCCTCTCCCACCAACGTCTCGAATTTCTGTCAAAGTACAGAGAAAGTTACTGATCTGATGGGCTGCTACTCTAATTCAAACTATGGGAAGGCTAAGTTAGGTTAGGATAGTGTATAGGCTGTAGATTAGCTAGATTATTTGGTTGCTCAGGTAGTTCAGGTTAAGTTTAGAGTAGAGCTTAGAGTAGTTAGAGTGTCTATGTCCCGTAGTCTCTCTTCTCTTTCCCCTGTCTCAGTCAAATTCCTTGTTTGTAATCTGATTACTTACTGTGGCTATTAAAGTTAATCTCAATGTCTCTCTTCTCTCCACCTCTTTTCTCTCCCCTCTCTCTCCTCTATCTCTCATCTCACTCTCCACTCTCCACTTCACCACTCTCTCTCTCTCCACTCTCTTCACTCCATCTTCTCTCTCCACTCTCTTCTCCCTCTGCACTCTCCTCCCCACCCTCTCTTCTCTTCTATGCTTGTTTTTATATGCTTCATATAAGTTGTTCAATTCTGTTTATTGAGTGTGCTTAGACATAGCTAGACACATTCTCTGTAAAATCATCTGAGACATGCTTGTGAATTAGGCCTATACAAATAAGCTTGACTTGACTAAGAGAATCATCATCGGCACATGAAAAAAAATCTCTGAATCATACTTTATTGCTTGCACATCAGCATGAGATTGTATACAGTATGTTGTGAAAGTGTATGTGTACTGTCAGACACGTCACCTGTGGCAGGTCCATGATGAAGTTGTAGGCGTTGGCCTCCTTGGCGGCCCTGACGATGTCCTCGGTGGAGACGCCGGGCCGGCCGTAGCGGATGTTCTCGGCGATGGTGGTGGCGAAGAGCACCGGCTCCTGCTCCACGATGCCAATCAGCGAGCGCAGCCATTGGATGTTTAGCCCTCTGATGTCATGGCCGTCCAGGGTCACCTGAGATGGAGGTCACAGAGAGGCGGCGGCTTCGCTAAAACTGATGGATGACGCCATTAAAGCACTTGGCCGCTTTAATGTGGTTTCTGCAACAATGCCGGTGTTAGATGATGGGGGTGTTCGTCCTGTGCATAACCGCCAAAATGGGCCGCTATAAGAGGCCATTTGCTTTGCTATGAGTGGTATGAAGGAAGGAAGTAAGGGGTGTAAAGACTCTAAATTCAGTAAAGGTGAGAAATGATGCTATTAAGAGCCATTGGCTGAATAACAGATTATCATGCAATTCTATCACCCTCTGGGGGAAGGGGGTGTTATTTTGGTCAGGGCTAGAATAAAGCTTAAACGGAAGGAGATGGCAGCTGTCTCAGCAGATGACATGTGCTGATTTTCAACCAGCTCACCGTTCAATCACAGAACTTCCTGGACCAATGATGACATAATGATGTCATTTTGTCCAGGAATGTCTACGAATGAGGGTAGAGAGAGCAATAATGATAGTGATAGCGTTAGTGATAGTGACAGTAGTAGTGACACCATGGCAAAACTGCTCCAAATGACATCATTTGGACCAGAAAGTTCTGTGAATGAGCTCTCGGTCCAGGTAAGATGGAGGGAAGTTAAGCATTGTTCATTTGATACTACAGATGTTGTAATGATAAGAAGCTGGTTGAAAATCATCAAAGTGGCCCTTTAAGAAGAACAGGATTTCACACTGATAGAATAAATCCAGCATACACATGCTGTGCTTAGAGAGGTTGCCATCGTCTCCATTTTGGGGTGCTGGATTTAAGTAGAGTGCGTGTGAAGCCCACCATGCCCTCCTTAGGGTCATAGAAGCGCTGGATCAGCTGAACGGCGGTGCTCTTCCCGGCTCCGCTGGGCCCGACAAAGGCTGTGGTTTCCCCAGACTTCACCGCAACACTCAGCTGGTCCAGGATCTGAACACAAATGACATGATGCCATGGCAGAAATGGAACTGACAGGAATGACAGCAGCATTTCTGTTTTCAAGAATAAATCAGTAATCAATTAGTAATTGTATTTATTTTTGTATTATTATTATTATTGTGCTTGCTGAAAAGCAAGGCACAATCTTAAAGTCTGACATACTTATTTTTATTCTTTCTATCTGCCTTTTTTTTAGGACGTAATAACTCCCCCAGTTTTCACACCACATAGACATGCCAGAACGCAAAACGTGCGGCTCATTGAGGAAAGGGTTGCTATGACTTTTCTAAGGGTTTGGTCAAGCGGTTTGGCCGCTTTTCGCCATTAAGCGCAAGTTTTTTCCCCACTGACTTGAATGGGGTTCCAAAAAATCGTGCATTAAATTAGCTGTATCTCAGAAACCATATGAGGTACAACTACGAAACTTGGTAGGGAGGTTCACAGAGGGGCCTTTTACTATCCACGAAAAACTTACACCAATTGGCCAGATAGTGGTGCTATAACAGCCCTCTTTACATTTTGGTCCATAACTTTTGAACGGTAGGGTCCTCGATCAAAATTCTTTTTTCGCTGGATTCCTTGGGACCTTTCACATCTACGCATCTAGGCCACGCCCATTTCCGTCTTACTAGATTTTCCGCCATTTTGAATTTTGTCCAAAACATTTTTTTGCGATTCCTCCTTGAAATGTTGTCCAATCTTCTCCACACCAAAGCACACATCATGTGGGGACTGTCCTGCTGTCCACTGTTTCGCGGTTTTCGAAAAGATTGCACCGTTGCGATATAATCCACTTCCAAAGTTCTGTGGGTGGGGCCTATTTCACAAAAATCACCATAACTCCGGAACACAATGTCCGATGCTAACTAAACTTGGTACATTTTTGGACGGATGTAGTCTGAGCTGATATGAAAAATATTGTGTCATTTCGCCTATAGGGGGCGCTGTAGCTTCTACTATCAAAATTATTTTTTTCACAGGTTTTTTCACAGGTTTCCTTGTGACGTCACGTTTACTCATTGCACTGATCTAAAAAAAAAATCCTCCTATTGACCTGGTGGTGAAGCTATAACAGCCCTCTTCACGTTTGGTCCATAACTTTTGAACCGTAGGGTCCTCAATCAAACGTCTTTTTACCCTGGATTCCTTGGGACGTTCCGCATCTACTCACATAGGCCCACCCATAACTACTTAGTCCCCCTAGCTGCATGGGCAGGGACCTTGCAAGGCAGGCGGTGCATGGCGAGGACAGCAAGCACAATTACATTTTCGGTAGGAAATGTAGATCTTCTAGTTATTATTATTATGTATTTGTTTATTTATTTATTTATTTATTTATTTATTTATTTATTTATTTATTTATTTATTTATTTATTTATTTATTTATTTATTTATTTGTTTATTTCTCAGAAATACAAGAGTATTGATGCCTACTGGCAATTTGATATTTCACTACTATACTAAGCTAGGCGGAGGGGTTCTGCCCCGCGTGGCGTGGCACAATTGCTCAACAATTGCTCAACAGTTAAGTGAGAAAAGTACAAAGTGTGTGCGAAGAACGCGTCACTACAAATCAGCGTGCAAAGTTACAAATGAGCATGTGAAGCGCACAATATTTCTACGAATTGCAAATCGAAATGTACAGTTCTGTTCTAGTACCTTGACATCAGGTCTGGCAGGGTAGTAGAAGGTCACATTGTGAAACTCTATATCTCCTTTGACCTTGTCCAGTTTATATCCAGCCTCTGAGAAACAGTCAATCTCTGGCTCCTGACAATGACATATTACAGAGCAATGGATATGTGTCTTGAATGCCATAGACAACTAGCCTGGTATCCAGCCCCATATGAATCCCAGTTGTCATTGGGGGTGGTTACCAGGCTAATAGACTACTAAGTCTAGGCACTGCTTGTCTGAGAAAATACAAGTGTTTTGCTTTGCAGTGCCTTGTATGGGTCGAAACCTTGCAAAAGTCTAAAATGAAGAATTCTCACCCTGTCAATAGTCTCAAAGATGATGGTAGCAGCACCGCGGCCTGAAGCAAACGCTTCCAGACACGGGGAAGCCTGTCCCAAATTCACAGCTGCTATCAAAACACCAAAGAACACCTGGAATGGCAAAACACAGTGAGAACCGTCATGTGAGCTGTCTGAAAACATTTTTAGTTTCAAAGCTTTAACAGCAACACTGCACATTAAAATGGACTAGTGATGTCTCAGGTTAAGAACATATGAAACTTGTACCACAGAATTCAGGTCATAGAGTAGATGGAGTGGATTTATGCTACAAGCTGTTGACCTGAATACGCCTGAACCTAACTGTCCTACAAATGTAGATCATGGAGGGATTCCATATAATAGCTTTTCTCTGAGGCTTTTGCAAGGCAGGCCTTTTTTTCTTTTTCTTTTTTTTTGCACATTTACATGATATATAAATTGATAAAATTAGAGAAGAAAAACAAAATGCACATATGAGACAAAGAAACACCAAGGGGCTTATAAAAACACCTCCAAATAGAACAAGGGAGAGAACAAGCCCAGAGCCTGTAGACCGACGGCGCTCCATCTAGAGGCTGTCTGACGAACACCTCACTAAGCATTCTTGACTGACTGACTGCCTGACAGCCTGACCTGAATTTGGCTCGTGATGCCCTTGGCTGCACCCTGGGAAAAATCAAGAAGAAAGGGGAGCCTATAGGATGGAAAGATTTGGGGTTCAAATCCCCAGGCTGGTTAGGAAAATCCCCAACTCCTGTCAAGGTACTCCATGCTCAACTGCTCCTGCTCGGCTGCTCAGCTGTCAACAGTAGAACACTGAGCTAGGTTGCAATGGGCCGCTCCCAGGTGAGACTCTGTCTGTAACTATATGAATGTGAAGGAGAGCACAGCCAAAGAAGAAAGAACATCCCTGACCCTGGATGAAAAAGTTTTTTTCTCTCTCTCTCTCACTGCATATCATTTCATGAAGTAAGTTCTACTTGCAGTAGACTCACTTCTCAACTTTCTCCCAGCTTTCGTTGTTAAAACTGAGTGGAAACAATTGAGAGTGAAAAGAAATGCATTGCAGAACCAATCTAGAGTCTTATAGGGCGGCCCTTCATGCAGAAAAGGGCCAGTGACATGCAGAAGCTGTGTGCTTGTAAACGGATAAAACGCAATTAAATAATGTAACGTTGCTCGGGACATCCATTATGTTTTAAAAAACTCTCCGTGTCTCTCCGTATTACAAAATGATTTGCTGTATCTCCAGTTTGCTTCACTACAGAGGGGAGAGTGTCATTTCCGGTAACATGACAAAGGGGAGTAGGTGTGTTAGCGGCCGTTCTCACCGCCGTTCAAAATACTATTTTTTTACAAGAAATTCCCAGATGATAATTGGTAGGCTCCAATTGTCTGGGAGCTGACATTGATTATTTCATGAAGTAAGTTGTACCTGCAGCAGAGTTCCTGGTGTGTATTCCTCAGTGTCTATCACCAGAGTGGAGCCATACCAGAAGGCCAGAGCGTAGCAGAGGAAGATGATGAACCAGATGTATCCAGTGAAGAAGCCCATGATCAGACCCTTCCTGATGCCCCAGCGCTGTGCTGAGATCAGGTTCCTGTCGTACCTGCAGTGAAGGAGACAAGCTCATTCACTTCAAATCTGCTTACACAGGGGGAAAGATAATACAGGCTCTCTCAGTAGAGACATTATTGTCCAAACTATGGCACTAGAGCACGCGGATCAAGTGTATAATAGAGACTTTTATTGAAGGTTTCACGTTTCGATGCCAATAGTCATTAGAGTCATACAGAACAATGACTTTTGGGAGGTTATTAGAGAAGAAAGGTCATTGTTCAGTATGACTCCGATGAAGATGTACTTGGCATCAAAATATTAGTCCGTTGATAAAAGTCTCTATTTTACACTTGATCTGTGTGCTCCAGTGTCATAGTTTGGACAATATGTCTGAAGTCTCCCCTGAAAGATTGTCCTCCTCTGAGACCAGCCTGCTGGGCTGTTTAGGTGGAAGCGCATCTAACCTCATCCTGTAAGTACAGGTTCTGTTCTACTCTTATGAGTCAGGTTTTACCGTTCCACTTCTTTCTTCTCTCCGCCAAAAGCAGCTACTGTCCTGATGGAGGAGAGGACCTCGTCAGCCACGGCTCCTGCTTTAGCGTAGGCCTGCAGCTCCATCCCCGTCAACTTAGCCACAAACTAGAGCCAGAGGAAATACAGAGAGATGAGAAGTTAGCAGCTTAACAGAGAAGAGAAGAGAACAGAACAGAACAGAACAGAACAGAACAGAACAGAACAGAACAGAACAGAAGTGGTCTCACCAGAGCCATGAAACCAGTTCCGACACCGATCAGCGGACTTGCGGCGACGATGATGAGGGTGAGTTTCCATCCTTTCACAAAGCCCATGGAAAAGCCACACACAAAGGTGGTGAAGCGCTGGATAAAAATGCTAACTTGGTCCGCAATGGCATCATTGATCTTGTTGATATCACTGCGATAGAGAAGGAACAACATTACAGGGATAGTAACCATTACGCATCATAATAGCTATGCACCTCAGATAGTGCTTCATTTGGTCTTCTACAAATAAATGTGAAAGCAAATCAAGCAAATCAATCAGCAAATTTTCCCCACTCACTCTGACATGCGAGTGTTGAGCTCCCCTACAGAGTTGCAATCAAACCATCCGATCTCCATCGTCATCACCTTGCTGAAGTACAGCTTCCTGACGATCTGGATCTGTCTGGCGGCCGACGTCACCCACAAGGAGATCTAAGAGAGAAACCCCACTTCGATTTACAATTGCCAGATGTAGAAGTGAAAAGTAGGCTAGTGAACAGCCCATCTGCTATTGGCTGGTCTTTAGTGCCAGGTGATGTCACCCTCTATGGAGGACAACAGGTGATGTCACCCTCTATGGAGGACAACAGGTGATGTCACCCCTCTATGGAGGACAACAGGTGATGTCACCCTCTATTGAGGACAACAGGTGATGTCACCCTCTATGGAGGACAACAGGTGATGTCACCCCTCTATGGAGGACAACAGGTGATGTCACCCTCTATTGAGGACAACAGGTGATGTCACCCTCTATGGAGGACAACAGGCAATGATGTCACCCCTCTATGGAGGACAACAGGTGATGTCACCCTCTATGGAGGACAACAGGCGATGATGTCACCCCTCTATGGAGGACAACAGGTGATGACATTACCTGGCTGGTCTTCAGTGCCAGGTGATGTCACCCTCTATTGAGGACAACAGGTGATGTCACCCTCTATTGAGGACAACAGGTGATGTCACCCTCTATGGAGGACAACAGGTGATGACATTACCTGGCTGGTCTTCAGTGCCAGGTGATGTCACCCTCTATTGAGGACAACAGGTGATGTCACCCTCTATTGAGGACAACAGGTGATGTCACCCTCTATGGAGGACAACAGGTGGTGACATTACCTGGCTGGCAGCAAAGATCAGCCAATAGCAGATGGCCAGTTCAGTACCCTGCATTTCACCATTAGATGTCAGGCTTTGGGGCAGCTACAGTTTAGGACTGACCTGAAGGTATCCCAGCAAGAACACAGCTACTCCAATGCCGACATAGTAGTAGGCAAAGTTGGTCATCTCATATTCGATGTCCAGAAGCCTGAAATGATTACAGATAATGCATACATATACTGCTTCAATTTGCTATTAAAGGGCCACATTGCCGATTTTCAACCAGGTTTGTATCATTATCAGTAGTACACATTATGCAAATTAACAATATTTAACTTCCCTCCATCTTGCCTGGACCGAGAGCTCCCCGTTCATTCACAGAACTTCCTGGCCCAAATGATGTCATAAAGATGTCATTTGGTCCAGGAAGTTCTGCGAATGAAGGTAGAGAGAGCAATAATTATAGTCATAGTATAGTGACAGTAATAGTGCCACCATGGCAAAACGGCTCCAAATGATGTCATTATGACATCATTTGCACCAGGAAGTTCTGTGAATGAACGGGGGGGTTCGTTCCAGGCAAGCTGGAGGGAAGTTAAATATAACATATATACATATATAAAATATAAATATATACTACTGATTTTGTAATGGTACAAAGCTGGTTGAAAATCAGCAGAGTGGCCCTTTAAACACAGATATAAACCTTTTATATTTCACATTATTCCACGCCCCAAAAGGCCGACCTCATACATAACTCACAACCTACTTACCCACACGGCCTCCCCCGGAGTGGTGTGAGCATCTCCCACGCCGAATCGTTGACGCCCCACGACCAGTTCAGTGCCGCAGTGTAGTTCTGCTTCCAGCGGATGGTGTTGTTGATGCACTCCTTCCTGTCGTCTGCCAGCTCATTTAGCTCGATGTCGTACTCGATGAAGGTGTCGGTGAGCAGGCCGAACACCAGCAGCATGAGGGGCTGGGCCGAGCCGTGCAGCACTGCACACACACCGCCCACTACCATCATCAGCTTCTCCCGGCATCTGGCAAAACGGAACTGAACACACACAGAACATGTATAGATCGCTGTGTGAATGTGAGCGTGAATGGCTGATGGTAGACATACTGTAAAGCACTCTTCAGACTTGCAAAAGCACTTTATAAATCCAGTCCATTTATCATTTATCAACCCAATCACCAGAATAAAATGTCAGCATTGTATGTTGCTGGAATCCACAGAAAGGTAAAATCTGAAAATTTCGGAACCAAAATATGTTGGACAATCTCAATGTAAATTTTAAACTAAACGGCAGTTACTTTGACAACTTTTCCAACATTAAGCGCAAATAAAACAATGTTGGTTATGTTTAGACAAGTAAAACAACTTGCTACAGGTCCACCATTCCTACAGTACCCCTTCACCCGTAGGCGCCAGCGACATACTTCAACATGAGACGTTATAGTCTGTATGACATGTATAACATGTATATTCACGTATCTAAAAACATGAAAAGCAACGTATTTTGGTTCAGAAATGTTCATATTTTACATTTTCAGTGGATTCCAAAAACAAATGTACAAAGCCGAGATCTTATTCTGGCGACTGGGCTGGTATAGATGCACATGAGGCAGACCGAGTCAGACACAAACACACTTGTATCAACTGAAACACACACACACACACACACACACACACACACACACACACACACACACACACACACACACACACACACACACACACACACACACACACACTCACTCACTCACTCACACTCACACTCACACTCACACTCACACTCACACTCACACTCACACTCACACTCACACACACACACACACACACACACACTCACACACACACACACACACACACACACACACACACACACACACACACACACTCACACTCACACACTCACACTCACACTCACACTCACACTCACACACACACACACACACACACACACACGCGCACACACACACACACACACAGAATTGACCTACCAGCTGAAAGAAGCCAATCCTGATCAACGGTTGCTCCTTTTTCCCCTGAGCTCTGCGTGCAGGAGAAAAAAAGTTGAATCAGTTTTACTGTATATGGGTCAATGTGAGAGAAAATGTCCAGCGGCTCAGCTAAAATACTACTTTTCACTCACTTCTCATCCTCCTTAGAAGTTGCCATCGTCCTACAGGGAAGAACAAAGAGCAGATGGTCAAGGGATATAGCCATACGCACGCACGCACGCACGCACGCACGCACGCACGCACGCACACACACACACACACACACACACACACACACACACACACACACACACACACACACACACACACACACACACACACACTTACAAACAATGCACTGCTCCTAGTTCTAGGAAGGTTCCTAGTAGAGGATGGGTCAAATGCAGAGGATGAATTTCCCCATGGGGATAAATAAAGGATAACTTAACTTAACTTAACTGTGCTCCTGCACTGATGTCCCTGCCTGTGAATATAACCTGCTAATATTCTATTTCTGCTGTACCGTGAATATATTTTGTTAGTTACATTTGCGATCATTTTATAACTGTACTTTTGTCAATTTTGTTCCTTGTCTCTTTGCCTTGCTAAGTAATATAGTTAGGTTTCTCTCTTTCTCTCTAAAGTAGACAGAGCTGCATACTGTACCATAGCATCATCCCTGAGTCTCTCCTTTGTTTTCAATGCTCAGAGCAGGGAGTGAGAGGCAACATGTATCTGAAAAAGCTGTATAGCTTTATGTTTCATATATACATAACGCTATATGTTTCATAATGTATAATACATAATATAGCTTTATGTTTCATACATAACGCTATATGTTTCATATAATACATAATAAGAAATATAGCTTTATGTTTAAGCTATTATAGCTTTATATTTCATATATACATAATGCTATATGTTTCATTTATACAACAGGTAGTTCCGGCCGAGCAATTTGATTGGACAAGAGGGATCCTACGAGTGCCTATATTTCATGATAATGCACTGGCGCTTCACTGTGTGTAGATCACTCCGCTTCACAGCTGCCCTAATCAACAAAATGCTTCACAGCTGTAGAGTAGACAGTAGTAAAGTAGACAGCCTGCAGTTAATTAGGCTGATTAGGCTACATTTTCTGCAAAGGGAAAGCTGGGGGGACTATTTTTGTTGGCGGAGGAATAAATACAGAAATCATCTATTTTCTCAGCTTTTTGTCATTTTTTTAATCAGCTTTGTTTAATAGAACTGTTGTATAAAAGCAATATCACACTCGAGGTCGTGCATTGTTGTCTAATATTGGCACTGCTGTGATTATCTACGGCACTCGGCCTGCGGCCTCGTGCCTGCGACCGAATCACAGCAGTGCCAATATTAGCCAACAATGCACTCCCTCTCGTGTGATATTGCTTAAATAATACATTATGTAAGAAATATAGCTTCATGTTTAAGTTATTATAGCTTTATGTTTCATATATACATTATGTAAGAAATATAGCTTTATGTTTCATATATACATGCAAGAAATATAGCTTTATGTTTCATATATGTTTCTGGAGGTGGAATCTTTCCAGACTTCGTGCAGAGCTTCTTCCAGCTCAGACAGGCTTTAAGGCCTATCTCTGTAATGTCATGAGATTCTCACTTGTTGCGACAATGACACTTTTATTACTTTGACCTTCAGGTTTCCTGAGTGTTCTTGTCTAAACTGCTGAACTCCCACCACAGGTTTCATACACTTTCTGTAATAAAACATCTAGGCGTGAAAATCTTATCAGATGGGGGACCCTGGGACAAAATCGTATCAAATGTTCTAATTTGTGTCAGTTTAGGGGTGCTTGACAAGAAAATGTTTGAGAACCACTGAGTTAGAGTGTGTCTTCTTGTTCTGTTCCCTCTTCTCTCTCTCTTTCTCTCCCTCCATCTCTTTGCTCCCTCTCTCTCCTTCCCTCTCTTGTTCTACTCTCTTCTTTCTCCTGTCTCTCTCTTTCTCGTTCTCTTCTCTCCCCTCTCTTCTCCCCTTCTCTCTTCACTCTCTAGTCCCTTTCTCCTCCCGCTCTGCTCTCTCTCTTCCCCTCCCTCTCTTCTCTTCTACATTTGTTTTTTATATGCTTATATAAGTCATTCAATTCTGTTTATTGATTATGCTTAGCTAGATTTAGCTAGACACATGTAAAGTCCTCTAAGACATGCTTGTGAATTAGGGCTATAGAAATAAACTTGACTTGAGTTGATTTTCTGATGCAGCGATGCTGCAGAAGACGCAACTTCCAAGAGATGCAGCCTTTAGATAAATAAATAGAGATGCAAACACTCTGTATACGGTACTCACATATAGGAGCCAGTTGGTTCTGCAACACAAGGATAAAACAGGCGTTACATGTTTTTACATTTACTTTTTCAAGCTATTTCTAATGAGGTTTACAGTAATACGCTTAATTTTGTATATCACCAAACGTACAAACACCCAATGTAAAGGAGCACAAGGGCCATTGTCTTGAACATTGTCTTGAAGTAAAGATAAAGATAAAGAAAATCAAATATACAAAGCAGCAATGGTAGAATACCTTCATCTTCATAGCTGTGGTTTTCCTGTCCCAGCTTTTTAATGCTGTGCAGTTTCACTGACCCAGTTGGCATCTCGAGTCATCTAGGAAAAGCCCAAAATGAAAACTCATCCCCAATGTCCCAGTATAACCAATTAGGCTAGTGTATGATGTCCCAGTATAACCAATTAGGCTAGTGTATGATGTCCCAGTATAAACCAATTGGGCTAGTGTACCAGTATAAACCAATTAGGCTAGTGTATGATGTCCCAGTATAAACCAATTAGGCTAGTGCGATGTCCCAGTATATCAATGTCCCAGTATAAACCAATTAGGGTAGTGTATGATGTCCCAGTATAAACCAATGTCTCAGTATAAACCAATTAGGGTAGTGTATGATGTCCCAGTATAAACCAATGTCTCAGTATAAACCAATTAGGCTAGTGTATGATGTCCCAGTATAAACCAATGTCTCAGTATAAACCAATTAGGCTAGTGTATGATGTCCCAGTATAAACCAATGTCCCAGTATAAACCAATTAGGCTAGTGTATGATGTCCCAGTAACCAATGTGCCAGTATAAACCAATTAGGCTAGTGTATGATGTCCCAGTAACCAATGTCCCAGTATAAACCAATTAGGCTAGTGTATGATGTGCCAGTATAAACCAATGTCTCAGTATAAACCAATTAGGTTAGTGTACTGTATGATATGCCAGTATAAAGCAATGGCTCAGTATAAACCAATATGCTAGTGTATAATGTCCCAGTATAAACCAATTAGGCTAGTGTATGATGTCCCAGTAATCAATGTCCCAGTATAAACCAAATAGGGTAGTGTATGATGTGCCAGTATAAACCAATTAGGCTAGTGTATGATGTGCCAGTATAAACCAATTAGGCTAGTGTATGATCTCCCAGTAACCAATGTCCCAGTATAAGCCAGTTAGGCTAGTGTATGATGTTCATGTCAACTCTTAATTCTTGGTGCAAAGTATATTATGTTCATTTTTGAGCTTGCATCAGGTGTCATAATGATTCACCTTAAAGGAGAGAAACTTACCTACATGTTTTAATAGCTTGTCTCTCTTCTCCTTTCCTGGACACCCTTCTTGGAATCTACCCAAAAGGATTCAGGTCAAACAAAATCTTAAATCGCAGCTACAAGCCAGCAGTATTCCTGCAGCGAGTGTGGTTAGCGGGCATTCATCTGCTCCATCCAGCAGGCAGTTTGTAGTTGTGGCAGCTTGTCACTTGGATACAGGAGGATTCATAGAGAACCTTGAAACTGACTGGGGCCCTCTCTCTCTCTCTCTCTCTCTCTCTCTTTCTCTCTCTCTCTCTCTCTCTCTCTCTCTCTCTGTCTGGACACGTGCTGTTATTGAACAGATACGGGCTTGGTTAGAACTCAGGGTCAGAGCGTTTTGTTTGGAGGTAAGTGGCCTGTCGGTTTCTCCTGCAAAAGAGGCCGATGACCCTCGCTGGGCACACATAAAAACTGGCCAGGCCCTACGCCGCTTTTGCATCATACCTACTACTAGACGAACATTAGAGGACTGCAACCAACAATTATTTTCATTAGGCTATGGATTAATCTGTCTATCATTTCCTCAAATAATCATTGTTCGTTTGATCTATAGATGTTACAAAAATGGTTAAAAAAAATAAACTGATCACTTTTTCCCCGGAGCCCAGGATGACATCCTCAAATCTCTTCTTTTGTCCACAACTAAAGAATTATCAGTTTACTGTCATAGAAGACTATGGAAAACAGAAAATATTCACATTTAACCTCCTGAGTCCCAACCCCAATAGCTGCATTGTATTTTTGATTTCTCTTTGCTATTTGGGATTACTTCGGAAAACTAAGTACTAATAAAAATAAATAAAAAAAAGTACGTAGAAAATAGTTAAAAATTATGTCCTCGCATAAGGTCACTGGTGCAATCTTTCCGTTAACACAATAGAGTCACGAACTTGTAATAAAGTATTTATCTTTATTTGAATGCCTATCATGCCTGTGCAAAACTGAAATGTCTGCAGAAAAACATCCTCCAGCTCAGAGAGGTTGCCTGTTACCCGATACAACAATTTTTCAGCTGCTGTCAGATCAACATGCCGTGGAAACACACAAAAAACACGTAGAAATATGTATGATTTATAGTATTTATTATTTATATTTATAATTGATATTTATTGTTTATATTTATATTTTATACCACACCCAATAATATTTAGACTCTTGTAAACTATTATAGTGTCTTCCCTTATCTCCCCAAATAATGTTTTCTCACTTACTGTAGGCTACATCTTCACCTCAGAAAACAAAAAGATTAACCCACTGTCCTCGGACAAGTGCTTCAACTTAGGGAAGATTAACCCACTATCCTCGCACAAGTGCTTCAACTTTAGCAACATTGTACTTTGTTACTAATGCAAAAAGAAATCAAACCTGCATGCCTTTACAAACCTCAAAGGGTCCTAAGCATAAATCAACAAGTTTCATCCGTACAATTTGATCAGGTTTATTACCTTGGCAACGTTTGTCTCGGGGAGTACTGGTAGAAGGATTTGGTTGATTTGCTAGTCATCTTGTATTGACAGGAAGTAGATTTTTCTTCTTCTACTACGACAAAATTGTAGCTTAAGTGTCCCCAAGTGAGGACAAGAGGTCTGAGTTCAGCAGAAATAAGTATTATAGTATAGAAACGGCAAAATGTGATGTCCTCGGAACCCCGGGGGACTCAGGAGGTTAAGAATCTGGAATATGATAATTTGATTTTTTTCTTAAAAATTTGTCCTAAACGATTAATCAATTATATAAAATTGTTGGAAATAAATTTTCTGACAATCGACTAACCGATTCATCGACTAATTGTTGCAGCTCTAGTGAACATAGCCTACTAGATGATGCATTCGAGCAAGTGACACCTTCATATCAACATAATCGGTTGCAGAGAGGAGATTCAATTTCCATGCACTCTTTATTTGTGGGGAAGGAAATTATTAATATAATTGCAAATACTTTTGACTTTAAATATCAACAAATCAAGTTTTGCAGGGCCACTACTACAAAAAGTTTTTAACTTGAAACGTCAAACTCCAGAGATCCAATTTAACTCTTGGAACAAATTTAAATCAGAATAGGAATGCTGAACTGGGATGAATTTTCTCTTTCAGATAGTCATAAGTGTGATTTTAGTCCTGAAGAGGCCATAAAAACCCATTACATTTTACTAAGAGGAGTAAAAATCCTAGCAGACCCTGCACTATCCCTCCTGCAGATAAACCTCCTTTTACCATATTACAGCATCTTAAACCAGAATATACAGTCTCTGTACATATGAGCAAGAGGCAGGGCTGGCTGGAGAAGCTCCAGTGCGATGACATTTAAATGAGGTTATTGCCCTCTTCTAACCTGACTTCCTGCTCACCCTCATTATGTCTGTCATCATGGGAGGCATTTTGCTCACCATGAATGTAAAAAGAGAATTAATCAGAGAGCATTTTGTTCAAGAATTTTACTACTGTTGACAAAATGTAAGATATATTATATATAACACATATATTACAAATATTGGTATGGTTATATATTAAAACACTGTATAATATACTGTGTAATATAATAACCAATTTGATATCATTATAATAAATTATAAAGGCACCATTCTTGTATCTAATAAGACCTGTATATTGTTTTCATATACAGATATTGCAGCTGTATGCACAAATATGTGAGTGAGGAACATGTTTGAAACTTTCACACCACACACACACATACTGTACATACACACACGCGCGCACGCACACGCACGCACGCGTGCGCACGCACGCACGCACACACACACACACACACACACACACACACACACACACACACACACACACACACACACACACACACACACACACACTCAAATCAACTTAAATCTAGAAATAGGTTCCGTTCAAAAAGTGTTTTCCTATATTCCCAATTTTACCATCTACAATACAGTATGTTGTCCCTATGAATACCAACCGTAGGCCTATTCCAGATGTGCTGGAATTCCCTTTTCTTGATCACAGAGATAAAAATGGATTTGGCACAAAAAAAAGTAGCTTAGGCCTAGTAGCAAGCTACTCTTATTTTGGCATGTACAGGCTACAGGCTTAGCTTGCTACATTTCGCTGGGGATAGCTTCAAAGTAGTGAAGCTATATTTTAATATAGAGTAGCTGGTAGCTTAGCTTACTACATTTTCCAAGTAGCTTGCCCAACACTGGCAATCTCAATCCACTTTGCTGGCTAGGCGGCTACAGATATCTGTTGAATCATGTGAACAGTAATTTCTGTTTCTGCATTGGTTGGTTTCATGCTGAAAGTGAAAATGCCTTTTAGGAGGGAGGTGCCCTTTACTTAGCAAAAATAAGTTTATACAAGTGTACAATTAGTATACTTCTTTTAAACTTAAAATGAGAGAGTACTTTCAGTTTAATTTTTACATAGCCTACTTATCAAATATATACTTATCAAAATTGTAGCCTACTTAAGTGTCCTTACACTTGAGTATACTTATACTTAACTGTACTGAAAAGGATCCAGAAAAGTCTAAGTATGCTTGGCTTATACTTGTACTTAAACTTTTGATTGAGATACACTTAAGAAAGGTATAAATAAGTATTCTTGCCTTATACAGAAAGTATAAGTATACTTGGCTTGTAGTTGATTTGTTTAATTTGAAGTACAGCAGTGCTGCATATAAAATGGAAAAATCATGATAACACAATAAATCCCAGAGGCTTATTTCCATTGTGGTCCCTTATAGTTGATAGATTATAGCCTATTAACTCATTGAGTGCCAGCCACTTTTGGAGAACGGACGCTCCCAGTGCCAGAGTTTCAGAGCGTTTTCAGTGATTTCTCGAGGCCCACAGAATATTGTGTGATATTACTATGTAAACACCGAACACGCACAAAGAACGAGCTGACTTTATTGTATCATCAGCAAAAAAAGTTTATTGATACCATTTTCCGTTCTTTAGTTATGAGCCGGAGAAGATAGGTTGTTTTGAGCAAATACAGGCGTTTCAAATTAGAAGCTGAGTTCAAGATTCAAGATTCAAGATTCAAGATTTTTATTGTCACTCCATGGTACAAGTATCACGTGTGAAATTCTTGTGCTGTGGACTCCGTTTACAACATAGTACAAATGTAGGCATATGAGTGCAAAAACAACAAGAGACACAACAAGCAATAAGGCAGTATAGTGATAAGACAAGTCAGAGACAGTGGCATATTCACTGCACATAGGTGCACATGTCCTGTGCATACTTTAGCCGTGCTTAAACATTTTAAATTCGGCGTATTTGACATATAGGCCTTTTGTGAAATGAAGCATTTCAAGCACATTCACTGAGTCTGAAGCTAATATTTTCTGATGTAGTGACGTGGTGTAGTTGTGTGGTGCCCTGCGTGCCCCACCCCCCTCTCCCCCCCTCAGCTGCAAACTCCTCCCCACACTAACACACAGCCTAACACGCACCCAGTCTATTTTCGGAGTGCTCCGTTTTTGTGCGCCGGCTCCCAGCGCGACACGGAAAAGCCAAACCGGACTGCTGAGAATGGTTTGGCCCTTCGGCGTCGGGTGCTGCTTTTCTGGCGGCTAATCGTGTGGAGAAACTATGCAGCAGAGACAGAGAGGCTCAGTTGTGGGCGCGGATTGACTGCTGTTCGCAACCAACGTCAGCTCCAGACAGAGCAATCTATATGGCTCTGGCTGCAGCATGAGCGGTTTCTCTTTCATCACGGGGCTTTTTCCTGCTGTTTTCCTGACCTTTCTCTAATCTGGAGAGCACTGTCGCCACCTAATGAGTCCGTAAAATAGGTTATACACCTTCAATAGCTACAATATTTGTACAGGAGATGCCTGAGGCTTTGATCCACGTCCCACCGTCAAAAAACGCAATTGACGAACATACTCGTCCTTGGCACTCAATGAGTTAAATACTTTTTCAGACATATCGGTTTCTTTGAGGTAGTATCTACTCCATTATAGTACTATCTTATAAACTTACATGTTCAAGTTTACAAGTCAGCTTTGGGGTGGAATTAAAGTAATAGTAGATGGGTGGACTGAACCTTACCTTTTATGTATGTTTTGTGTGTTATTAACCCACACAGAAACAGATACGCATTTGGCTGATTTTATTGACAATTCTTCCATGTGTGAGAGTAGGAGACTTGATTTATACTGGCTGCTAAGGCAGTACCAATATATTATGGAGTGCTTGAGTGATGTCACTCAGCGCACAATTGCCCAACTTCACATCACTGATGACATCACTCACTGATGACATCACAATTGCTCGAGTGACCACCACTGATGACATCATCGAGTGCTCGAGTGACATCACTGATGATGTCATAGACATTGTGACATATGATGTCATAGACATACTTCCCTTTTATAGGCACAATTAAAGCAATACAACTGTGCCTTTTGCTTGGCCGGAAATTATGGTGATGTCCAGAGGATTTCCAGAAGTACACAACCTGCCTATGACCGTCCCCTTATCACAATCCACCGCCATGCAAATATTCAGTCCAATGCCACCTGGGGTGTGGGTGTGAAGTGTTTTCCAGGTGTTTTCCAGGATTTTCCAGGTGGTTCCAGGACTTGGTGATGGGCCCATGACCTTCCCCAGATCACTACCCCCCGCCATGCAAAATTTCAGCCCAATCCGAACTGGGGTGTGGGCGTAAGGTGTTTTCCACGTCGTTTCCAGGATTTTCAAGATTCAAGATTCAAGATTCAAGATTTTTATTGTCACTCCATGGTACAAGTATCACGTGTGAAATTCTTGTGCTGTGGACTCTGTTTACAACATAGTACAAATATAGCAAGGCATATGAGTGCAAAAACAATAAGCAATAAGGCAATAAGCAATAAGCAATAAGCAATAAGAAATAAGCAACAATAAGCAATAAGGCAGTATAGTGATAAGACAAGTCCGAGACAGTGGCATATTCACTGCACATAGGTGCACATGTCATGTGCATACATTAGACGTCCTTAAACATTTTAAAACATTCCAGGACTTTCCAGGTGATTCCAGGACTTTCCAACCTTTCCACTCATTCATAAAACTCAGTCATCAATCACCCCTTTCCTGCTTCTACCTAGCATCACTGTTTGTGGGTGGTAACATTTAGATTAAGCCAATGGGAAGACACATCTTCCCATTCAGCCTATCATAGTCTACTGTCATAGCTAAAAACCTCCTGTTTCTCTCTGTGTGGTCTCGTTGGGTTTCAGTGCGTTCCTGTGTCCCTCCTCCACCCCATTCTCCTCCAGTCCTCTCTGAGGTCTTCAGATTCAGAAGCCTTCTCCAGCAAGACCAAGTCTACCTTCACCACCACCAGGTCTAGACTCCACAGGGGGGATATTCAATCTACTCTGGCTGCATTCATCTACCCCTGCTGACCATGATGTCATAATCAAGCTGACGTCATGATGGAGTCTAATCGCCAAAAATAAATCTATATTTATGTGCCTACATCTAATAAATCATCTGTCATTCAAGAAATGGTCTCTCTGCTTGAACTAGTACACTGATTTGGGCCAATTTAGTGCCAAGAAGTATTAGACCAATATATTTGGGACTAGGAGTATACTACTAGTAGGCCTACATTGATATTAGTAAGCTATACTTAGTGCACAAAGTATACTATAAATTATAGTCTACTTGGAAATATAGGTTACTTGATCTTTACTTAAGTTTACTTAATAAAATAAACTTGAAGTATAGGCCTACTTCATTTTGGGGTAGCCTATCTATTTTATGTTTGTTTGTTTGTGTTGTTATTATTGAATCATTGACAGTGGTGGTGTAGTTAGGGATTGTTTGTTGTTGGTCATGATTAACGGTCCGCATCAACAGGGCTGAATCATTGACAGTGGTGGTGTAGTCAGGAATGTCATACCGAACCGACCTGGATAGCTAGGCTTAGATAGTGAGGTAATATGCAGTTGTGCGGTGGTAGCATGGAGGGGGGTGTTTCCAGGACGCTGGATTACACCGTTAAGCCTTCTTGAGGTGTCGTGGGCCTAACTTAACGAAACGTCGGTGAAGGAAGGTGCCCACTTGAAAACCCCAATGACATGCTTCATACTGCTGTTGGCTAGGGTAGGTAACTGGTGATTTGTGTCTTGTTTATTAGTTTGTTAGCCTGTTAGCTTGTTTTATTCTGGATTGGGCTTCTAAATGTGTTTTTCCTCGGATTTTGGCACAAGGGATAGTAACATCTTGTCCTGTGTATTAATTAATAATGAATGTACATTATAAGTGTTCCTCTTTATGTAACCTGTAGCCTTTATATCTGATATCATATGAAAACATGAAGCATCTGATTGCTCACTGACAAAGCAAAGTTGTACTGTTGTACTGTTCACTTATACTGCCCTATTTTAGTTATTGTGTTGAAGTGTGGGGTAACTCATATATAAGCAATATAATGCCATTGTTTTTATTACAGAAAAGAGCAGTTAGAATAATTCACAAAGTTGAATTTAGAGAACATACTAATAGTTTATTTATTAAGTCAGGGTTATTGAAACTTAAAGAGATAATAGAACTGCAACTGTGTTTACCTCAGAAGATGAAAGTCACAGGAGGAGATTTGATTTTAAGCATCAAGCTACTCAGACCACTTTAAAACAAATGTGTATTTCTGTTGTTGGTGTAAAACTTTGTAATTGTTTTCTTTTATAGGTTATTTTTGTTTATGTTGTTGTAATCATGGAGTTGATGGTGTAGGTATCTGTAAATGACAGACCATTTAAGATTATTTGTGTTCAAGTAAGGGCCAGATAAAAAATAAGAATTATATTCTGCTTTCTGCTCCTTTTCAGTCATGAAAAGCATTGATTTCAAACATGTATTGTGATGTATTGTGTGACCAAATTTATATGTACTATTGTGCATTTTCATGACAGGAACAAATTAAAAAATGAAATGAAATGAATGAAATGTCTGTGCCACTCAATTGCTGCCTTCAAGTGCTGTCAAGAATATAAAACTTTTGACAGATGCGCATTTTCTCCTCTTAATTCTGTCATTGTGAAGTTAATATACATAGTAATTATTTACTATAAAGTTATTTGCCACTCGAGTTCTAAAAAGAAACAACAGCCAAAGAAAACAACTCAGTTTTGCCATAACTTATAACCAAAAGCATCTAAATGTACGACAAGTCATATAAGTTCAGTAATTAATCAAAAAAGCTGAACCAAGGCACTCTTCAAAGATTTAAAAAAGCTTTAATATAAATGCTTAGTCCATTGTTTGGACAAATTAAAAAGCGAACATGTTTCGGCCACGCACGGCCTTTATCAGGGCAGTAATGAATGATCCAGTTCACACAAACCATATAATCACACAGGTAGATAATTAGTGGGATAGCTAACACCTGTTGAGGGGGGGGGGGGGGGGGGGGAGTTGTAGGCCTTCACAATATAATAAGCACCACCAGAGGTCAGTACTAGGGTCATGTAAAATCAACATATACACAGACAGATAAAATACAATAGAAATTATTTAGAAAAAGGACAGAAGCCAAAAAGTCATAGGCTAATCACAGTCTACAGTATTAGCAATACAGCCACCTGGAAACAAAGAAGCTATCTATACAGATCCTGTTAGACAAAAGATAAAAGGAGCTACAGGAAAGAAACCATGTCAATAGCATCATTCAGGCCTGGAGCTCCATACATAGCTTGGAGTTTGTGAATCCATCTGCTCTCTAATTGGTTGAGAGCTCTCTCTCTATCACCTCTTCTAGAGGTTAAAGGGACGTGATCTAAACCGATTGCTGTGAACGAAACAGAATCACCATTATGAGTATGATTGTGATTAGCCTATGGCGATCACTTTTTGGCTTCTGTCCTTTTTCTAAATAGCTATCCCACTAATTATCTAGGCTACCTGTGTGATTATATGGTTTGTGTGAACAGGATCATTCATTACTGCCCTGATGAAGGCCATGCTTGGCCGAAACATGTTGGCCTTTTAATTTGTCCCAACAATGGACTAAGCATTTATAGTAAAGCTTTTTTTTAATCTTTGAAGAGAGTTCAGCTTTTTTGATTATTTAATGTTACCCCATTTTGGACCAAAGAGCACCTTCTCACAGTCTAACCTTACCTGCATGGAACGCCGCTGCCCTCCTTTCATTATATTTTGGAAGTTCAGTAATTAATTGGAAGCAGCAACTTCTGAGGAGCACTTGAAGGCAGGCATGTGTTGGCTATAAGCACAAGGCAGGAAATCGTTCCAAAAGACACTACTGCTACCTAGTGTTGAAATGAGGAACGCACACATTTTAAAACTGTTGACGTCAGTGGCAAAATAAATCAGCAATGGGCTACTTGCACAACTCCACTACTTCCTGAAATTAGTACAGCTTCTTTATTTCCTGTCATCACTATTGGATGAACTGATTAATGTCAGGTGTGCTGCAGTCACAACAATGATCAGGCACACCTGATTAATCAGTTCATCCAATAGTGTAGGACAGGAAATAAAGAAGCTGTACTAATTTCAGGAAGTAAAGAAGTTGTGCATGTAGCCAATAGCCTACTGGACTCAATTTCAATACTTTGAATTATTGTTTATTGTTTAGCGTTAGGCCTATGTTTTCTGGTAAATTATTTTTACAAGGATTATATAGCTAAACATTTTTGCCCTTTTCCCAAAGAGGTAACGCTCTCCACCGTTTAAAAAACGCATTTACGTTCCAAAAGTCATAAAAGTTATTAACGTTTGTGAATATTATCCTGCTGAACCCAAATTCGCGTTCCCATAAACTTTTGTCAGACCTTATTTTATGCATTTAAGTGAAATCCCCCCTTCCACTTAAAGAGCATGGAGCAGGGTAATTCCTTTGCTAAATGTATACTTAACCTTGTCCCTATGTCCATTTGAAAAGTTAATGCATCATTAAAAAAAAAAAAAAGTTTGAAAAAAAATATGGAGAAAAACACCTTCCTTTTTCAGAAGGAAATAACAGACTTTTATTCTGTTAAGACAAAGTCTGCTACGTCACAGTGGGGAGTGGCTCCCGCGTGCATGTGTCCCTCTCCCCTCCCACTGCATGGTCAAATCAGTCGCATATTCAGGACAGATAGTCAGGTCAGGTACTACGCTAGTCAAAGTCAATCAGTCAGCCAGTTAGTCGGTCGGTTAGTTGGTAGGTTAATCACTAGTTAGTTTTTAGTATATAGTTAGTCATTTAGTCAGTAGCTGCCTGTAGTAAGTCGTTGTCAGTGAGTTTTGGGTCGGGTGTCGCCAGGTTCCTGCATGCAGATAACAAGTCAGCTCCACTCTGCTGCTGCTGCCTGTCTGCGTGACACTCTTTCTATCTCTCTCTCTCTCTCTCTCTCTCTCTCTCTCACTCGCTCTCTCTCTCTCACTCGGTGTGTGTGTGTGTGTGTGTGTACCTGCTGTCTGCGCGGTGACACGCTCTCTATCTCTCTTTTTCGTCTCTCTCACTCGCTCCGGGAGGGAGGGAGGGGAAAGAGCGAGTGGAGGGGCCCTCTGTCAGTCCCCCTCTCTCTCTCTCTCTCACTCGGTGTGTGTGTGTGTGTGTGTGTGTGTGTGTGTGTGTGTGTGTGTGTGTGTGTGTGTGTGTGTGTGTGTGTGTGTGTGTGTGTGTGTGTGTGTGTCTACGCTGTGTGACACGCTCTCTCTTCACTCGAGGGAGGGGGAGGCTGCGGCTCTTTCCTCCCCGCACAGCACAGCACAGCACCGCTGCTCTGCTCTGCTCTGCTCTGCTCTGCTCTGCTCTGCTCTGCTCTGCTCTGCTCTGCTCTTCGGGAGGTTTTCTCACTGTGTTCGGGACTTCGGCTCTAACTCGGCCAGATGGCTGGACACATACGTCACTTTTGCGCGCGTGTGTGTGTGTGTGTGTGTGTGTGTGTGTGTGTGTGTGTGTGTGTGTGTGTGCGTGCGTGCGTGTGTGTGTATCGAATTACAGTCCGCACCTCGGCCCGCCTCCGCTCGCCTCGCTTGCTTTCTCAACTCTCTCCGCGGTCCGTTGTTTCATAGCTGGGCTGTTCCTGCTCTCTTTCACTGTCAAAATTAGGCTGAGGCCATCGTATTCATGTACATAAACATTTGCTACCTCCTCTTCCTCCTGAAAACCGGCGTTAGCATCCATAGTGTGTGACTGACAGCCCTGACCTAAGTGACGACAGACAGAGGGACAGACGGTCATGCCTGGCGACTCCCCACTGTGACGTCGGAGTTTTGGGATCCAAGATGTCAAAATAAAAGTTAAAAAAGTAAAACGACCCCAGAAGTCACTGTAGTGTATATGTAAGTGTCTTAATGTGAAAATCGAGTTCCTCCATAATTCACCTACACATTGACTGATTGGGGTCTCTAACCTGCCCCATGCTCTTTAACCCCTGACGAATCCGGAAGTATACTTGCTGCGGTTCTCTTGGTCAATAATAGCATGTGATGTGACGCCCCTGTGCTGCTTGAAACGGATTGTAATCTGGGTAAGTGGATTCTTGGACCTGAAGTTGTAGCAGACAGCAGTCTGTGAATACCAAACGACACAGGTAAGAGTAGCGTGTGTTTTGTTTTTTAGCTTTGCTCCAGACCGTTAGTGCGTTAATTAAGCGACAGATGAAGAGAAAAGATTACTTTGAATGAGGGATATTTTTAATGACAGCTTTGCGGGGCGACCCGGGCACGCTATTTTACTGACACATTTTGTTGACCAGCTCGAATTAACTATTTACCCCCCAAAATGTAGGCTAAACTCTGAAACGTTTCAGAACAAGTAGGCCTAACTCTCAGCAGACGTGTTATAGTTATACCATGGTATAACATGGTATTTATTTGGTAATCCATAAAGATAGGCTGCGTTGAACATTCATAGTGGTCCAGTCCGGCCAGAACGTGCACTTAGACAGGCAGATAGCCTGTTTTAAAGGTCCCATGCACTACTACTGTGAAAGTGGATGATTTGATTTCCTAGAAAGACTCCAGCCAGGTCTTGTGTTGTTATTGTTAACTAATCAGTACGCCTACAGTATTTATGTCAGTTTCAGCAATAATAATAGGCCTACAGTTACCAATCGAAAATTGTGGCACTTTTGCACTTTGTCAAACAAGCCACAAGCAAAAACACAAACCAGTTATGTTGAGTCGTGTATCAGTAGCCTACTTAGCCTGAGGCAAATTCGCTCATAGGCTGGCTGCTTCTACTACGAGTAGGCTACTTCAACACTTTGAATTTTACTTAAACTACTGTTACAACTATTGCATTACTACAGTGCATGGAAGTCAGCTATCGTTACATCCATTTTCAAAGCCAGTAATCCTAAAGACATCTGTAATTACAGCCCTATATCCATCCTTCCGGTAACATCAAAGATAGCAGAAAAATTGGCATCAGAACAACTAGTCTTCCATCTCAATAACAGTCCCTTCTCTCTGCATTCCATGCAATTTGGCTTTAGATGTAAACACTCAACTGATACAGCTAACTGCTACTTTGTGGAGAGGATCAAAGCGCTCTTGGACAAGAGTGTTGTTGGAGCACTTTTCCTTGACTTAAGAAAGGCCTTTGACACCGTTAATCATAAATTCCTCATTTCAACACTATCCAAATTAAACTTCTCCCAGACTGCCCTTAAGTGGATAAATTCCTATCTAATGGACAGAACCCAGTACATTAAAATAAATAACCAACTCTCTATCGTGGGGCACCCACCTACTGGGGTCCCCACAAGGATCCATATTTGGGCCGCTGCTATTCAGCCTCTAGTCTACATTAATTAAGTACCATCCATCTGTAACAGTGTTGAAACCCAGATGTATGCAGCTGATAGTTATCTATGTACATGGTAATAACAAAATTGAAGTTGTGGCAAAAACTCACAGACGCTATGGTCCAAGTAGCTAACTGGTTAGAGCGTGCCTGTCTTCATCTAAAGGTCTCTAAAATGGTCGGCATGTACTTCTCCAAAAAGTCAAACAACATACCTGATCCTGACATAGCCTACTTGTTTCCGGTGAGAAAGTCACAATTGTCAACGATTTTAAATGCCTTCCTATGCCCAGGGCCGATTTTACACTTCATGGGTCCTGGGGCTATTCATCTCTGCAGGCCCCCCCCGAAAACAATTTGAGTGTTTTTTTTTAACCTTTTTTAGCCGTATTTAAAGTAGGGATGGGCATTTCTAGCAACAAAAAAAAAACGAATTTCGAATTTCAATAATAAAAGTCGACCTTGATAATAACAACGATTATTCTAAAATTCGAAATTCGATGCCCATCCCTAATTTAAAGGAATATCTCATTTTAAATCAACATTAGGATTATACTGTTGTGATGTCATTATTCAGTATCTTCTCCTTTTCTCACTAACTTTCATGTCACCACCTGCTCTCCTGTCAGCATTCTAACTTACAAACACAAACTGTAGGTTTAGCCATCATGTTCTTTCATAAACAGCCTGATTGGAAAGAAAACATTGCCACTGAGATGTCACAACAAGCACTTTTATTATTATTATTTAGTATTTATTATTGGTGTTATTATTACAGTGCACACACACATGGTTATTCAATTATTGCACAAATCAATCAAGCAGTATTCAAGTCTGTTCGTACCTGAAATGTCTTCTTCCTGACTTTTGCCGTGGCAAAGCGTTTGACTAGAGTGGTGAAGTCCAATGTTCTAACAATGTCACTTTTCAATGACATCCCATTTTTTTTTTTTTTTTTTTTTTTTTTTGGGGCCCCTTGATGTCCCGGGCCCGTTGGTAAAATCGGCCCTGCCTATGCCCCGCATCATGTCATCCCCTCTCTCTCTCTCTCCTCACCTTTCCTGTCCCCCCATCCCCCCCCCCCCAAAAAAAAAAGTTCACCACCCCAAAAAGTTCACCACCCGCACACAGTTTTTACCTTAGGAGGCTGAAATTTGGCATGGAGGTTGTGTGTGTGTGTGTGTGTGTGTGTTTCTGTTCATGCGGTGGGGGGGCACATTTTGAAATGCAGGGTGGCACTGGCACACCAATCAAACATTCTCCAACAAACACGGACAAACACAGATGTTTGTTTGGTGTGCCATGTCCTTGTTTGGAGATGTTTGGACAGATTTAACATGTTCAATGTCTGTGTTTGCTGCCAACAACAACTGCCAACAGTTGTTGGAGAATGTTTGAGTGGTGTGCCATGGGCTAGACAGGCAGATAGCCTGTTGTAAAGGTCCCACCTCCATGCACATACTGTGACTGGATGATTTGATTTCCAAACAAGTAACAAAGTACAGTATTTACAATGTCACTTTCAGCAATAATAATAGGCCTACAGTTATCAATCGAAAATGGTGGCACTTTTGCACTTTGTCAAACGTTGAATTTAAGCCACAAGCAAAAACACAAACCAGTTATGTTGAGTCATTGGTGTAACACAGTGGTTCGTAAATGGTGTGCCTATGCACACTGATGTGCCTTGAGGCAAGTCCAGGCGTGCATTGGGATTTTGTGACAACCACACATTATTATTGCAAACATAGCCTAAAACTATAGAAAAAGTTATGAGTGAATTTGTATTTACTATATCAGTAATTAGAGGCAAATTCGCTCATAGGCTGGCTGCTTCTACTACGAGTAAGGGTACTTCAACACTTCGAATTTTACTTAAACTATTGTTGCAACTATTACTTCAACTGAAACTACTACTTCATCCCCCCTTCCTTGGACTTTCTATAACTGTTTCGCTCTGTTACTCTTTCAGAACCAGTGCTATTGTTACTAATACTATGAATACATGGTGAGGCTGTAGGTCTTATTGAGTACACTTCTAGCCAGAGTTTCCCTCTCTTCACATAACTTTACATGACGTCCTATTCGGCACACACCCTTCCTACTGCCAGATAATGCTGAGGTCGCATGTGAATGTGAGGGTCTGTGTTTGTGTTCATGCCAATTGACTAAAAGGGGCGGGGGGCAATTTCTAATGCAGGATGGCAGGGGCAGTTGGCATGGAGGTCAAGTGTGTGTGTGTGTGTGTGTGTGTGTGTGTGTGTGTGTGTGTGTGTGTGTGAGAGTGAGAGAGTGAGTGAGTGAAGGTGTGTGTGTGAAGGTGTGTGTTCATGTTCATGCCAATTGGCTAAGTGGGGGTGGTGGGGGGGATTTTGAAATGCAGGGTGGCAGGGGCAGAGTACTCTGCCCCTGCCACCCTGCATTTCGGCAATTCGCACATGTGGTGGCAGCTATTGCAAATTGGCGCTTGTTCTCTTGTGTCCTGCAGTCATGTACCTGTACCTCCTGGGGCTGCTGGTGGTCTACTACCTGTACCGCTGGGTCAGGGAGATGCCCAGGGTCCCCGACAAGGCCGGCAAGTACGTGTACGTGACCGGCTGTGACTCGGGCTTCGGCAACCTCCTGGCCAGACACCTGGACAAGCTGGGCTTCAGAGTCATCGCCACCTGCTTCACTGAGAGAGGGGAGGAGGAGCTGAGGAAGGCCTGCTCCGACAGGCTGATCACCACACACCTTGACGTTAGAAGCAACGACAGCGTCAGTAAAGTCGCCGCAATGATCGCGGAGAAAGTGGGAGAGCGCGGTGAGTGTCGAGTGTTCATGATGACAGACAGACCGCTTTGAACTATCTCTCTTACATATTTCCATTTCAGCCATGGAATGACCTGTTTCTTCATTCATAGCAAGTAAGTGTAACTAGAAGAGAGAAGAGACCTCCACCAAGGCCAATAGAGTACCGCAGGGATGACATATTTTTGTAGGCCAACTCAGCTAGTCATGCTAGTTCCGGTTCCCAAGTCTAAAAGTCAATGGGATTTTTGTATGGGGATTTTGGTTAAATGCATGAAATTAGGTCTGTGGTTAACAGAAGTTGCTGAAAATCACGATCAAAACAAAAACAAAAACGCTTCAAGACTCTTAAGAGTGGTCCTCATTTGTGGAGATTATTAAGATATTTCATAAACTTTTTTTATTTATTTTCACAGGAACACACTATTACATTGTACATTCTTTTCATGATGTACTAGCGTTCAAGATACAATTAATGAATGGTCAACAAAACAATATGGTACTCACTAGTTGGATACTGCACATAGATATTTGTTGAGAGATCTCGGCTGTATAAGACAGCATTTGACGATTTTGTAGCGTCAAATGAGGGGCAGTGACCAAAGCGCTCTCTCTCTCTTTCTCTCGCTCTCTCTCTGCATGTGTGTCTCTCTCTGTCCAGCCACTTTCATCACACTCACTGAGCACTTTATTTACTTTAGCCGTTAGCCATTTAGCCGATCTCAGTGCCTTTGACCTGCTGTTGCCAGACGGGCTGGTTTGAGTATTTCTGAAACTGCTGATCTCCTGGGATTATTACACACAACAAGAGTCTAAAGTTTACACGGAATGGTGGAACAAAAGAAAGCATCCAGTTCTGCGGACGGAAACGCCTTCTTGATTTTGCTGCCAGCTGAGCTGAAAGCTGATATCTACCCAGTATTAGTAAGGTGGTCCCATTGGTGTTCCTAATAAAGTGCTCGGTGAGTGTGTACTGTATAACCCCTTTTCCTGAAAAGTGTAATACTTCTGCTTTTGTCTTTGAACCATTGACAACAAAGTTTTAATGATGGAATTTGATGTAGTCCATTTCCCTCTCTTGCTTACTTCATCCAGTGTAAACATAAATAAGGCACCAACAACAACTCCACTTCATTCCATTACTAGAGGCCCATACCACGAATGTAGGATAAGCAGATCCAGGATCTATCCCTTGATCTGGTTTGGCTTAACCAGATGATTGCCATCTAGCTAGATTCTAGCTAAGTCATACCACGAATCTAGTTCTCAACTCGTTAAGTGGATCCAGGTTTTTCTAATCAAGTTGAGAGCGCGTGCACATGAAAATGCTCGTGCATGGGAGCTCGTGCCCGCAAAAGAGGCGTGGTTTTTAACAACTAGCCAATCACAATCCAATATGGACTGCTCATTCATTCAAAGCGCAAATCGTGAAGCTTTACTGTATGTCAGAATCAAAATCCACATTGGATATTATTAGTCTCTTCCCGAATGACTGTCTAAAGTTACGCTTTTATTCACATCAGTCATTTCTTTGAAGAGCGGTTTCTGCCTCCACGTATCTACAGCAGCTCAATTCACCCTCTCAATAAACTCAATAAAACCTGCATGACTTTTTTGCGAGTGGAAGTAATGTGTAATCTATCTCAGTCTAAATTTCCAAAATCCGTAGGCGTATTTAGACCATTTAGGCTCAAATGAATAATAATGATCTTATGATGTGTCGCACTGATGGAATAATTCCTATAGGCTAATAGGCTATCAATAAAAAAATTATGATAATAAAATTTTAAAAGGCTGCTGAACTGAATCGACACGGTACATGCGGGCATATTGGCAGCAGAGTCGCATATCTCCATATTTCATACAAGAACTATGCTGGAAATAATATGAAGTTCAATCACATCATACAGGCCAAAAGCAACACAGTTGCAGCTGCAAAATGCAGGAGTAGCCTAGATATGAATAATCTGACTGTGTGCAGGCGATCCAATTGCTTAGATAGTAGTAGGCTATTCTGGCATGTATGACCATGTCCAACCCAACGTCAGCCTCAGCTCCATTGCGCACACGGCACCGTGCGCTTTGGAGATGTTTATGTAACCTTTTTACGCTGGTTTAGTGATATTTCTCCACTCACCGTTCAGCTGCAATCGATCGGCGGGGTCAAATGTATATAGCCTATTTGAGAGCACAAAAATGAATATATAACAACATATTCCAAAGTGGTAAGTAGGGCTTAATTTAAATGTAGCCTGCAACAAGTGCAAGGCTTCAGTCCTTGATTAATTCAACAGGAGCCATGTTTTTTTTCTTTTTTCTTTTTCATTTGAATGCAATGTATTTTTCATATGGGGACCATATGAATGGCGACTCGCTGTTTCCAGAGAGCTGATTCGTAAGCATGTGAGGTAGTGTAAGAGTGTCAAGGAAGGTGGCAGGCAGGCAGACTCGACATTTCCAGTTCTCAGAGGTGCAGATTTATTTACAGTGTTTCCATTACACGTGCAACTTAAACAAAACAAACAAACAAAAAACAAACTAACTCAAAAAGTTAACCCATAGTTCAAATTAAACAAAGGCACATGTTTTTGGCAATACGTCCTGACCTCTCTCTCTCTCTTTCAGAAAAAACCCAACTGACTTTATAAAGGGTTCAATTCACACCTAGGCTCTGTTCAGCCTGTACCATGTCATTGGAAGTAAACTCCCCATTAACCTTAGATTAAAAGATTCAAGATTCAAGATTTTTATTGTCACTCCATGGTACAAGTATCACGTGTGAAATTCTTGTGCTGTGGACTCCGTTTACAACATAGTGCTTACTACAAGGATTTACAAATACAGTGTTGAGAATAACTTTGCAGCTCATATACATGACTATATATTCTGCAACTCAATGTTTCAAAAACGAAAAAGATTTGCATTGATTTCAGACGCTCCCCCCCTGTTCCAAAAGGTAGTATTGTTAATGGTCAGATAGTTGACCGTAGCCTGTACTACGAATGTTGGATAAGAAGATCCAGGATCTGTCCCTTGATTTGGTTTGTCTAAACCAGATCAGCTCGATTGTAGTTAACTTGTACTACGAACCTCGTTTGCCAGTCGTTAACTCGAACCAGGTTTTTCTAATCAAGTTGACTGCGCGTGCACATGAAAATGCCCGTGCACACGAGCTCGTGCCCGCAAAAGAGGCGTGGTTTTTAACAACTAGCCAATCACAATGCAATATGGACCGCTCAGCTCAGAACCGTAGCTTTTACAGCGCCAGACACGCCTATTTCCTCATTCATCAAAGCCATCTACTACTATGTCAGAATCAAAATCCGCATTGGATATTTTTAGTCTGTTCCCGAATGACTGTCTAAAGTTACCACTTTTATTCACATCAGTCATTTATTTGAAGAGCGGTTTCTGCCTCCACGTATCCTACAGCAGCTGAATTCACCCTCTCAATAAACTGCGAGTGGAAGCAATGTGTAGCCTAATGTCTCAGTCCAAAATCCGTAGACCATTTAGGCTCAACGAATAATAATGATGTCATGTTTAGTCGCACTGATTGAATAATTCCTATAGGCTATCAATAAAAAAAAGAATGATAATAAAATTAAAAGAGGCTTCTGAACGACACGGTATGTGCGGGCATAGATTTCATTTATAAAAAATAGCATTTTGTGGTCACATATATTGTCAGCAGAGTCGCATATCTCCATATTTCATATAATGATGCTGGAAATATGAAGTTCAATCACATCATACAGGCCAAAAGCAACACTTGCAGCTGCAAAATGCAGGAGTAGCCTAGATATGAATCATCTTAATATGGGATCGCCTGTGTGCAGGTGATCCCATATTAAATTGCTTAGATGTAGTAGGATATTCCAGCATGTAAGCTATGACTACGGTATTTCAATTCCAACCCAACGTCAGTCTCAGCTCCGTTGCGCACACGGCACCGTGCGCTTTGGAGACGTTTATGTAACCTTTTTATGCCGGTTTAGTGATATTTCTCCACTCACTATTCAGCTGCAATCGATCAGCGGGATCAAACAACGTATCTAGGCTACTTGAGAGCACAAAAATGAATATATAAAAACATATTCCAAAGTGGTATAGGGCTTAATTAAAATAGCCAACAAGTGCAAGGCTTTAGTCCTTGATTAACATTAACATTGATTAACATTACTCATTCAACATTACAATTCGTGCTCCTTCCTAGATGGGAAACTCGTCCAGAAAGGGGTTGGCCATTTTTCCAAACTGCTGATTCGATTGGTTCGTGGGCGGTGTATCTAAGGTCTAATCTTATCCTTGCAACTTAACCTGCTGCGGACCAGGTTAAGTGTGAAGCATAAGTTGCTATGGAAATATATGTCGGTAAGAAGTTAACTTGCTTTGTAGTACGGCTAAACCAGGTTTAAACCTGAAGTTACCTCGCTAAACCACTAATCTTGCTTTGTAGTACAGGCCCCAGGTCACTGAATATAAATATCTGGGTACTATAATTGATAGCAGGTTGAAGTTCGATCTAAACACAGAGTCGCTGTGCAAAAAGGGTCAGCAGCGCCTTTTTTGTCTCCGGAAACTTGCCAAATTCCAGGTAGACAAGACCTTGATGAAATTGTTCTACAGCGCTTTCATTGAATCTGTTATCACCTTCTCTATTGCCTGCTGGTATGGCAGCCTCGACATCAAGAATAGGAACTCCCTAGGGAGAATTGTGAAAACGGCTTCAAAAATAGCCGGAATCCATTTTGGGAGCCTAGACCACATTTTCAACTTGCAGATGCTGAAAAAAGCAAGGGCTATCTGCTCAGACAATGCCCATCCGCTGAGCTCTGAATATGAGCTGCTTCCATCTGGCCTTCGCCTTCGTGCTCCCTTGGCTAAGAAAAATAGATATAGGAATTCCTTTGTGCCTGCTTCGATTCGAGCTTTAAATGCTACTTAAGAGAATATAATGTAACGTCTATTTGATGTTTTTATTTATTTTATGTTCTCCTATACAATAGTTATATTGTAGCATATTTTTTTTCTGTATTATGTAGCGCTGTGTGGCTTAGTGTCCTTCTTAGACTGCCTTGCATTTGCACTTATCGGCCATGGCCTCTAATGCACTTTAAACTACACTGGCACTTTTGAACTGAACTGCTACTTTGTACTACGTTGTGGTCTATTGTGTCTCCATTTTTGTTTTTATGGTTTTTATGGTGTTTTTATGGTTTTCATGGTCTATTTGTGTCTGCACTTTGTTTTCATGTTTTTATCTCGAGTCTTGTGTGGTTTTATGACTGTTTTATGTTTATGCCCTGCTGCAACCCAAAGTGCCCTTCTGGGACATATGAATAAACTTGAACTTGAACTTGAACTATACTCAAAATGTTAGCAATCACAGCATTACTTTAGAGTGAAAAAGTTAACAAGAAACATTCCTACGAAGCAGACACCATTTTACTTGGAAAATCCAATGAAGTCAGGATGACATCACAGACAGCATAAATAAGGAGGAAGTGCCGGGCGGAGCCCTTTTCCTCCCAAACCAAAGGCCAGCATGGTGGGCCTGAACAGGAGAACAAACAATTGGTAACTATGAGCAAAGAATCAATGTCTTAACCTGCAAAATAATAAAGGTGATTTAAATGATGGCTCTGTGTGTGCTTTAACTCATCCATGTACTTTGATGTGACTGTAACATAATGCCAACACAAACAAACCCAGGATAGTAAGTGGTGCAATTGTTACAAAAGCCAAGGTGAATTATAGCCAACTGAAACAATGTATAAATGTATATATCTGTATGTATGTATGCATGTATGATATCTGTATGATGTTAAATGAACATTGAAGGAATAATGTGAATATTAAAGGGACAATAGTGGTGAGTAAATGGAGAGGTCTCACCCACTTTGTCACAAAGCAGGTGGGTCTTTCATGGGTTTTAATCTTATTCTCTGAACCTAACCTGCTACAAAGCAGGTTAGCCGTAGAGCATAAGTTGCGATGGTGATCTATCTCGGTAAGAAGTAAACTAGCGTCATGGTGCGGCAAACCTAGGGTTAAACCTGAAGTTACCTCGCTAATCTTGATTCGTGGTATAGGCCTTAGAACAGTTAGTCATCCTATACAGAAACTCGGCAGGCTAGGGTAAATAACAGTTTAAAAACACTCCTACAGTAGGTTGGGATGAAACCTGTGTAAACCGTAACACTGTTAGTATCACCTTTTCAATTTGTAATATAATTAAGTGTTTGATTACTGCGCTTTGAAAAACACAGTAAATACTGTCCATCAACCAAAGGTAGCAACAGTCTCCCAGACCCATGTCTGAGTTTTCAATATACAACTTGTTGAAATGATTTCAGTGAGTATCATTCAGTACTATATTTTCAGCATATTTTAACAATACCGCGATAATACTGATAACCGTGATATTTTGGTCACTATAATCATGATATGAAATTTTTATACTGTTTCATCTCCACTCCTAGGCCTTTGGGCTGTGGTGAACAACGCAGGCGTGGCCACTCCCTCTGCGCCTTGCGACTGGCTGACCGTCGACGACTACAAATCCATGCTGGATGTGAACCTGAACGGGGTGATCGCCGTGACACTGAGTGTCCTGCCGCTGATTAAGAAGGCCAGGGGGAGGGTGGTGAACGTCGCCAGCGTGTTCGGGAGGATCAGTGTGGTGGGAGGCCCGTACGCTGTCTCCAAGTACGGGGTGGAGGCCTTCAACGACAGCCTCAGGTGAGTCACGCAATTTATTGTTTATTAGGCATCTGGGTAGTGCAGTGGTAGATTCCCTGCCTACCAACATGAGGGTCACAGGTTCGAGCCCCCGTGTTACCTCCAGCTTCGTCGGGCGTCCATACAGGCACAATTGGCCGTGTCTGTGGGTGGGAAGCCGGATTAGGGGTATGTGTCCTGGTCGCTGCACTAGTGCCGCCTCTGGTCGGCCTGTTCACGGGGAAAGGGGAACTGCGGGAATAGCGTGATCCTCCCACGCGCTACATGCTGCCTGTGAAACTCCTCACTGTCAGTTGAAAAGAAGCGGCTGGCAACTGCACATGTATAAGAGGGAGCATGTGCTAGCTAGTCTACAGCTCTCCCCAGATCGGCAGAGGGGGTGGAGCAACGACCGGGATACCCTAACTTGACTATTGAACGAGGATTTTCTTTTCTTCTTCTTTTTAGGCTCAATATGATTCCTTTTGGTGTCAAGGTCCTCTGTATTGAACCAGGCTTCTTCAAGACAAATGTGACTGACTATAATCTCCTGCAAAAGAATGTGAAGCTGCTGTGGGACAGAACGACCCAGGAGGTCAGAGATGACTATGGGGCTGATTATCTAGATAAGGGTAAGACTGGACAATTTCATTTGGTGTATTGGTTTTTTGTTCTTTAACTGAAGAAATCTGAAACATCCTATTCAGTTAAAAGGCTACGGTTAAGTTCCAATGTGTGGCATTGTTTTCTCGGCTAGTGGAAAAGATGATGAAGGAGAAGCTGGCCCAGATAACTGATGCGGACCTGATGAAGGTGGTCAGCTGTATGGAGCATGCCGTGTCTGCAGTCCGGCCCCGGACTCGCTACTCTGCCGGCTGGGACGCCAAGCTCTTCTGGCTGCCGCTGTCCTACATGCCCAGCTGTGTTTCCGATTACCTCATGTCCAAAGAGGCTGTTCCCATCGCAAAGTCTGTCCAATAAGACCAGATATACTCACTATATTAGTATGGGCCTTAAACTGTGCCTGTTGTCAGGCCGTAATACAGGCCATGCAACTGACCAATGTATTCATGTTTTTTTTTAATACCTAGCCATATTCCAAATTGACTTTTGAATAGCCATTTCTTTTGATGAGCAATATTGTTACAACTGTGATATAATACTACAATTTAAAACAATACTTTGTATACATGTATTTTGTCATTTGTAAAGAATTGTGCAGCTCATCAAGGCTTTTTGACAAAGAGCAGCGAAAAGGGCTGGGCAAATTGAAAGCCAACTTATCTGCAGGTAGACTTGGTCCAACTTATCTAGACCTTGGGATGATAGGTGTGTGTGAAAGGTTAAGGATACAGCAATATAAATCTGAAACACAATTTAAAAAAGAAATGATTAACAAGCAGTGGCGGACTGCATAATCGGGCACGTCGGGCAAATGCCCGGTGGCCTGGCCTGGCCTGGCCTGCAAAAAAAAAAAAAAAAAAATTTTTTTTTTTTGGAAATCGGGCTTCAAACGGCCCAAATCTGGCTTTAAACGACCCAAATTGGGCTTCAAACGGCCCAAATCTGGCTTCAAACGGCGCAAATTGGGCTTCAAACGGCCCAAATTGAGCTTCAGACGGCCCAAATTTTTCGCCGGTGCCCTTCGGACGCCGGCACGCGCGTCGGCCCGTATCAGCCTGGCCTGCTTGGTATCTAATGCCCGGCCTGAATTAGGATCCCAGTCCGCCCCTGTTAACAAGTATAGAAATTGTAGGAGAAAATTGGTTTTGCTTAAATTCTAGGATTATAAGCAAGATTGGCAGTGTCAAGGTTCAGTTTAACGAGTATCTAAAATGTATGTGCTGCGAGGATGCATAAATCACTTGCACACTGCATTTTACACTTTTTTCATTCCATGTTCATCCTCTATCGTCTACTCTAAGCAGCACCTATCATTTGCATCACAGTATCGAGGAAAAAACTGAACCAACCCTCTATAGTGGCCTTGTACCCTGTTAACAGCAGTTACCTTGGCCTCAGTCCATTGACCTTGGTCCTAAACTGAGAGCTCCAACTACAAGCAGATGAGTCAACAGTGGAAGTTCAACACTTGTTTGTGTAATTGCGACATTTATGGTGTATAATTTCGCTTGACTTATTACACCCAGTACTGAAATTCCCAAATGCGTGATTTGGGGTGTGACAGCAGTTTGTCATGAATAAAAAACCCAGTCATGTTTCTTACAGAAATCTTACATATAGGGGACAAAGTAAGTTACTGTTAAGTCTGAAGTAGAAACAAACACTTCCCATCTTTGTCAACGCTGCTTTATTTCAGTTTGTGACAATGAAGCTGCAGCAGTACAGGTAGCTCACCATGGCTCATGAGTGCCATGTTGTGGTCAAAGTGGATGAGTACAGCCATTTCATGAAACAATCCATTAGGAACTCACTACAACATTAAAAGCCAAGGAAATATACAGTTGAAACAAGTTGTAGATTTATGTAAATACAGAGCTTTATTCCATCTCTTTTTCATTGGAAACATTAAATATAACTTTTCTTTCGAGATGACAGGAACGGCACATCTGCATTGTGACATGTCTTACAAACCAAGTGCTCCGACCACAGAACCGCTCCATCCTTACCCCCTTTCCTCAATTCCTTAAACAGTTAAGATTGTTTAGATGTTTACGAGTGCTCCTCTGCCAGCTTCTCTGCCTTCTGAACAACCTCCTCGATGGCGCCCACCATGTAGAAGGCCTGTTCGGGGAGGGGGTCGTACTCACCTGGGGGATAACAAGGTGCAAGATGACATCAGTCAATAGATCATAAGCATGATTAAGAAAAATGAAGACTCAAAATACACATTACGTTAACAGTGATATTGTCCGTATACGTACCAGCAAGGATGGCCTTGAAACCCTTGATGGTTTCCTTGAGGGGCACCAGCTTGCCGATGTGGCCAGTGAAGACCTCAGCCACCTGGAAGGGCTGGGACAGGAAACGCTGGATCTTGCGGGCACGGGCCACAGTCAGCTTGTCCTCCTCAGACAACTCATCCATACCCAAGATGGCAATGATATCCTGCAGGGATTTGTAGTCCTAAAAAGGGAGCGAGCAAAATGGTTAGCCTGATAAAGCATCAAACATGGGTGAGAAATAGGGATGTTAATGATTAACCGTTAGTCTGTTAACTGCCGTTAAGAATGTAGCAGATTAAAATTAATGAACTGTTTTAACCGACAACATTGTTACTTTGTATCATTTCAGTCTTCAGAGCGCACAGTGTGTTAATTATAGCAGTCCAGCAGAGGTCGTACCTCACCCAGCTAGCGCAACAGAAGGAGTGGTCACGTGAGAAGGTCGTCACGCATGATGTCATGTGAGGAAGTAGGAAGTGTATTGAGCAAACCCCATGAAACAAACAGATGCTAAAATTAGCAGCAAGCTCACGCTAGCAACAGCATTACACACTAAAAGTACATATGTAAATATTGTGACGCCGTTCTCAAAATTCAACTCCAGGGCAATTTATGATTCCCCCACGAGCATCGCGGCTGAACGTCACGTTACGTTCCATTATCGCTGGACGCTGACTTGGGGACGCTGTCACTCATAAAAGTTATAGCTAAATATTAAATACTAGGTGATTGGAGCAGGCATCGTGCGTGCAGAGACAATAACACAGAAGCCTTGCTTTATGGTGGAAGAGGAGATGCTGCCATTAAGCGTGGTGGACGGCGAGGGATTTCATGAAGTTCATTGAACCAGGCTATCACATCCCCCTTTGTTGAAATGACTATTAAGGACAGGCGGCTGTTCAAAGGAGGTGAGCCTTATTGTTTTTAGGCTAATTATTGTTTTCGTTTGTGATTCATGCCATGAATGTCACATACATAATATGCAGCTATCTATTGTGTGACTGTGAGGTTAAATAGAACTTGAACTGAGAGAAAGACGAGACGTGATTTTTTTGCGGGGGGTGGGGGGGGATGGTGGGGGAGAGAAACAACATTAACAATTAGCCGAACTGATCGTTAAGGTGCGCAACTAACTGTTTAGGAAAATGCATTAAATTCCCATCCCTAGTGAGAAAGAAAACTATTTGACCTTCAATACAAGCAGTGGTTATGTGGCTATTCAAATGACAAACCTGGAGGATCTTCTGCACACCACGGGCGACGTCGTAGTGCTCGG
Organism: Poromitra crassiceps; assembly: GCF_964638095.1. Lineage (NCBI taxonomy): Eukaryota > Metazoa > Chordata > Actinopteri > Beryciformes > Melamphaidae > Poromitra > Poromitra crassiceps. The sequence goes on from NC_139625.1 coordinate 66,447,313, forward strand.
TTCCAACGATGTTGGGGTCCATGATACGGGAGGTGGAGTCCAGGGGGTCCACGGCGGGGTAAATACCCAGCTCAGCGATGGCACGGGACAACACAGTGGTGGCGTCCAAGTGAGCGAAGGTGGTGGCGGGGGCAGGGTCAGTCAAATCGTCAGCAGGCACATAGATAGCCTTGGAGAGAATCGAGGCTTGGTCACTTCAATAATGCTCGTACTAGCCTTGCAACAATACTATATGATCAGAGTAAATCAATTGTTTTAGCCAGTATTCTCCCATTACTAATTTACCATTTCAAATCCATGCTCCTAAAAAATGTCAAGTAATACTGACTTAACATCTGTTGGCAATAATGAAGTACATACAGTTTAGCATCCATTATTTTACATGCATTAACAATGTTGAGATGTTTTTGCAAGTGTATGTAATGTCATGACACAGCTACTAGAGTGTCAAATGTGCTTCTTGAGCTCTTTGCTGACCTGCACAGAGGTGATTGAACCCTTCTTGGTGGTGGTGATTCTCTCCTGCATGGTACCCATGTCAGTGGCCAGAGTGGGCTGATAACCCACAGCGGAGGGGATACGACCCAGCAGGGCAGACACCTGAGAGGCCAGGAGATGACTTGCCATTAGTGATGTGGAAAATACTATACATATATGTTTTGCCCACATGGCTGAGTAGTCAGTGGATGGTCTGATTGACTAGTCGGTAGACAAGCAAAAATTCAACATAAGCTTATTGGACTATGGGCAAAATAACTTCGTAACCACAAAAGAAGCCTTTATAGTTAAATATGTAATTACATTATATAATTTGACTTTTCGCATGCATGCAATATTGATTGCATTTCCAAATCAAGTCAGTCTGCTAAAACGTCAAATGCAAACATCACCCTTATGAACGATTCAGTTTACTGTTTTGGCACTTTATATCATCAAGCATTTGATGTTTCCACCTTCACCAACCTTTGGTGTATAGTAGTTGGTGTAAACTAGCTCCATTTTAATCAAAATTTGTCAGCTACAGCATTTTATTACAATAAACTAACACCTTAACAATTCTGTCAAACTTGGCTTCTGCAAATTAACCATTGTGGTAGAGAAACGATTTTGGGACTGTACAGACCTCGGAGCCAGCCTGTGTGAAGCGGAAGATGTTGTCGATGAAGAGCAGCACATCCTGACCCTCCTGGTCACGGAAATACTCGGCCACAGTCAGTCCAGTCAGAGCCACTCTGGCACGGGCACCTGGGGGCTCGTTCATCTGTCCGTACACCAGCGCCACCTAGTGGGGAGGAGAGTGGAGGTCAGGGACAGATATCAGCTGTCAAGTTCACAAGGGCATGGGGTCACTGTCAAACCCACCCTTCCAATTAAAGACCAATAGTGATGTCTCCATGTACTCCTTAGGGCTCAGGGATAGTTTACTTTTCCTTATGGGGGGCTTGCTACAACCCTCACCTTGGAGGTGGTGTCCTTCAGGTTGATGACACCTGACTCGATCATTTCATGGTACAAGTCATTTCCCTCGCGGGTGCGCTCTCCCACTCCGGCGAACACTGAGTAACCACCATGGGCCTTGGCCACATTGTTGATCAGCTCCATGATCAATACAGTCTTGCCCACACCGGCACCACCGAACAGACCTGTGGCGATAAAAACATGGCAGATAAGCATTAAGATTGATTTTATTATATTATAATAAAGCGACTACAAACATCTCATATATTCAAGTGAGTCACATTAATCATGTACATTATCCTACCACACATGAGCATAACTTTATTCTATTGCGGAATTAGCTCAGGAGGTAGAGCTGTCGCCTGTGAATCGGAAGGTTCCCGGTAAATTGATTAAATTGGTGGGTGGGCGGTGTCTGTCTATCAGTCACAATTTGTGTCACAAAAGTGTATGGGGTCCTTAGATTTCTGTGATGTCAAAGAGGGATCACAAGCCAAAGGTTGGGAACTGTAATAGAAAAATAGTTGAAATGCCTTGTTGATCCATCAATAATGAGTTGCCCGTTTAAAGTGTATATAAGGAGGATTTTATTCCACAAGTTTCATCTGTCTCCCTGACAGTCAAAACGCTAGGTCAAGAGCCCAATCCTCTATGTTTTAAAACCAATTGTTTGCCCTAACTGTGCGCTAATGGCTCTCCAATTGTGCGCCATCATGCAACTGTGCGCCTTCGGCTCATAATTTACATCACAACTGCCACAGTAACATCACAGTTGGCAAAGTGGGTAGTGGTGGTTGGTGGCGGTGTGGTTCAGTCACGATTATGTCATTAATGATGTCATCAGTGAGGTGACTTGAGCAATTGCGATGTCATCAGTGATGTCACTCGAGCACCTGTGATGGCATCAGTGTCTTCTCTTTTAGTATAGTTATTCAAATTGGCTAAGTGGTGTCTGTGGCGGTGTCAAGTCTCCACCCTAGGAATCGAGTGCACGAGATGCCCAATTCATGTAAAAGCACTTTGGGTAGTCGATAGACTATATAAAAAAACACTATAAAAACAGGCCATTTACATACCGATCTTTCCTCCCTTGGCGTAGGGGGCCAGCAGGTCGACCACTTTAATGCCAGTTACCAGAATCTCCTGCTCCACACTCATGTCAGTGAATTCAGGGGCCTCAGCGTGGATAGCGGCAGTCCTGGAAAAAACATTGTTTTCGAGTCACTTCATCTAATTTATATATGACTAATAATAAATCAAATTGTATTGCTTTGCTGCATGTTGGATTGATTCTCATATTGACCTTGCTTTAGTACTTTCATTTTCAATCCCATCTTCTTTTAAGCCTCATGAAATGCACTACACAAACTAATGGGATTGTGGAGTTATTCAAAATAAACGTACTGCTTGGTGGAGATGGGACCTCTCTCGTCGATGGGCTCACCGATGACATTCATGATTCTGCCCAGGGTTTCAGGACCTACTGGGATTCTGATGGGGGCACCAGTGTCCGCGACTCCCTGTCCACGGACAAGACCCTCGGTACCATCCATAGCAATGGTACGCACTGTGTTCTCCCCTGAGGACACGACAGAGACTGGATTAAAATATTGAATTGCTACTACAATCTCTTCCAGTCAATGAACAGCCCTTACTGCATTCCCCCCGCCCCCCCATTACAGCAGCAGCCACACACCTGACCCATATAAGTACAAAGACAGCAGGCTATATCCCAAGATGCTCACCCAGATGCTGTGCCACCTCCAGGACTAGCCTGGAGTCGCGGCCAGTGACTTCCAGGGCATTGAGGATGGGAGGAAGGTCCTCGTCAAACTGGACGTCAACAACGGCACCGATGACAGCCACAATGCGGCCGGTGGCGACAGCAGCAGCGGCGGCTGGGGCGACATAGTCTCTGCCTGTCAAAGAAATCCATTGGAAAAGTCAGCATTTCACTCAGACAGGGAGTAGCATGTGTGACCTTGTCATGCCTTTGTTTTTCTGTGTCTACTGACTGCACTGTCCAGTGTGAAACTGCAGACTCAATGTCCAGTTATTGTTTTTTCAGCCATGTTATCAATCTAGTTATCCACGATTTTACTTGACTGACAATGTAAAAACCTTCATAATGATGCATTCAATTCACTTTTGTGATATAAAAAAATTATAAAGTATAAATTGATAAAGTAAAATCTGATTTATAGATTTCAAATTTATCCCAATGGTTTAGCAGACCCCAAAAGTGTTTGTGTTGTTTGTTGATTTATGTTTCACTTATTACTCTTTCCATGCTTTCTTGTTATTTGTTGTAGAATTGTATGTATTACATGTTGTTTGTATAGAGAAGTTCTGAACTTTGAATATTGAAAAAAGGCACGTCTTTTTTATATTGGGGGGGGGGGGGCAACTGATATTAACACTAACGACCTAGTCCCGCTTGCCAGACTTCCCTCCCTGAGAGTGTGACAAGCGAGACTACTACCGACCGGACTAACGTTAATTTAACGCTAGCTGACTTTGAGAAGTCTGCCAAATTAATCAAGTTCGCTGCAAGCTAACGCTCAGCTCATGTTGCTAAATGCTACTCGCCAGCTGCACCAAGATCAATGACAAATCATCAGTCTGCTTGCAATGACATACATACCGGTAACGTTAGCAACTTTAGACTGACTCTGTAGAGGTTAGCACTTTTTGGAGACAGGCAGCAGATCAATTTTAACACGCGTTGTTATGTGAACTTTGCAAACACCTGTCAAACTCCGCTTAGCTGTAACCGGTAACGTTAACTAGTGCTAGCAAGCTACACCGCCTCATGACACATAAAGGTCATTACTGTTGGCACAAAAAACAACACAGTCCAGTCATTTCTTATTCAAGGACACATGCCAATAGCAGCAAATACGCACATTGTCGGCGTTTAATATTTTGAAACGGCTGTAATATATGAAATATGACATGTCACAGTATCACGGCCTGCTCCTGCAGCGTGTTGCTAGCGCCAGGCAGCTAGCTTAGCATAATCCCTCCCTCCTGACAGCCGAGTCAACGCGTCTTTCCTTAAAACATATCTCCCTCAAATGCTCCAAGCATGCGGGACTTACGAGAGAGGACGGCCGGGGATCCGGCGAGAGCCTTGAGGGGCTGGAGCCCAGGCTTGAGAGCCTGCAGAGCCCCGGTGCAGCAGCGTCCCACAGCTCCTAACATGGTCAAAATGGCTGAAGGTGGAAAGAGACAGAGCAACTTGCGGCTTTATAATGAATGACCGCTGAGGCCAACTGCGCTTGCGTCGTTGCGTGGAACGTCAAGGACTAGACAGAGCATGTGCGGATGCACTGCCACTGACTGACATTCTGCCCTCTACTGAGCTGGCCTGTTGTGGCTGTAGAATGACAGACTGATACTTTGAATAGTTTCCTAACAAAAGCTCACACAGTATCTCAAAGTAATGGTTCAGTTATATATGCACAACACCTCAGAGCCCAGAAAGTATGGTGCAGGGATCCAGGCGCACCTTGATCAAGTAAGTACACAATGTTCCAGTGTGTAGGTGCCACTCTCAGCTGCACCATTACATACATAGGCTACATACATACATACTATGTATGTATGTAGCCTATGTATGTAATGGTGCAGCATACATACATATTATTGTACACGCGCGCACACACACACACACACACACACACACACACACACACACACACACACACTCACTCACTCACTCACTCACTCACTCACTCACTCACTCACTCACTCACTCACTCTCTCTCTCTCAAACACACACACACACACACACACACACACACACACATTGTAGTAAAGCAGTAGTAAAACTGATATCCTGTGCAACCATCATCCATTTATATTTAGGCTGCTGCATTTGTGAATAGCAGTCATAGCTAGTATCATTGGGAACACCTGTGTTTACCCTCCCTAGGGAGGTGTTCCAGGCACGTCCAGCTGGGAGGAGAGTGGAGACCACCACGGGGCAGACCGAGTGGCTAGGTGGAGAGATATCTCCACCCTGGCCTGGGAACACCTCAGGATCCCCCAGTCAGCGCTGGCTAATGGGGCCCGGGAAAGGGAAATTTGGGGTCCCCTGCTGGAACGGCGACCTCCGTGACCCGATCCCAGTTAAGGTTCAGTAAGTTCCATTCAGATCAAACAGAGTCAGGGTGCTGATATTGTGCATGTTGGCTCACTGAAATCATAGACTGCAATGCTGGAAATGCTCTGCTACATTAAATTAAACGAAACCGTAATTTCATTAGGCTGCCATTAAAGGTCAATCAATCAATCAATCAAAACTTTATTCCAGACTCAAGGTCCATAGAAAAAGACATACACTAAAGAATCCCTACAGACAGTAGGAAAAAAGTAATATCCAAACAGTGCAGTGTTCATAAGAGCGACGTATAACAGTGTCTCCACAGAGGTGATCGGTATCTGACATCACTACAGCAGGGATTTACCAACAGTTTGATAAGTCTGTCTGTGCATGCTTGACCTCCTGTAGTCTGACCACAGGTGAGCAGTATAGAGTGGTGTGCAGTCTGATCTGAACTGAGACACCTTCACTCCATCTGTACACATGTTAAACTTACATGACAAAGTATTAGCTTGTGCATACATTTTACAGCATTGTCTGTATATATCATCATCATCTGACAATTCCCCTGAAATAAAATGACCTATATATTTAACCTTATCACAGACAGTAAGGTTATTATCAGACAATTAAAAAATAGGACATTTCAAACATTTGTCCTCTTTGGTTCTGCAAATTAATACAACACTCTTACTGGCATTGTATTTGATCATGTTCCAAACCATACTCAGAGCATATTGTGAGGAGCTGCTGGAGACCAGCACTACTCGGGCTCGGAACAACAAGATCATCTGCGTACATTAAATGGTTCACTACTAGGGTATTACCAATGAGTCACCCGGTGTTACAACCATTCAGTTGCTTGGACAAATGAGCAAGATACAGATTAAAAAGAACTGGGGATAAGATTCCCCCTTGACAGACCCCATTACTAACCCCAAAAGGGGCTGATACACTGTTGCCCCACTTGACTTGCATGGTCTGATGGGCATAGCATATATATATGGGGGGCGGCATTAGCTCAGGAGGTAGAGGTGTCGCCTGGGAATCAGAAGGTTCCCGGTTCGAGGCTGGCTCCTCCTGGTAGTGTGTCGAAGTGTCCGTGAGCAAGACACTGAACCCCTAACTGCTCCCGATGAGCAGTTAGCGCCTTGCATGGATGTAAACGCCGTCGGTGTGTGAATGTGAGTGTGAATGGGTGAATGTGAGGTATTCATGTAAAGCACTTTGGGTAGTCGATAGACTATATAAAATGCGCTCTATAAATACAGTCCATTTACTTTCTTTTTTTTTACCTTTATTTATACAGGGAAAGGCCCTTGAGTGCGAACTCTCATATTACCATATATAGCCTACAGAAAATTGGGCAGTGGG
>NC_139625.1:66459252-66689252 GCF_964638095.1 Poromitra crassiceps
TGTCAAATACGCCGAATTTAAAATGCCGAGTTTAATTGTATGTTTAATAAGGAATATGTTATTTGCACCTGTATGTCAAATACGCAGAATTTAAAATGTTTAAGCACGTCTAAAGTATGCACCCGACACGTGCACCTATGTGCAGTGAATATGCCACTGTCTCTGACTTGTCTTATCACTATACTGCCTTATGCTTGTTGTGTCTCTTGTGTTTTTGCACCCATATGCCCTGTTATATTTGTTATATTTGTACTATTTGCACTATGTTGTAAACGGAGTCCACAGCACAAGAATTTCACACGTGATACTTGTACCATGGAGTGACAATAAAAATCTTGAATCTTGAATCTTGAATCTTGAAGCATTTCTATTCAAAGAGCCTGAACAAACAATGTTTTATGGTAGAATATTGTATTTACATAACATATACACAATACATAATATTTACATAATATTGTATTTACAGTCAATAATTATTTCAGTGCTTTAGCCCCTTCAGGCTGTGTGTGGAATGGATTGGAACCCATATTAAACATTCCAAAGATGGTTTAGTCTGGTTGATAACACGTTCCTTCTGTGTAGTCCCCCCCCCCCCCCGAGGCAAGACATTTTCTCAAATTCCCATTTTGCTGTTTGCTTTTGTTCTCTCAATAGAAAAACATACCATCTATTTCATTTATCAACCGCAAAAGAGAATGGAGTTTGGAGAATCAACATGCATACAATAATCCATTTACAAATGTCAAAGGTAGTAATCTATTATTACAGTATGTAATCATATATTTTCCCTCAATCTAAATGGAAAACACTCCACATAGGGGTGGGCAATTATTTTTCATGGGGGGCCACATGAGAAACCCAGATTGTTGCCGGGGGCCGAACAAATATTGTCATGCCGTAACCCATGGATGGGTAACTTTGATGATAGAGAGGGCCACAAAAAATGTCCTCGATACCAGGTTTTGCTGAGGGCCGAACGGCGCCAGCGTGAAAAATTTGGTGCATTTGAAGCCATGTTTAGAGGAATAACTCATTTTAAATTAACAGTTGTGATGTCATTATTCAGTCTTAACCACCAATATTTCATCCTTTTCTCACTCACTCCTATGTCACCACCTGCTCTCAGGGCTTGAAATTAACTTTTTTGACCACCTGCCAATATGGCTGCTAGATTTTAAAGTTACCAGCCAATTAGAATTTCCACTAGCCAAAATGTTTTTCTTGAAATAAATCAGAATATGAGTGGGTTAATTTAAGCATAAGTATCAGTAAGTGGCCCGGGATGATCAAAGCCTGTGTTGAGGGTCACACGAACAAAAATGCAGTCTTGAAGCTAAATAAATCCAAAACCAATGAGTTAAAGCAGCTACGAGCAACTTTTTCGATTGTTATTAAACAGTCTAAATTTAATATCAATGCATCACATCTTACCTCTAATAGTAGACGAGACCAACGCAGAGTAGTCTCGCTTGAACCCCGAGTGAATCGGCCAGTGTTAGTCTGTCTGTGGCCAGGGCAGATCAGGAAGTGAAATTAAACGGTTTGCAGCAGCCACTTCGGCCATAACCACAAAATAACTTCCAAAAAACCTGTTAGAATATAACGAGAGATGTTTGCGAGAGTATGCGTGGCGTTCACATTGTTCATGCTATGTTGCTAGGCAGCGCGAACGGGTGAAGGCAGGCAGCTGCGTTTCACTTCCGGGTTTCACTTCCGCGTTTATCCGGTCCGGCGGTAAGGAGAGAGAGAGAGAGAGCCCCCTGTTGACGCGAGTTTAGACAGACACAGACTTAATAATCATCTAAGGGAGCAATCTCCAATTCACACGGCTTTGGTCTCAGCTACTATTATAGGTAAGATGTGATGCATCAATATTGTAATTATACTGTTTAATAACAATCAAAAAAGTTGCTCGTAGCTGCTTTAATTATTTAAATTTCTAATTCAATGTAGCCTTTTAGTCATAAAGATTATTGAAAGATATTCCATATTCTAGACTGAAATGCTATAACAGAAGTGGAGTATTGGCCAGAATGACATACATTTGGACACTTATTCAGCGGGTATCTTGCATGTTGCGTTCAGGTGCACTGTGTAAAAAAAAAAAAAAAAAAAAAAATTGCAATTCCATCGCGGGCCACACAGGTGGCGCCCGCGGGCCGCATCCGGCCCGCGGGCCGTAGTTTGCCCATGTATGACATAGAAGAAGTGATCGATCAAAACCTCATAAAATTCAGACCTCACAGCGTATCACATATAGCCTTGCTATTCCTTTGAATGTGAATGTGATATTTTTTTAAGCGACTTTCCTCCCCCTAAAAGCGACCCATATACGTTGTTTGTACAACCAGCTTATTACAACCTATAGTTACGTTTTTAAAGCGACCTCTAGTGGTCGTGTAAATAATAAACATTTTGTGGAAAGTAGGGTCTTGTGGTCGTGGATGGCCATGATCAAACCATTTCCCTTAACCAAGTTTTAGTGCCTAACATAACCCATTTTCAAAGCAAATATGCTATGTATTTGCTTCGAAAATTATGTCTAATAATTTTACATTATTATTCATAACGTGGTGAATGCACAAGTCACAACATAAGAATAAGAATGTTTTGGCACTGTTGGAATGTATATTTGGTGACTTAGAGGGGGTAGGCTAGCCGTTCTGCAGACTACCAGTCATTGTGCTAAGCTAACTAACAGTAGGAGGGTCGCGTGACTCGCATCGCTATTTTCTACTGCACGCACATAGAGAAGAGAAGGCCATCTATCTTCTCGTCTTACTATCGGGAATATGGCAAATTGGCCAATCTCCCAAAATGTTGGAGTGTTCCTTTAACCAAACTTGTTTTAATTGCCTAGATTTAACCAAAGTGGTTTTAATTGCCTAGACTTAACCAAAGTGGTTTTAATTGCCTAAATTGAACCAAAGTGATTTTAATTGCCTAAATGTAACCAAAGTGGTTTTAATTGCCTAAATTGAACCAAAGTGGTTTTAATTGCCTAAATGTAACCAAAGTGGTTTTAATTGCCTAAATTGAACCAAAGTGATTTTAATTGCCTAAATGTAACCAAAGTGGTTTTAATTGCCTAGACTTAACCAAAGTGGTTTTAATTGCCTAAATTGAACCAAAGTGATTTTATTTGCCTAGATTTAACCAAAGTGGTTTTAATTGCCTAGATTTAACCAAAGTGATTTTAATTGCCTAGATTTAACCAAAGTGGTTTTAATTGACTAGATTTAACCAAAGTGGTTTTATTTGCCTAGATTTAACCAAAGTGGTTTTAATTGCCTAGATTTAACCAAAGTGATTTTAATTGCCTAGATTTAACCAAAGTGGTTTTAATTGCCTAAATGTAACCAAAGTGGTTTTAATTGCCTAAATTGAACCAAAGTGATTTTAATTGCCTAAATGTAACCAAAGTGGTTTTAATTGCCTAAATGTAACCATTAACCAGCCATTGGGATGTAATTAAATTTGTGGTGAAGGAACGTTTTCAAATTGGTCAAGGTCATGTTGATTTCACATATTAGGGCTGACGTTGGAAAGGCTCCTGTGTGTCATGGGTAGGAAGTAGGAACAAACGACCTCTGTGGTCATTTGGGTTTCAAACACATACTGACGTTTTGTAATGTTTTGCAAAGAGGTTAATTGATTCAACAAGCCTTGGCTTCACTGTGACCCGCAGATGACTATCTGTATGCATACATGCATCTGTTCTAGTGTGTCTGTGAAAACATAACTGACTCTGATGAAGACAAAGTAGTGTCAAAACGTTTGTCTGTGGCTGTAAATCAATCCGTGTGCTTTTGTTTTCTGAAAACATTGTGCATACCTGAATCAAGCATCACTCCATGCCAGGAAGAGACATCTGATGAAGGATGGTTGTGAATGCTTTCTATTGCTGGGTTCTTGTGGTGAACAGAGTTGTTGGTGGCTGATTGTATGCACAAGGCTGATTTTGAGCAACTCAGTGCCAACACTCCCAGTTAAAGGAACCAAAAGATCCAAGGTTAAAAATATACTAGAAAATATATTTGAACATTTCTCAGTAAAAAAAAAGTTCCTATGTACAGCTCACCACCAAAAAAGTTGTCATGCATCATTTGCTTCAAGTGTTTAATGTGCAGAAGGAAAATAACCTACCGTACTTGCAATGTGAATGTGTTTGGCTGCTGTTACTGTAAGCTACAGTGATGGTGGGGCTAACTGAGTTTGTGACGACCCTCCCGCTCTCCTGGCCCTGTCTTGCAGGAGCCTGGTGTTGGGGTCGTTGATGGTAGTCTCTCCCCAGACTCAAATATTACGTTGTATCAGCGTAAAAACTCTCATGGGTCTGGCGTTGAGACTAGGCTGATGGGTGCACCTGGGCCCGGAAGACCTTCAGACTGCGTCGTGTCCGTCTCATGTCCTGTAGCAAGAGTTTCCACATCTGCAGCCATGCATGAAGTCAGTAGGCTACAAGTTGTGACCGCTGCTGAGCAAAACAGAGCAAGGCATGGAGCAAAACAGAGCGCGGAAATCATATGGCCTAGACTAGAGGGTCTAATCCAGCAGAAGCCGCAGCAATTCCCACTTCCAGACATCTGCGCACGCACGCGTCCGCACAGTTGACAGTTGACATTTGATTTGTTTATTTAGACGGGACAGTGCAAAATTAATGGACACAAAGAACATAATCAGAGTGTAAAAATTGCCGGATTTAGCACGAGACTCGAGCACGAGGCTCGAACACGTTGCACATGGCACAAGGCTAATTTCCATCCGTAGTCCCCAAAACAAACAGGACATACGTGGACATACCTACATACAATACAATACACACAAACAATACATACATACATACATATGCAGCCGGCAGTAATGGTTTCTAAATATACTCAGATTTGCAACATGAAACATGAAACATTATTACTGCACACACACACACACACACACACACACACACACACACACACACACACACACACACACACACACACACACACACACACACACACACACACACACCGTTAGCCAAACCCTCCTAAATGTTTTCCAGACCCAAAGAATGTCCCACCTGCCCCATGTGTGCTGCAGTGCTGTATATTGTCACTGTCAACTTTTTGCAAGACTCCACTGCACTTGGGCTTTCTTGACAGCAGCTGACCAGACACGTTCCATGCAGATGATGCAGCACCTCGTGAAGAAACAATCCAGCTTCCAAAACATGTTTTCTAAAGCACTTCAAAGGTAAAGAGGATGCTTTCACAGGGCAAGGTTTCAGCACTTTGACACAGACGGCCTGCTGATTGTATAGTAAAGGCTTATGGAGCTACAGTAGACCCAGGTCAAATAGCATTTGCACATGCCTTCTTAGGTACCAGATGGCTGTGGTTTGCCACATAGGACAATAAAATATGTGCCTGCAACATTCACAGGAAAATGTTTGAAAGTCATTCTTAACAGACCTTTTCTGCGATTGACAGCTTACTGAAAACTATCTGAATCGTGCTGAATATGCAAAATGTTACCCAGTTCTGTGGTATAGCTGTCATCTTTGCTTTAGATCACACCGGTATGGAAGCTTGTTGAGACATATACAGTATATCTGTAGTTCCCCCCCCCCCCCTGGCGTAACCTTACAGAATGCAAGTGCGTGTTAGAGAGGAATAATTGATGTGTCACTCATGTTGTCTTCAGCGCTGTAACTATAAGGAACATGCATTATCTTGTAAAAACAGTGGTTAAGCTAAATGTCACAGGAAAGATACCTGGAAGGGCTTGGGGATATCAAAGACGTATTGTGGTGGCTTCAGCATGTCATAAAGAGGAAGACTCACACTTTTTTTCATGCCAAACACCTTTCCCAGGAATAGATTTTGTGACGATACATCCATATGGCTAAAGTGGTAAAACGTGTCGTTAATTAACAGCGAGGATGTGAACACATCCGCTCTCTCTCCTCATTTAGGGGGGATTAAATTCATTGATGTGAACTCATCAAGTGAGCGTCAGTCTATTCCTGGGTAGTTTTAGTGGCGCTGTGGTCTCTACTGTGGAAAACCCCATGGGAGATTCAATGCACAATTGAAATGTTTTGTAAAATGGTAAACAGATGGGCTTAAGTGTGATGATAGCTATTCAGCTCCTCACTTCAGATGTCTCTCAGCTATTGTTGTGAACACATCAGGACGGCATCTAAAGCAAAGGTGTTTCGTTTTTTTTGGGTCATAAAGCGCATACTGTACTGTATCGTCTTTCTTTCTTTCTTTCTTTCTTTCTTTCTTTCTTTCTTTCTTTCTTTCATAAAGCACACATCTGGGTTTCAAATAGTCCACTGCACGTGCTTCATTTTAATTGTCCTGCCAATTTATTGCAGAAACTACGATTTCTTGTCATTTGTTTCCCTGAAAATTCACACTTTTCCCCTGGAGGCATACCCAGATTTTATGAATGAAGAAGACTTCAGAACTCTGTCTCCTACTGTAGTTTTGCCATGTTGTAGTTTTGCCATGTTGTGCATTATGGGGGAAAAATATGAAGTTTAAACTAGAATAGATAATAGCTCACCAAAGCAGCTTTTCAAGCTGAAGGGGTGGGAGACTCCTCAATACAAACTATCTTTCTATCTTTCAGGGTAGCATTCTTCAGTGACAGGTTCACCTTTCCTTGCTTTGAGGAATACAGTAGGCTATAAAAGCATGCACCGTCATCCTGTTGCAGAGTTATGTGATTCATCTCCAGCTTTTACAGCTGGAGATGAAGAGTGTTTCATGGGGCTTTGGGCTCCTATGATCCAGATCTGGGCTCTTACATGGGAATAATACGAATAAGGAGTTCTGACACATTTCTGGGTCCCAAAAAGGACAAACGCCAGCTTTAAATATGACCTGATTTTGAACAGTGCATGTTCCTATTTAGACTTATAAAAAAAGTCTATAGCTTTTCACATCTGGGTTTGAAGAGAGCTTGACCAGAAAAGAGACTTAATTGGTTTTGTGTGAAATTACAAAATCTGGCTTTGAATGTCCAAAATCTAAGGTCAGAATTAGATTGGAGAACAGTTTATTATTATTGTTGTTGTTGTTGTTGTTGTTGTTGTTGTTGTTGTTGTTATTAATAATTAGTATTTATTGCACATAGTAGAATCAACAACAAAAGAATGGAAATAAGTGGTCAAAAAGATTGTGCATGTAGAGACAAGAAACCCTAGTGGGCTTATACTGTACGAGCTCTCTTACCTAAGGAATTATTGTACACTAATATTTACAACAATTACATCAAAGCATGCAATATAAACACAACAAGACGAGATAAAAGATTCTTCTTGTGTGCCATACAGCCATACACAAAGCTGCACTTTGGTAGATGTGTCCAAAGTCAGTCAACAGCCATGCTGATAATAATTCAATGACATTCCATTCAGTGATGTGGAAAAGGTCCACCGAAGAAAACAAAAGCATTTCCAGTCCTAAATCAAAGGATGAAATGTGTCTTTTATATTTCATATTCTGCTATCAAAGGACCAGTGGCAACGGTCTCTGGCTTCAGGGAATTTGTTTACAGTGAAACATGCCTGGCGGAGTGTGTTTTCATAGATTGATCATGGTGTACTGCCTTTGCAAGGTGTGTTGCCTCAAGGTATCAATCTGCTCACCATCCCCATCCAACTATCTCGATTGTTCGGAGGGTGAGGCATCTGTGCAGCCCAACAAAAAGATAGTTAAAGGGTAAACCTGGAGCTCGCCCGGTTCCCTGTAAGATTAGTATTTAATCTACACAGGCACCAGACAAGAACTGACATGGCCCTCTTACCTGATTTCAACCAGTTGTCCTGGTGAAAAGGACAATAGCCCAGGGCACTCCTTTCTCTCCATGTTTTAAATGGCAAAGCTAACAAAATAGAAATGACATTCCTTAAACAAACATCTTTTGCTCTGTAAGTAGTTCCACCCTCCAATTTTGCACAGCACAGCACCTTGATGAAGGATTTCTCCAGAGTGTGTTACTGTCTCCCTCCCTCCTCCCAGCACCCCCACCCCACCCCCTCCCTAAATGGGAGTGAGTGAGTTTGAAAGAGGGCCGGTCCTTCTGTCATTTATTGTGCCTTAGGATGGCTTGAATTTGAGCTAACTAAACTCAGAGAGTCTAATGTGAGCCAGAATACAGTCCAAACCTTTGCCAACTCACCCCTGCTGCACTTGCTGGAGTCCCTGGATGGTACCTACATTACTTGGCCTGCAAGACTCAACACTAAGACCCGGTGCAGGAGGACGCACAGCTTGATGCTCAGGACGTGGATACCTTAGTCTGAACACAGAATCGACCTTCCTGCACATTCTTTCTGAATCTTTTCAGCTGAGCACATTGGAGAGCTGAGTCAGCAGCCCTGCATCGTGAGTTGCATGTTTGATGGCCTCAGAGTTTCACTCCTGCATGCTTGTTACGGCTTGTTATATGAGCGTGTGTGAGTTTTTGTGAAGGTATTAAAATGCAATGACCTCTCTGAGATGCTCTCTCTTTTTCCTCCTCTCTCTCAGGCCAGTAGTGGCTGTGATGTCCCCCTCATTGCCGTGGTTGTTGCTCCTGTGTGGACTTCAGGGTCTCTGGGCGCAGGACTATGATGAAGACTATGCGGAAGAGGTGGTGACCCCCAAAAGGAGGAGCAAACTATATCCCAAAAAAATTGTATCCCAAAATGCCAAAGGTAAGTCCAAGGGAGCTGTCCTAACCCATATTTGGAGATGTGTCACTTATTGTGTCACTTGATGTGGTGTCATTTCCCATTGTGGGGACACCAGAGAATCAGTTAGTCCAGCCATTCCCAGCAGTGGGCCAGGGCCCACTGGTGGGTCGTGAAGGTATTGCAAGTGGGCTGCCAAATCATTTGCAAAACATGATCTTTGTGGAATTTGTTTAATGATTATTATTATTATGTATGAGAATGCATTTCTCCATTGTTGAAACATAGTTATTTAATTTGTAATCAAGTATTTGTTAATTAGCCTATTGCAGACAGCCCCTCAGTTTCTGATTTCTGTGTGGTGCTGATGGACAGCTCCTTTTATCGTTAATGCCGTTTATGGTCGGATGTGGGCCGTGAACATTTTTGATATTTTCAAGTGGGCAATGAGTCAGAAAAGGTTGGGAACCACTGAGTGAGTCAGTTCTGTCTTCTTGTTGTCTGAGGTAAAGTTGTGTGGAAGTTGTGGCACTTGTTTTATTTAGACAGTGTAAAAGTCTTCATCACTGGACAAAGAAAAAAAGGTGCTGCTACAGGTTAAAAGAAATGCAACATGACTTTTTGCCTAGAGGATGTAATCCACTTAGATTGATCAGATCTCCCAGGTTTTTCAGAGCCATCTATCTATCTCCTGTGTGACTGGTTTGTGCTCCGTTAGCAAAATGTTTTATTCGCAGAGAATTCTGTTTCCCCAGGCACATTTTCACTATGACATTACCCTGTGAAGATTAATGTGATTTATCCTCAGCCTTTATTAGATCCATGCCCCCTCCACCGCTGCTGAAGGTTGGTGCGGTGAGTTAAGTTACTGCTATCCCTGTGCAAAATGAGATGTCAGATTCATGAAGTTATCTTAACCCATTCTTCATGGAATGACATCAGTCCTGGCCCTACCTGCGGCTTAAATAAATCACCTTAACCTATTTTTAAACTGAAACCTTTACTTTCTCCCAGGACAGACTCGTCAAGGTTTGTCTTTTTTGTCCATCTAAGCCACAGAGTAGTGTAGTACTCGTGAAAATCCACTTTATATTTAGCTGGACATAAAAATAATGACTGATAATCGCTGCTTTGGAAAGGCATTGACACCCAGCCTGCCAATAGCCGAGGGCAAAATGCTGCATATCGTTAACTTTTGCAGCGTGTGGAGTCTGGTGCATTGACACATTCTGGATCTGTGCCTAGCTACTTGCATACCACCCAACAACAGCTAAGAAACAACAGGAAGAATGGCTGTGGCAATTCTCTAGCTAATGGGGATCCTAATAAACTATAAACTATACATGTAAATGTCTAAGGATAAAAGGCCAGCTGTCGTGGTATACAGTTCTAGTAAACAGCTGTTTGTTCCTCTTTGCTCTGAGCAGTTACTAATGAGGACTCTAGTAATCTGAGCCAGTTTGAGATGTGCAATAACGTTATAGCTAAAGCTTCCAGTGTTTATTGGTCCATGAAACCGCCTGGTCCAAATTATGTCATAATGACACTATCACCGTCACTATCATTATTACCAAATGACATCACAACATCACAATGATGTCATTTGGCATCAAATGTCATTTGGCATTTGGTCCAGGAAGTTGAACGGGGAGCTCTCGGTCCAAGCAAGATGGAAGGAATTTAAACATTGTTCATTTGGCAAATGAACAATGTTTAATATACAAATTACATAATACTACTGATTTTGTAATCATACAAAGCTGGTTGAAAATCAGCAAAGTGGCCCTTTAATGTCCAGTACCATAGCCTAGTTAATAGATCAATTTCAACATCTAAGTCCTCTTTCTTCCCAGCGCTCGTAGATGAGGACTGTGGTTTAGAGCTAGCCTTTCTGATCGACAGCTCCGAGAGCGCCAAGGACAACCATGCCCAGGAGAAGCGCTTCTCCGCTGACGTGATGGACCGCCTGCAGGGCTTGCGCCTGCAGAACGGCCGCGGCCTCACCTCGCGAGCTGCCCTGCTCCAGTACAGCAGCCATGTCATCATCGAGCAGACCTTCAAACAGTGGAGGGGCGCCGAGGACTTCAAGGCCCGAATTGCGCCTATGGTCTACATCGGTCACGGCACCTGGATTACCTACGCCATCACCAACCTGACCCGTATCTACCTAGAGGAGTCGGGTCCCGGCAGCATCAAAGTGGCCATCCTGCTTTACGACGGCCAGTCTCACCCCAGGAACCCAGATATATTTTCGGCCGTGGCAGACGCCAAGAACCAGGGCGTCCGTTTCTTCACCATCGGCATCACGCCCGAGGCCAACGAGCCCTCCAACATAGCCCAGCTGCGGCAAATTGCTAGCGCGCCGGCCTCGCGTTTCCTTCACAATCTGCAGGACAGAGGCGTCGTGGACAAGGTCATCAAAGAGATTGTGAGTAAAAATTTTACTTACTTCCATTTGTGTCAATTTGGATGCATGCCAGAATGTAGAAGGTGAACTTAGTCATAAAGGTCTGTTCAGGTCTGTTCCAGTTCTTCCAGTGATCAATGGCCATCTGAAATGGACACATGTCTACTATAGCCTATATAAGCATACCGGTATTTCAAATGAAATTAGAACTCTTCTTCTGTATCTCATTTAAAATAATCCAAATTCCACCTGCAGGATTCCTGACATGCTTGGAAATCGCATGTAGGCTCCAGAAATGAATTTTCATTAGAGAGAGATCAAAGAAAATTAGTATGCTATTTTCAGCATACGCAACATGCATCTCCTGCTGATCTCCTGCTGAGACTTGCATATAAGTTCTCTATAAACTAAAGACCCCGTTTGGTACTTAAGTACCTATAACATTTTCTGAAATTGCATGCTTGACAATTGCTGATTACCGGCGGCCAAGAACTTATAACAGATGAAATCTTTAAAAATGCCAAAAAGCAGACAGGCTTGAGCCAAATGAATCACATATTAATGATTTTGACTTCTGTACAAGCCAACAAGCACTTGATCTCTGCTGTCTTTGACAACTGCCACTGCTGTGATTTCTTGAGTTATTGCATCCCTGATGTACTGTATCTGCTCCCATAGTAACAGGCCTAGCCTCTGCTGTGCTGTCCCATAGTAACAGGCCTAGCCTCTGCTGTCCCACAGTAACAGGCCTAGCCTCTGCTGGCCCATAGTAACAGGCCTAGCCTCTGCTGTCCCACAGTCACAGGCCTAGCCTCTGCTGTGCTGTCCCATAGTAACAGGCCTAGCCTCTGCTGTGTCCCATAGTAACAGGCCTAGCCTCTGCTGTGCTGCCCCAAAGTAACAGGCCTAGCCTCTGCTGTGCTGTCCCATAGTAACAGGCCTAGCCTCTGCTGTGCTGTCCCATAGTAACAGGCCTAGCCTCTGCTGTGCTGTCCCATAGTAACAGGCCTAGCCTCTGCTGTCCCACAGTAACAGGCCTAGCCTCTGCTGGCCCATAGTAACAGGCCTAGCCTCTGCTGTCCCACAGTCACAGGCCTAGCCTCTGCTGTGCTGTCCCATAGTAACAGGCCTAGCCTCTGCTGTGTCCCATAGTAACAGGCCTAGCCTCTGCTGTGCTGTCCCATAGTAACAGGCCTAGCCTCTGCTGTGCTGTCCCATAGTAACAGGCCTAGCCTCTGCTGTGCTGTCCCATAGTAACAGGCCTAGCCTCTGCTGTGTCCTATAGTAACAGGCCTAGCCTCTGCTGTGCTGTCCTATAGTAACAGGCCTAGCCTCTGCTGTGCTGTCCCATAGTAACAGGCCTAGCCTCTGTTGTGCTGTCCCATAGTAACAGGCCTAGCCTCTGCTGTGCTGTCCCATAGTAACAGGCCTAGCCTCTGCTGTGCTGTCCCATAGTAACAGGCCTAGCCTCTGCTGTGCTGTCCCGTAGTAACAGGCCTAGCCTCTGCTGTGCTGTCCCATAGTAACA
Source organism: Poromitra crassiceps (assembly GCF_964638095.1). NCBI lineage: Eukaryota > Metazoa > Chordata > Actinopteri > Beryciformes > Melamphaidae > Poromitra > Poromitra crassiceps. The sequence goes on from NC_139625.1 coordinate 66,471,853, forward strand.
GGCCTAGCCTCTGCTGTGCTGTCCCGTAGTAACAGGCCTAGCCTCTGCTGTGCTGTCCCGTAGTAACAGGCCTAGCCTCTGCTGTGCTGTCCCATAGTAACAGGCCTAGCCTCTGCTGTGCTGTCCCATAGTAACAGGCCTAGCCTCTGCTGTGCTGTCCCATAGTAACAGGCCTACCCTCTGCTGTGCTGTCCCATAGTAACAGGCCTAGCCTCTGCTGTGCTGTCCCATAGTAACAGGCCTACCCTCTGCTGTGCTGTCCCATAGTAACAGGCCTAGCCTCTGCTGTGCTGTCCCATAGTAACAGGCCTAGCCTCTGCTGTGCTGTCCCATAGTAACAGGCCTAGCCTCTGCTGTGCTGTCCCATAGAAACAGGCCTAGCCTCTGCTGTGCTGTCCCATAGTAACAGGCCTAGCCTCTGCTGTGCTGTCCCATAGAAACAGGCCTAGCCTCTGCTGTGCTGTCCCATAGTAACAGGCCTAGCCTCTGCTGTGCTGTCCCATAGTAACAGGCCTAGCCTCTGCTGTCAGTAACTGCAAAATGAGAATCACTGAGATCCACAAATGTCAGTTTTGGACTGGCCTCCATGGCTGGGCCCTCTGGTGCGGCTTTCTGTGAAACACTCGTCTCTATGTTCAATTGTTTATGTGGACTTGAGTGATTGGAGTTATTTTTTCATACAGCCTTGATGCATTTCCACTAAGATAATTAGGACATGTGTTGCACAGCAACATTCTGAGGCACAACCATCGGTTTTGAGATCTGTTGACTATAACATCTGCTCTTCATTAAAACTCTCTGTGGAAACATCTGATGGAGTAGAAGGAACCCAGCAAGATCATACACGCACGCTACATCCTTCCACCGCTCCACTGTTGACACATGTGGTACACATCCAAATGTAATAAAGATAACTTGCTGTATAGATATTAACACCAAAGCATTGACTTCATTACCCAGACTCCCGTTGCATTTAGCTTGACAGGCGGCATCGAGGTGGCATGCAAGCGCCCAATAGAAGCCAGTCTCTACAATGAGACTTTCATCCCTCGCTGCCCTGGTACAGGCAGCATCTGTATGTCATAACATGTACGTCTGTCCCAGCTGAGAGACTGCCTTTTATCTCTCCTATGCCTCTGTCTCTATAAGAATGAACAGACTGTCTGTGGTGGCTTCAGAACCCCCCCCCGCCCCAGCACAAAGGAAATATAGAATATACCCTATGCTTAGAGAGGCTATTTCACTGACCAATACATGTGGTTTGCATTTAATCTCAGTAGAATTTCACATTGTCTACTTGTGTAGAGAATGCGGCCGCTTTCATGTCGAGTGCAAAGCAATCCACAGAGGTGAAAAACAACATGTGAGTGTCTGTTAACGTTACAAGAGGACGTTGAGGATGTGAGTCCATCAAAGCCCCGCCCCACAGCATCAGGTGGAGGAGGTTGAAGGCCATGTGGCAAATGGGAGCCCTGTCCACGAGCGAGATGGCTTAAATAGGTGTTTGAATAGCAGGTGTTTGCGGTTCCCTCGCTATTCTGCCAAGCGTTTAGGGCCCAGAGTTAAAAGAAGAGCTCAGCATTTTGCAGTTGGATCTCTTAATTCACCTCGCCGAGCCTGGTTTGAATCTATAGGTGAAAGGTTATACAGTAGATTTGTCCTGTTGAAAAACATAGTATCGGTATATATTTTTTGGAAAAATATGAGTTGCTCACAGATAGTCAATATGGTTTTAGAAAGAATCGATCAACCTCAATGGCGTTAATGGATCTTGTAGAAGAACTAACAAGTACAATTGATAATAAGAAGTTTGCATTAGGCATATTTATAGATCTGAAGAAAGCATTTGATACAATTGATCATGACATTCTGTTACAAAAACTGGAATGGTTTGGGATCAGAGGGGTAGGGCTACATTGGTTAAAAAGCTATATAGAAAATAGACAACAATTTGTACAGATAGGGGAATATAGGTCTTCACTTTCAGACATCACCTGTGGTGTGCCGCAAGGGTCAATTCTAGGACCAAAATTATTTTTGCTGTACATAAATGATATATGTAATGTTTCCAATATACTCAAATGTGTTATTTTTGCTGATGATACAAATGTCTTCTGTGCAGGGGAGAATCTTCAAAAGTTGTTGGAGGTTGTCTCAGCCGAATTGGGCAAGCTGAAGTTGTGGTTTGATGCAAATAAGTTATCTTTGAATATAAAAAAAAACAAATTCATGGTTTTTGGAAATCGTAACATACATTTGAAGGCACCGGTGGAATTAAAAATAGATAGTGTTAGTTTAGAAAGAGTATATGAGAACATATTCCTGGGCGTCATAATCGACCACAACTTCAGCTGGAAACCCCTTGTCAGCTATGTCAGGTCCAAATTAGCAAGGAGTGTGGGGTTACTGGGTAAAACGAGGCACGTTCTGAACCATAAATCACTGTATACACTGTACTGCACTCTCATTCTACCATATCTAATCTACTGTGTGGAGGTGTGGGGAAATACCTACAAGAGCACACTTCAGACAATAAGCACCATGCAAAAAAGAGCAATTAGAATAGTGAACAATGTAGGCTATTATGAACACACCAATGACTTATTTTTAAAGTCACAGACATTGAAATTTAGGGATCTAGTGGATTTCAAAACTGCACAAATAGTGTTTAAAGCAACACAAAATCTACTGCCAAACAACATCCAAAAAATGTTCAATGATAGAGAAGGGGGATATAACTTAAGAGGGAGATTTAATTTAAAACAGCCGATTGTGCACACCACTAAGAAAAGCATGTGCATTTCTGTCTGTGGAGTGAAGTTGTGGAATGGTTTACCGGAGGAGTTAAAGGAAAGCAAAAATATTGTTCATTTTAAGAGAAAGTTGAAACACTTTATACTGGAGAAATATAGAACTGATGGTTAACTGTCTTTCGATGATGTATACGGTAGTTCAAATGCTAAAAATGTATATATGACGTATAGATCAAATGCTTAAAAAAAAAAAAAAAAAAAAATTGCTTGCTGTTTTTGTTAATTTGTTCGTTTGTTTTTTTGTAATTAGACCATATGGAAAGTTTGTAATTTATAAGATGAACTGGGTTAGGGCATTTACAAGCTTATAGCTTCAGCCCTAACCTTTTCGGCCAGCATCGTATGTTTGTTTTGTTTCGCATGTTTTTTTTTTTTTTTTTTTTTTGTGATGTGGCGCGAAATAAACTTTATTCATTCATTCATTCATATATGGTCACAAACTAGACTGCATTGCAAAAACAGTGAAAATTATCTAACCCCATTGGCAGATCCCCCCCCCCCCACAACACACACACACACACACACACACACACACACACACACACACACACACACACACACACACACACACACACACTAAGAAAGTTACAATTTTAGGACTCAATATGCAGTAATAGACGACTTGTTAAGATGAAGATTTTTTCCCAGTGTAACAGCACACACACATTGCAAGACCTTCATCATCGCCATGCAATGTTTTGAGCAACTTCTTTGAGCATTATTTGACAGTAATGTTGACCTTCTTCTGTTTCTCGCTCCACAGACCGAGCTGGCGGATGAGGGGGTAAGTCTCAGCTCTGTGGCCTTTTCACAAATGTCTTGACGTGAGGTGTCTCAACGGCCCATCTAAGTCCCTCTGTTACTCCCTTGTGTCTCAACGGCCCATCTAAGTCCCTCTGTTACTCCCTTGTGTCTCAATGGCCCATCTAAGTCCCTCTGTTACTCCCTTGTGTCTCAACTGCCCATCTAAGTCCCTCTGTTACTCCCTTGTGTGTCAACGGCCCATCTAAGTCCCTCTGTTACTCCCTTGTGTGGCAACGGCCCATCTAAGTCCCTCTGTTACTCCCTTGTGTCTCAACAGCCCATCTAAGTCCCTCTGTTACTCCCTTGTGTCTCAACAGCCCATCTAAGCCCCTCTGTTACTCCCTTGTGTCTCAACGGCCCATCTAAGTCCCTCTGTTACTCCCTTGTGTCTCAATGGCCCATCTAAGTCCCTCTGTTACTCCCTTGTGTCTCAATGGCCCATCTAAGTCCCTCTGTTACTCCCTTGTGTCTCAACTGCCCATCTAAGTCCCTCTGTTACTCCCTTGTGTGTCAACGGCCCATCTAAGTCCCTCTGTTACTCCCTTGTGTGGCAACGGCCCATCTAAGTCCCTCTGTTACTCCCTTGTGTCTCAACAGCCCATCTAAGTCCCTCTGTTACTCCCTTGTGTCTCAACAGCCCATCTAAGCCCCTCTGTTACTCCCTTGTGTCTCAACGGCCCATCTAAGTCCCTCTGTTACTCCCTTGTGTCTCAACAGCCCATCTAAGTCCCTCTGTTACTCCCTTGTGTCTCAACAGCCCATCTAAGTCCCTCTGTTACTCCCTTGTGTCTCAACAGCCCATCTAAGCCCCTCTGTTACTCCCTTGTGTCTCAACAGCCCATCTAAGTCCCTCTGTTACTCCCTTGTGTCTCAACAGCCCATCTAAGCCCCTCTGTTACTCCCTTGTGTCTCAATGGCCCATCTAAGTCCCTCTGTTACTCCCTTTTGTCTCAATGGCCCATCTAAGCCCCTCTGTTACTCCCTTGTGTCTCAACGGCCCATCTAAGTCCCTCTGTTACTCCCTTGTGTCTCAATGGCCCATCTAAGCCCCTCTGTTACTCGTGTCTCAATGGCCCATAAGTCCCTCTGTTACTACATTGTGTCTCAACAGCCCATAAGCCCCTCTGTTACTCCCTTGTGTCTCAACGGCCCATAAGTCCCTCTGTTACTCCCTTGTGTCTCAACGGCCCATCTAAGCCCCTCTGTTACTCGTGTCTCAATGGCCCATAAGTCCCTCTGTTACTACATTGTGTCTCAACAGCCCATAAGCCCCTCTGTTACTCCCTTGTGTCTCAACGGCCCATCTAACTCCCTCTATTACTCCCTTGTGTCTCAACAGCCCATCTAACTCCCTCTGTTACTCCCTTGTGTCTGCAGTGTGCCCATCTAAGCCCCTCTGTTACTCCCTTGTGTCTGCAGTGTGCCCATCTAAGCCCCTCTGTTACTCCCTTGTGTCTGCAGTGTGCCCTGGCCCAGAGCGTGTGCGCATGTGAGAAGGGTGAGCGGGGACCCAACGGCCCGGCCGTGAGTATCCCCAGCTTCAGGCCCACTCAGCTGCACTCAATAAGATCGCATCTCTCTTTGAAAGTCACATGTATTCTTCTGATACCCCTAACAGACGATTACTCCCAAAATGGCTCTTTTGAAGTGTTGTAGAGTACGGCGCAAACCGACAAAGGCGCCCTTGATACTAACAGGGTTGATAATTGCAGGGTTTTTTGAAGGGGGGGTTAGTAAATTGTGCGGTTTGTGAAGCTGTATTTCCCCGGAGCAGTGAGAGTGGAATGCCTCACATTCCTCCCCCAGTTTATTGTGAACAGGCCTAAGCAGATATTTTACACGGGAAATTAGTGTAATCACGTCTCTTGAAAGAATTCGTCACTCGGGATTGTCTGAGGACACGAGCGTGCAAAGCTACGATGTCACGCATTCAGCGAGCCGTCACCTGCCAGCGCCATGTTGGATTTGAACCCTTCTTTTATTAGGAACGTCAGCCACAATTGGCCACAGCTGCTTTGATGTATTTTGCACAGGATGAAGCAGAGTACGGTAATTACCCCATAAAGCTAATGTGCCAAACAAAAGCTGTTTCTTACATCACAGACAGCCGGCAGACGCTGATAAAGATATCAGACAGAGAGCAAGAAAGAGAGAGAGGGAGATAGAGAGACAGACAGACAGACAGACAGACAGACAGACAGACAGAGAAATACTCACACTCATGCAACACTCAACGCAACTTGAAGCTGCCTCTGATCATCTCAGACATAACTTCCTTTATCCATGATCACATGTTGCTTTCAAAATCTTGGCTACAGGGCAAGAAGGGTCGTCCAGGAGAGGATGGAAGCCCCGGTGTGAAAGGAGGGAAGGTACTGCACGCTCCTTTAATGTTTACATAATATAATATCCATAAACCCACTAGCAATGCTTGATTTGGTACTTTACTCTTATATCCTGGTCATAATAAACTCACTTTTTCCTCAGGGTGAGAGCGGGCTCAGTGGACTTCCAGGTCGAGAAGGAGCAGAGGTGAGCAAATTGATTTCTGTCCTGCAGAGGTGTGACCAAGTCAACTTTGCTCGCGTCCCAACTCCAAGTCAGTCCCAAGTCTTGAGGGACAAGTCTCAAGTCAAGACCCAAGTCTAATGTAGATTAGTTACCAAGTCAAGTCCATGTCTTAGATGTCAAGTCTCGTCTAAATGTAGAACAGCAAGTCAGCTCAGTGGCCTTGTGGTTTGAGTGTCCGCCCTGAGACTGGGAGGTTGTGAGTTCGATCCCCGGCCGAGTTATACCAAAGACTATAAAAATGGGACCCATTGCCTCCCTGCTTGGCACTCAGCATCAAAGGGTTGGAATTGGGGGGTTAGATCACCAAAAATGATTCCCGAGCGCGGCACTGCTGCTGCTCACCGCTCCCCCAGGTGATGGGTCAAATGCGGAGAACAAATTTCGCACACTCAGGTGTGTGACAATCGTTGGGACTTTACCTTTACCTTAAGTCAAGTCAGAACAAATCAAGAGTCCAGTATCAGTTTAATACCTTGAAGAAAATTAATATCTAGAATTGTAATAGACTTTTCAGTGCAATAGGGTTTTAGGATAACAACTTGGTAAGAGCATCATGATTTTGGGTTAGGGTTAGGGTTACTATGACTATTTCTATGATTAGCTTCATCTTCAACAAATTCAATTATTCCAGACAAATTCAGAAAACAACTTTGAATCTAAGTCATGCGTTTACACAAACACAAGGTGTTTTGTCAAGATGTCAAAAACCATAGTCATGAAAGTCAAGTCCCAAGACACTAGAACCCAAGTCAGATCAAGTCGCAGGCAATTGAAATTGTGACTCAAATCTGACTTGAGGCCAAGTCATGTGACTCGAGTCCGTACCTCTGCTATCTTGTGAAAAAGCTAATGTTGAATGATAATTGATGAAGTTACCAAGTTCATAATGTTTTCAATTGGTGCCACATGTGAAAAGAGAGAAGTCTTGTTCTGTGTGGCAATGTCTTGTTTGTGGTCTGTCTCCTCTTGTCTTACCAAGTCTCTGTTTTGTACACAGGGGAAGTCAGGCTACAAAGGAGAGAAGGTATTGTATGGATCCTACTGTAAAGCCCATCAGTGTTTCCCTATGTTTTGTCAGAGTACCGGGTTCTCACTGTCCTGGGAATTCTGGAAAAATCAGAGAAATTGGGGAATTATGTTTCCCAGACATGACTAAGTAAAACAATGCATGTCCAGAAAGGCTTTGGGAATATCATCCCCTTCCCGACCCAGCTGTCCCCATGTATCTCTAATTACCTTTGAAGGAATATAACCCAAAATGTCTTGATTGCATAAAGTCACAGGTCAGAGTTCTTACAAGCCAACACAAGACCTGGAATTATTCAAATCCATTATTCAATGTAAAAAAGTAACAACAGACGTTGACGTTTTTAAAATCACCCTATGTATCATGACATAGTTGTGGAAAGATCATGGCATTTGATGAGTAAGATAGACCCTGAAAGTATCATGTAAAGAGGAAACACTTAACTACTGTCTTTTTTCTTTTTTACAGGGAGAGAGAGGGGAATGTGGCACACCTGGAATTAAGGGAGACAGAGTACGTTGCCCTTTCATTTTCTAATAACTTAAAACCACGTACAGTATCATTATTCCTGAACTCAGCTTACCTTCTTTTTTATTGGTGAAATAGAAGTTCAGTCTTTATGAGCTGATAAGAATTTTATTTTAGCCATAAGGTAAGTACCTGCTGGAGTTCATACTCTACTTTTATTTACCACACTATCACTGATCCTAACACAACCGCAGTATGGTGAAAGTATTCAATATGGATGGCTATGGACAGACAGAGTGGTCTGTGAATTTTAGGCCTCGTCGTTGACCAACTTCTATTCTTTACCAGGGTCCTGAGGGCCCAGTCGGTACCAGGGGAAACCGAGGAGTGCAGGTGAGTTGCCAGTACATTTGTCTTTATTTCATATCATCAATAAAACATTGCCATCGAACTCTCTAACATGTCATGTTAAGAGACTGTCTGATCCTTGTTAATATTGTGCTATTTTGTAGGCTAATACCCGTCTGTATTTATTCACATTTCAGGGTTTGCCTGGTCCACTTGGCGACATTGGACCTGAAGGTCCTATGGGGAAAAAAGTAAGTATTCCTCGCTCTTTATAGGCTACTTTTGAAATGATTGCATTCATTGTTCTAAAAACTCTGAGACCTCTAGCAACTGTTAAAGCCCCCCCTCCAGTGTATTTTGTCATTTTTAAGATATTTCATATTTTTCTGAGTCATGTCCTGACATTGTTGATGAGCCACATTCTTTGCCAAATATTTTGTTGTCAAAATTTTAATTTTGTGCTCAAGATACAAAATTTAAGTTAGTTCTTAAATTTCTTTCGATTACATAATGGAACTATAGTCAAATATAATGTCAACTCGATTCTGAGGACGAGCTAGCATGTTAACTAGTTACTGTAGCTAGCTGTTCTACATTAGCTAAGCCCGTGCTGCCTGCTGCTGTACTAAGCTACGTCAAGCTCAAAATACCACTGATGTGACTGAAACACTAGCTTATTAGTGACTATAGCGAGTAACATTGGGCTACGAGTCACGCTAATTTTAATGGTGCCACCCCTTTTGAAATCTGTCACCCGGTTGTTGAGAACTCAGCAATGCGGCTATTCCTTGCGGCTAAGCTGCAGAGGGAATACTGTTTCCAGCATACTGTAACGTGCTGTTATTTCCGGGTGTAGCTTACGCAAGTAGCGTAGCACAGAATCAGATGACACTGACTGGAGGGGGCTTTAAGAACAAAAGGAAGCTGAGAAAGAAGTAAATTGAATTTTCTCGTCTGACCGGTTCCTCCTTTATGTGCGGGTGAACTCACTGTGCCAGACATTGACCTTTCCCCTTCTGCAGTACAAATGCATTGATCAAAGTGACCCTGAGTCAATGCATGCTGTGTTATGGATGCATAAAGTCTTTCTCCAGTGCATTGGGTCTGGTTCAAATTATGTCCGTTTCATAGCTGTAGCAAAGGGTGTCTGTGTCAATGGATGTATCAACACAAGGAAAATGTTGAACTTGTTACCTGAGGAGTGGCAGAGGTGAAAAATGAAATGTTGCTGTGTACATGTAACATATTAAAGTGTTTTATCCTTTCCAGAAGGGAAATGTTCCGTTCTCTCACATGATCAAACATTACACTCACGGAGCTGACATTTGAAATGCGTTTAGATTAAATCAATTGATCACAGGCATAAATCTTCACAAATATGGCCACATATGCATTGAACAATCATTTTGTGAATTATTGCCCATCGCCGCTCAAATATTTTAAACCCCTCTGAAGGACATCGTCTGTTATTACCTTGTCAGCCTATTTGTCTGTTCCCTGTGTTATAGCTGCCAATTCTGCCATGAGCACACACTCCCCAACAAGTGTTCCCTCCTTAATTATTTTGGAAGAATGTTCTTGTCGATTGTCTGACTGTCATCCTATATCAACTGAATAGCAGACTAATGTCTGGCTTTAAACATCGTCCCAACTTGCCTGAAAGGGCGAAGGAGAAAAAAAACTACCGGTATGCACCCACGAACAAGGCGACGCCCTCTTTAGCACCTAGCATCCTCCTGCTGCACACCGCGGCTGTGATTTACGGCCGCTATGTGTATGAGTGCATTCTTTACCAATAAACTTTTGACTGAGGGAATTTTTTTCAGAACCCCCCAAAGTACATGCATGGACCTCTTGAAAGGAACTGAGTAGTAGAGGCATAGTGTAAGGAGAGAGAGAATGTATAAGGCTTGGATTTACATGGATAAGAATTATTTCTGTAATTCCAATGTTGCTTTGGCAATATAAACATTTGTTCTTTCATGCCAATAAAGCGCATTTGAATTGAATTGAATTGATTTGAGAGAAAGAGAGAGAGAGAGAGAGAGAGAGAGGGAGAGAGAGAGAGGAGTAGGAAGAAACAGATAAGAGGAAATCAAAGAGAGTTCTCGTCTTGGTCATCAGAAGAAATGGCTGATTTGAGTCAGGTCCAAATGGGCCTTTATTGGACCAAGGAATCAGACTAATCAAGTGTTGTTGTTGTGTTTTTGCCTGTGTGTGTATTTGCGCGTGTCTGTCCCCGCCTGTCTTTTATAGGGGGAACGGGGACTTCTTGGGCCACCTGGAATACAAGGGGAAACAGGGATTGGCCTTCCGGGACCCAAGGTGAACTCTACCACCCCGCTGTTATGGAAAATGAAGTCATGAGAACATCACTTTCCACCTGCTGCTGCTGCTGCTGCTGTCTCACCCTCTCCCTCTCTCTCTCTCTCCATCTCTCTCTCCCCCCTCTCTCTCTACAGGGAGACATGGGTTTCCAGGGGCGAGGGGGGCCTCCGGGAGCTCCCGGGCTCGGGGAACCTGGACCACCAGTGAGTATAAGCCGTGCCAGCACAGGCACAACACACTGAGGGGTTTTCCGCCCGCTCAGTTAACGCCCCGTTAACGCCCCGTTAACATGAAAGATTACGCATAAAAAGTTTGGGTGTTCCTACAAGGGTGCATCATTAACAGCTATCTGTCTCATTTAGGGGCCTCAAGGGCCACAGGGGGGCCAAGGGGAGAAAGGACCCCTAGGAGAGGGTCTCCCAGGATCGAAGGTGAGTTCGCGTTAATGCGTATTTGTATGTCTCACGAGCTCAGAGTTTTTCCGGGGTAAGATCATACACTCGAGCTAAAAGCTTTGAACCCTCTTGACCCCATTTCATGCATTCATTTCCAATTGGCCTACCTACCCACTGATCTGCGTACAAAGGCTCCGTCTGGTCTCCAGATCCCAGGATGTAATGACAGGAAACTGACAACATGTAAGATGTTGGAGGAGACTGGAACACAACGCAGAAGTTCCATAAATCCACGTATGGTACATTACCTCATCGAGTGCGATGTGGTTGGATGGTGGAGAACATGCCGGTGCAGAGTAGAGAGACGTAAGCCTAAGATAATACAGGCAAATACCCAGGACACCTTGAGACACGACGGAGTGAGTCAGCCTGTGTAAGACAGCAAGGAAAGTATGAGTCCATCCCCGCATCTGTGTCTTCTCAGGTTGGACGCACACATGCATGCAGGCATACATAGTCTCTCTCTCTCTTTCTCTCTGATGCACACTCACACAGGTGCATACAGTACCCCCCCCCCCCCCCCCCCCCCCACACACACACACACACACACACACACACACACACACATGCACACGCAGACACAGCAAAGAAGAGTAGATTTGTTCCCTGGTACAAAATATGGATGATACAGTATTTTGCTTGTCTTCCTCTCCTTGATTTGAAAGAAGCGTAACAGCATACAAAACATTGTATCCGTAGACAATGCAATGACATGCCGGTGTTATGCCAGATTCTGCATCCCTGGCGAGAATTGCATCCCCACCTCATTTTGGGCTGTTTTGACTAAAAACAGGGGGATGCAAATCTCAGCATGTACAAACCGCCGAGATTTGCATCACCCTGTTTTTAAGCACGAGTCGGCCCAAAATATGGTGAAATAACATTCATAAACTATAGACGTCAGATGATTTCTTATCATTGATGAACACCCACAAAGAAGATAGGCCTATTATATCATTTTAAACAGTATGTTGCTGTAGAAATCATTACAATGTGCTCTCGGGTGGTGGGGATGCAATTATTGCCAGGGATGCAGAATTCGGATGCAATTCTCGCCGGGGATGCAGAATTTGGCATATCACCTGGATTTCATTCAGTAGGCATCCTAATGCACAAAATCGTCAGTATGAACTCAGAGAGCGTAAAAAATCAAAACGCACACACACACAACCGAACACATGATCCTCCAGGCTTCGCACGGTGGATATAATCAGACCTTTCATTGTTCTGAGAGATCTAGATAAGCCCAGTTAAATGAAGTTAAGTTTGTGGAATGCGTTGAACTAAAAAACGAATAACCTTTGTCTGTGTTGCAACACCATCAGAGGGGCTGCGATAACAGTAATTCAGCTGAAATGCTTAATTTTTCCACTTCCCCGCATATTCATCCCATTTATCATTTGATGCCGTGCCTTGGAAAGGGGGACAGCCGGTTTCAACCGCTAAGCAGCGAGAGGAGGTGTATCTCCGACTGTTCAAGATCGGCCTCGAGGGCACTCATTTTCTCCCCAGCAGATTGACCGCGGATTGGCAGATGGCAGCCTCGTTCCGAACGGCGTTCTTCACATGACAAGTCCCGACAAGCTCCAGAGTCATCCTTTTCCACATCATTAGCACCTTGGCTTGTGTGGCAGATCATGGTGTTATGACAATGAATCTAGTTTATAATGCTGGTCTGGCAGATCAGATCATGGTGTTATGACAATGAATCTAGTTTATAATGCTGCTATGGCAGATCAGATCATGGTGTTATGACAATGAATCTAGTTTATAATGCTGCTATGGCAGATCAGATCATGGTGTTATGACAATTAATCTAGTTTATAATGCTGCTATGGCAGATCAGATCATGGTGTTATGACAATTAATCTAGTTCATAATGCTATTATGGCAGATCAGATCATGGTGTTATGACAATGAATCTAGTTTATAATGCTGGTATGGCAGATCAGATCATGGTGTTATGACAATGAATCTAGTTTATAATGCTGGTATGGCAGATCAGATCATGGTGTTATGACAATGTATCTAGTTTATAATTCTGGTATGGCAGATCAGATCATGGTGTTATGACAATGAATCAATCTAGTTTATAATGCTGGTATTAAATGGCAGATCAGATCATGGTGTTATGACAATGAATCTAGATTATATTGCTGGTATTAAATGGCAGATCAGATCATAGTGTTATGACAATGAATCTAGTTTATAATGCTGGTATGGCAGATCAGATCATGGTCTTATGACAATGAATCTAGTTTATAATGCTGCTATGGCAGATCAGATCATGGTGTTATGACAATGAATCTAGTTTATAATGCTGGTATGACAGATCAGATCATGGTGTTATGACAATGAATCTAGTTTATAATGCTGCTATGGCAGATCAGATCATGGTGTTATGACAATGAATCTAGTTTATAATGCTGGTATGACAGATCAGATCATGGTGTTATGACAATGCATCTAGTTTATAATGCTGGTCTGGCAGATCAGATCATGGTGTTATGACAATGAATCTAGTTTATAATGCTGGTATGGCAGATCAGATCATGGTGTTATGACAATGAATCTAGTTTATAATACTGGTATGGCAGATCAGATCATGGTGTTATGACAATTAATCTAGTTTATAATGCTGGTATGGCAGATCAGATCATGGTGTTATGGCAATTAATCTAGTTCATAATGCTGGTATGGCAGATCAGATCATGGTGTTATGACAATTAATCTAGTTTATAATGCTGGTATGGCAGATCAGATCATGGTGTTATGACAATGAATCTAGTTTATAATGCTGGTATGGCAGATCAGATCATGGTGTTATGACACTGAATCTAGTTCATAATGCTGGTATGGCAGATCAGATCATGGTGTTATGACAATGTATCTAGTTTATAATGCTGGTATGCAGATCAGATCATGGTGTTATGACAATGAATCAATCTAGTTTATAATGCTGGTATTATGGCAGATCAGATCATGGTGTTATGACAATGAATCTAGATTATAATGCTGGTATTAAATGGCAGATCAGATCATAGTGTTATGACAATGAATCTAGTTTATAATGCTGGTATGGCAGATCAGATCATGGTCTTTATTTTTTACCACTTTTCAACTGAGCATGCAGACAATTAAAATAAGGGTGCAATGCGTGCTTTTGCACCCCTGTAAAACCGGGCCTGGTGAAATGGCAGATCATGGTGTTAATACATACTGTTAATATGACAATGAATCTAGTTTATAATAAAATGGCAGATCAGATCATGGTGTTATGACAATGAATCTAGTTTATAATGAAATGGCAGATCAGATCATGGTGTTATGACAATGAATCTACTAGTTTATAATGCTGGTATGTGAGTACAGCATCCTGTGCTAATCAATGTACTGTGACTGCGACCATGTTTCCACTGTCCTTGGATGGCCTCTGGAATACAGCAGACACAGGGAGTTTTCTCAGAGGGAATTTGACATTTCTGCACAATCATACAGAAAAACATTATGGCATACATACTGCACACTTCCCAGTGTACTTAGTGTCAACTTGGATTACTGGTCTAATCCCTCACTGTTTCTTTTCTCCCTTTTTGTGTGATTTTAATACTTCAAGTCAAACTTGAACCCTTAACTGAACCCTTTACTGTGACTTTGAGGAGAAGTGGCAGAAGATTTCTGCTGGCTTCTGTGTCTAACAGTGCTGATTTGCTTACACTTGGTGCCAAACCCACCCTGGTGAAACTGAATGAGAGTGACACTAATGTCTCCCAGCATCGCAGCATCTGTCAGACTCATATCAACTCTTTGATATGAGTCCCCCCCCCCCCCCTCTCTCTCTCTCTCTCTCGGGTCCTGATGCAACATGGTAGTCTGGGATATAAGTTGAGCATCACAATTTGTTTTACATTCTCCCAGCGGTTACTATGTCTTGTAAACAGAGCTGTCCGTCGTCAACTCTAACCCCGTCGACATCGACGTAAACAGAAATTAAAGTGGAATGTTTGGGAACATCTACCCAAGCCTCAATCAGGAAGCCCACAGTTTGGATCCATCTGCCATGTGGCTGCTGCTTGGTGGTCCGTCTATTCTGTCAGTTGTGTGGATTGCTGGTATCTCATGATTTTCCATCAATGTGTCATCACCATTAGCAGTGTTTATGAAAGAAACCAAGAAAGGGTTTTGGTGTCCCGCATGTGGGCACCTCTGGTCTTGCACCATGTATTCATGTACTGTGTTTGTAAAGGGGGATACAATCCCATTTTAAGAAATCACACACATTTGTTGTGTGCCCCAGGACAGTGCAGTCAATACTTGCACCACTCTTTACTAAACCAGGTAACTGGAGAATTGACCCTTGGATTTGTGATGTCAAATCTGGCGCTGCTCCATAGACAGTGAATGGGGCAGTGACCTTTTTTGGCGTGTAAGATTAAGAGTAAATTCTGGTTCATACCTGACACCATTGCTAGAATATGGACCTCAGTTTGGTGTTACAACTCAATTTAACATCTTGTGGTGCATCCACAATCATGTCAGTGGCCCATTCATTGTCAATGGAGCAGTCCCTGATTTTAAGGCCTATCAATCACCAATTTAAGCCTATTCTGTCTGCTTTCTTGCTTTAGGATAAAGGGGTGCAAGTTCACAAACATTGACTGAACAGTCCTGGAGCACATGAATAACAATATGTGAATTTTTAAAAAGGGTGGCATTCCCCTTTAACTGATGTGTCAAGAGGCAAAATGCACTAACTTCTCTGTCTGTCTTCACAGGGGGAGCGAGGCTTGGAGGGGCCGCGGGGGCCCAGAGGACAGCAAGGCCATGGAATCAAAGGGGACAAGGTATGGTACACACAGGCTGTAAATAAGTCGCCTGGCTGAAAGGCCTTCACACAAGCATGCAGATGAACCAGAACTCCTATTGTGAAGAAGAGCAAAGAGTGGGCAGAGCCCCTGGTGACTGCTTTCAGCGAGCGCTTATATTGGAGGCCTCCCTGCACAGAGGTGATGAATCAGACTTAGGGGGATCGAGACTTCAGGGTTTGGGTTAAGGACTGTGGGAAAGTCAGCCAAATGAGCACAACTCTGCACCATCCTCACTATCATCAAAAGACAAGTCAGAGGAGAGCGAACAATCATGGTTTTTTCCTTTTTCTTTTCATTTGCTTTCTTTGCGTTTTTTACCTTTGAAGTTGCCTTTGAGTTGGTCAATGTTTTCGATCGTCTTTTGGATCAGGAACACTCACAGCAAGATGACAAGGTCAAGGATACAAATACTGTGCAACTTGAGTTAAAGGCATTTTCAGGTTACATAATTAGTCTTGGCCAGTCATTCGCATGTCACAGGAAGTGACATCAACGTCGGGAATTAATGGAGTAATCTCAAATGAAGATTGTGTGTCTTTTAAATCAGTAGTCTCAGCAGAGATTAGATTTGCATTTGATAGAGGTATTCTTGGCATGGATCTTCCTGGCACCTTTTACTGCTTTTTACTACTTGTGGTGAAATGAATCAGAGATAATTGCGATTTGATTTGTCATTACAAATCACAAATCAGTCAGCAGTGAAGTTAGCTATTCTGGAGGAGTGCATCTGCCCACAGTGTTTATGTGTCTTAACGCAATAATGTTGATGATGTTAATGGTGCATGTGACAGATGAAAAGACAGACAGTATGTCAAATAACCAAAAGTCACAAAGAGACATATGTAAAGACAGATTTTACTACATGAATGTACTCATGCAATGCGATGACTCTTGAAGTACTGTATTAATTACTGAACATACCAGAAATGCATAGGAGCATTGCAAAGACTATCGAGTACCACAGGAATGAATCCGGAAGCTGGATGTTAGCACTTCCGGTTCCTACGTCACGTGTAAAAGTCAATGGGAATTTTGGTTCAATGCTTGAAATAAGGTCTGTGGTTAACAAAAGTCTATGAAACAGCAAACTTTGTGTTCAGCAAGATAATCTTCACAAATGAGGAGAACTTTTATGATTTTCGAAGTGTAAATGCCATCACCTGAATTTTCTGAACGCGATTTTCAGAAAACGCTTCAAATGTCATAAAAGTGGTCCTTATTTGTGAAGATTTTCTTGGTGAACACAGGTGAAGTAAACATCAAAAGATGCTCCGCTACAAACAGAAACCGCAGGACCACCGCGAGGACAACACACCGAGCCCCCGCGGACCCTGCCCGCAGCAAAGCACCCCCGATGTTCACTTCACATCAAAAATGCCTCGCCACAAGCAGAAACCGCAGGAGCCACGACATGCCGCCCCCAAGTGCACTGTTTCCTAAACTTTTGTTAACCACAGACCTTTCATGCATTTAACTGAAATTCCCATAGAAAATCCCATTGAGTTTTACACGTAGGAACCAGGTAGTGCAGGGACTTCTGGGTAAGCCAGTGCGGGGTGAGGGGTAGGGTGGCGCAGTCGGTAGCGCTGTCGCCTCACAGCTAGAAGGTCCTGAGTTCGATTCTCGCCTGGGACACTGTGGGCGCTGGAGTTGTGACCCCCCCATATCTTCAGTGCCTACTGCCCAGGTGGGCTATCTCGTCGAAAGGGCCTTTCTGTGTGGAGTTTGCATGTTCTCCCCGTGCCCCCCAGGGGGTTCCTCCGTACATAACCCCCCACTAAAAACATGCAGAAGATCGTCATCCGACCAGTGACGACAACATCTGAAGTTGGTCCCCGGGCGCTGGAAAGAAAAAGCGACCACTGCTCCTGGCCTGCCCCCTGGAGGAAAGGACAAGCCTGGATGGGTCAAATGCAGAGGACATATTTCACCGGCCACCGTCAGCATGAGTGTGTGTTGTGGCCGCATGCATGTGTTGAAGTGTTTGTGTGATAATAAAGGCGGGCTTGTCCATCTGAATCGTGTTTTAGCCTACAAAAATACATCATCCCTTTGGTGTTGGGTGCTGTGTTGTGATAAATCATGAAATGTGCTACTTATTTGAGTGTGATGTACTGTAACATTTACATGCTATATCATTATTATCAGCTTGTATTCTTTATCTTTTTTTTTGTTTTATCTATAGGGGGACTTTGGCCCTCCAGGCCTCCCAGGGCCTCTTGGCCTCACTGGGGTGGGAATACAGGGCGAAAAGGCAAGTGCATCATCAAAACAATGCCTGCTTTGCATATTAGCTTTTATTTCTCAGATTTACATGGCATGCCATCACAGGCGGATTACGAGACACCTACTAAGGCCCCCCACGCTACCACAACAAGAAATTATTGCAACAATTAAATTGCACAAGTATAGACGGTTTCAACTCGACAACATACACATTACATTTCCCCCAGGTTACTTCCTGTTGCAGTGTTTGCTGGTACAATAACTGACAGGAAATAAGGTTAATAACGGTTCCCTAGCAACACAATTCCGTGAAAACCGTCTATATGCAGAGGCAATTGTACAATATCACCTGAATCTTAATTTAGGATTTACAGCTCAGAATGTACACACTCAAAGCCAACCGCATGTTAGAAACGAAACACATAGTAGGTTATTGTTGTGGCGGGAGCTTTGGTGTTGATATAAATGACTAAGCCCTTTGACTGCAGGACAGTAAATGTAAAGTTAGTGACAGCAATGCATCATCATATATCAGGATCTGGCTTAGGAGCCTGCCTGGGCGTTGGGCCCCCTGGGCCTTTGCCTGGTTGGCCTGTTCAGTAATCCATCCATTCATGCCATTCTTTCTTAGCCATACAATTTGGATTCACAATTGCTTTTTAATAACTGGGGGCCATATTTTGTGCATATTTGGTGGCACTGGGCAATTAGCAAAATAGAAAAAATGAGCTTCTTGGATATTAAGTTCACATTTTAATTTAGAAGTAATGTACAGGTGTACTACACAAGTTTACTAACATGTACATCTTCAAGCAAAAAACACGGGCAACAACGCGCAATTAGCGCCAGGTGTTAGTGCACTTGTAGGCATGTCCAAATCATTGTGCTATTCTCTGCAGCACGCACCTGCGTATTTGCGCGGCCGCAATGGTGAAATGGGCTGGATTAAGTAGGTATTCACAGGCGTGGTCAAATCCACACAACCAATCAGATTGCCCTCTCTCATTCCCTTTAATATACCGTTTGCGCGATGTGGTGTCATGAGAGTGTGTTGGTATTCTCCCTGTGTAATTGGCAGAGTTTCCGTTACAAAACGATGGTGCCGGACCAGATTTCAGTGTGTCGGAAAAATAAATAAATTCCGGTCTAATATTCAAGAGCCTATGGGCTGCCTCCACCATCCAGTTTTGCGCTGGGATCTAAGCGCAGACACAGGTGTAGGCGTGGCCCAGGCGTGTCCGTGCAGCCTATCATCTGCCTCCCCCAAGTGTCATTTTGCACTCTGGCCAAGATACCATCGCCATGTTCCGAGCGCAAAGAGAGGTTTGGGCGTTGCCCGTGCCAAAATAGGCGTTCCAGCGCAATGTGTTAGAAAAAAGGGCCTTCGATGCTCTCAATTTTAATGCCACCAAATAGCAGGTCTTAGCGCAAAAAACCCCACTACGCCAGGCGTACGCCTGAGCGCAAACAGTATTCTCTGTGCAGTGCAGGAAATCCTTGCTTGGATACATTACGTACGGCATGGATGTCACTCTCCAACATCTCGCGCCTGCACACACTCTTCTCTCCTCAGAATGCCACGTTGATTTTCAACTATAGCCTACATTGCAGAAAAAACACACCTTGATTTAAAAATGAGAATTTGTTTGTCATGGTTTTATTAAGCTACATAATTCCCGACCATACAGGTATGTGGTGTGAGGTAACAGTAGATTGCTTTTGAGAAAGTTGTGCCGGTGTTGTGCCAAAAAGTGTTTAGAAAAACAGAAACTGATTTTGCTCCGTGGGACCGCGCACAGCGCTGCCTCTCCCCATCCTGTGAGCCCCATGGCTGGCCCAAAACACCCAGGGCACCGACCCACCCCCACCACCCAGCCTGCCTACCCGGCCCAGCTCCCACCTTCTCTGGGGGAGACCCTCCTCCTAGACCCGGCGCCAGCCGAACCTGCGCACCCCACACTTAAGCACCCCTCCCCGTCTACACACAGACCCTGCCAGACCCTCGTTCCCCTAATCCAATTCAAAACACAAATCACTTTTTGGCACAACACCTGTCCAGCCAGTACAGTAACCTCTTTCCCTGCATTTGCACGCATGCAAGACCAGCTTCTCCACAGCGCGGATGGCGTGATCGCAGTCAATAGTTTAACCAGAGTGGACAATTCTGACATCGGCTATTGAAATAGGCTAGAATTAAAATCTCACATATTCCTACCCTATTAAAGAAACAAAGATTTTTAGATGTGTATGTTTATAGCCTATAATATTGGCTATAACATACACATCTAAAAATATTTGTTGTTCATATAGGCCCTATATGAATGAAACGTCTAATTACAGTAAGCGCACGCTTTGGGACATATATAACACCATGGGGATATTATCCACTGCGTAATTGCGCAGCGCGGCAGCCCTTTGATGTGTTTCAAATGGAATATTGTTCCATCAGCACCAATTTTCGTTATCACAACTTTTTTTATTAGTTTCTAATGGTGTATCTATAATGAATCATCCTCCAATTCTCTCCCTACACGCCCACAATTAGGGTTTTGCATGGGCTATTCCAGCGCAAAACAGGCGCTAACACAAAATTACCGCCGTTGCGAAGATAGGGCCCATATGTGTTTATTGAGCTTAAAAACTATTGATAGCAAGCAATAGCCTATAGAGCTGAAGTCACGTGACGTCTGTTGCCCCGGAAGTGCGTTTCCCATTCATTTTCTCTATAGACATTTAGAAAAGTCCTTATATAACGAGTTTTAAGGCTGGAACCAAGCCAACCCATGACCTACTGAATCGTGAGTGACCATAAAATATTTCACTAGGAGCAAAAACCAAAAATAACAAGTGGGGGGGGAAACTCATTTTCAATCCCCCCCTCCATCTTTATTTTTGTTTGAAGACGTGCCGTGCGTATTGTGCATTGTGCATCCGCCGTGGCCATACAATATCAGCATATTCTTATTGCCCGTTATTAAGCAGAGGATGTCAGTTGATTTGCCATTTAACTAGAAGTATACTTAGCAAGCTTTAATTTATTCGTCTGATGGACTTTATGGTAACTGGGCTATGATCACAGAGGAAGCCATGTAGTCTCAAAAAAGCCTTTACATGGCAAGTTATTTCCTTCTCAGATGTAGGCTACAGGTAACACAACAGGCTATATTCTTACTTTTTCTTCCATCAGTTTAAAGTAGGCTAAAGCAAATATATCCCCATGTTGTGAAGCAATTAGGCCTATCCGTTTGTTAGCCACTATCCAGCTGTTGGTGAGGAGAGGCCACTGCATGTGCATTCAATCCGAGTGCGCACTTAAATGTTTGGTTAATCACATAGGCTATAACATACACATCATAAAACTCTTTGTTTATTTAATAAACAAAGAGGGGGGAGTGTGTAAGGCTAAAGGGGCAACAGATGCGAGAGCGAGACACAGAGGATGATATGGGCAGTAATCCGCAGCAAGACCTGTGTATATACACACACAATCAAAGTGCAGACCCTCTGAGGACTGGTGTCTGCACACACTAAATATTTATTTATTTAGGCTATTTATTTATTTAGTTACATTTTTATTTCTGATTTCTGATGTAGGCTACATGTACATGATTGGTCCATGTGCAGATGTGTGTGCGTTCTGGAGCAGGGGAAGATACCACAGCGCTCACCGAAGTGAGGTTGCACTAAATTAACAAGTGGGTCCAAGCTCGTCATAACGCAATTGTTTGCACCCCCGCATAAGGTAGCAGTACGCCAAGATTTTAGCTGGCCATGCCTGATTTTAGCTGGCCACACCCCAATCTGCACAGGAGCACAGGTTGGTACGCGATATCCTACCGCATGAGCGCACAGCCTCAAATTGGCAGGTGCAAGGGGTGGAAGATAGCAGATGACCCGCGCAGTCGCAAATAATGCTGTTTTGCACAGGTTGACCAAGGCGTACAATAGGGCCCTAAGTATTTTGTGACAAACTGAAAACACCCAAGAATAGATTTCTTATTATTTCTGTATCTGCTTATTCTTCCAGGGTATGGAAGGACCTCGGGGGCCACCAGGGAGCAGAGGCCCCCCCGGAGAGGGCTTAATTGGGCCCAAGGTTCGTATGTACATGCTCGCAATGTCATTTAGCTTGAAGATGATGCCACGTTCATGTTATCATGTTGTCTCACACAGGGAGACCAAGGGTTGCCAGGAGAGGCTGGTGTCACAGGAGAGAGAGGGGCCGGCGAACCTGGAGCTAAAGTAGGTCATATTCCCCTCCAGTGAAAACCATATCATCCACATTTTTACTTTTATTTCCAATACATACTGACATAATGACCCAGCTCTATTTTAATATGCACCAGCTATGTTTTTTAATATTTCATAATGAAATAGCCATCTAAATAAAGGCTTTTTACTTTTTGCCAGAAGAGTGCCTTGGCCCTTTCTTTTTTGAACATACTGACCATTATTCTGTTCCCAGGGTGAGCCAGGAGCATCAGGATTGGGTGGGTTGCCAGGTCTGCCAGGAGAGGACGGAGCCCCCGGGCAGAAGGTACCGGTAGTTTGACTTGACCCATCCATGTGTGGCTATTTACCTCGATCTCACACCCTTAAAGATTGTCATGTGTGTCTGTGTCCACAGGGGGAGCCAGGCGCCGTCGGTCTGAGGGGGGCAGAGGGTGCTCCTGGAATAGGCACTCAGGGTGAGAAGGTAATCTGCTCAGCTAATTTGTTTGATATTCCCTGGTTTCCCATTTTGTATATTAGCCACTGGTCTTCCATAATTGCTGCATCATTATAAGTTCAGTCACAGTAGTTGGTTTAGTAATACCGCCCCCTGTATAAGTTTAGTAATACCATCTCCTGTGTGATTTGTAAGGGTGACCAAGGCCAAAGGGGAATAAGAGGCCTAGCTGGTCCACCTGGCATCGCTGGACCCTCGGGAGCGAAGGTGAGGAGCTTTTCAATCATCATTAGGCATGAAATAATCTAACACTTTATGGCATTGGGACACTATACAGTAGCTGTCTGCCATCAGAGCTCTGTTTTACTCGAAATAACTTTTACTTTGCGTGTATGGCCCTACTGAAATGCAATGAATGCATATCTGCTGAGGAATGATGAGGAAAAAATATTGTTTGAATTTGCTTTGACTTTAATCAGGGAGAACCAGGGATACCGGGACGACTGGGTTTACCTGGTCTGCCGGGCCGTGGCATCATTGGACCCAAGGTACCTGCTCTCACTTCTGATAACACTGATAAAACTGTATGTTACCTAAACATCTATCTTAACAGCTTCCTTGGGCACCATCCCAAGGGGGGGCCAAAATTGTGCCCAGAAAAAATTATTCGTCAGTGAGTGATCATCAGAGTCAGTACAGTTTGAGTTCTACTCTCAGTCTATCTCCCGACCTGCTACCGATGAGTAGCTTTAAGTCTCTTTAAAGTAACTATCAGAATACCTGTGCAGTGTATCGGGCTGCGCAGCGATTGTTAGCTCGCTCGGTCAGTCAGTCAGTCAGTCACTCACTCACTCACTCACTCACTCACACACACACTCACACACACAGAGACTTTGAGTTCTTATTATAGTTCTGATTGTGATACCCGTTGGCGCACACAATCACTGGCCATTTAGTCAGGCTTTGCTCACAGAGTTGGCATGCAGCCTCTCTTCTCTCTCCCTAGAGCCACTTCCCTGGCTGATTCCAACTCTGCTCAGGTATGCTCCTCCACTCAGGTGAGCTCCATCAGTAGCTAATGAATGGAGCTCTCCATGGCGCTGAACCTGTGTTGACTCATTTGGACCAATAATTAGCCATTAGCCATTTTCGGCTCTAATTATCTAATTCAAAAATCCACAGAGATGCTCTTTACACTTCCTGAAAGATTCAACGCGATCGCACGTAAATGGCATAACTGTGGCCGAACACAGTTCTGCTCGCTCACTCACTCACTCACTCACTCACTCACACACACACACACACACACACACACACACACACACACACACACACACACACACACACACACACACACACAGACTGCAATCTTATTATAGGATAATAAATATTGCACTACGTGAGTTGATTAAATTTTAAGTGACATGAGACACAACTGGGGAGGATTGACTAAATTGTTTTGAAAGTAGCGTAATGTATTAACCGATCAAGGGCGGTGAAGGTAAGATCAGGGTAAGATGCCTTTGCAGTTTAATACCTCTGCCAAGGAGGTTATGATGTTCTCGGTGCGGTTTGTCTGTCTGTCTGTTAGCAGAATTACAGAAAAACTACAGGGCCGATTTTCATGAAACTAGGTGGGTGGGTAGCATGGGCCAAGGAAGAACCCATTAAATTTTGGTGGAGATCCGATCCGGGGCGGGGCAAGGAAAGGGCGGGGCTAGGGAAAAGGGGCTAGGGTAACTAGGGATACAAAGGTTGTAGAGTGTCAGGGTTCGAGGGGTGGGTAGAGGGAGTGGCTAGGTGTATCTGGGTGGTGGGAGGGGGCATGGTAAGGAAACGGGCGGGGTTGATTGATTGATTGATTGATTTTTATTTAGTACAGGGGCCGTAGCTATAGGGATAGGAAGGTCATAGAGAGTCTGGGTTTGAGAGGTGGGTAGGGGGAGTAGCTAGGTGTATCTAGGAGGTGTGAGCGGGTGTGGTCAGGAAAGGGGTGGAGCTACGGAAAAGCGGCCATAGCTATGGATAGGAAGGTCGGAGAGAGTCGGGATTCGAGGGGTGGGTAAGGGGGAGTGGCTGAGGGATGTGGGTGGGACAGGGTCTGATATATCATATCAGCCTGGAGTATTGACCTTGGTGGAGGTCTGCACTCTCTGAGTGCACTTCTAGTTTTCATTACTTTTTGCTGGGCTGTGCTTTTTGCATATTTACTGTGTTTTTTTTCTTGGTTGTAGGTTGCGTATTTAGCAATTGGCTAAGTGTTATGATGGTTAACAGGACATGCACAAATAACATTGAGTTGCAACCTTACATGAAATAGTTGAGACGTGAGATGGGGGGCATTTATAGTTTTGCCCAGGGCGCCTGATGGGCACGCGCCGGCAGGTTAACAGGTCTTAACAGGTCATCTTTAATCAAGCATTGAGTAGTAAATTCCCGAAAATCCTTCCAGCTTTCTCAAGTGTTCTTGATCCTGCCTAATTGTTTCAAGATACAACACTTGTTTCTAGAACATTCCTGAAACAATTGAAACTGTATTGGAAACAAGTGGAATTATGTCACCCCACTGGCAGCAATTGCCACATGTTTTACAGTGATGGTAGTGTCACTATCATTAGGAACATTTGAAATACATTAAAAATACATGAAATTGTGTATGTGTCCTAGGGTGATTTTGGCCCACCTGGTCCTTCCGGTCCGGTTGGGGAGACTGGCTATGGACTGCCTGGACCAAAGGTAATATTCACTATAAACCTTTCTCAATAACACACTGCATTGCTTTTGACTGTTAAAGCTTCCTCTGTGTCTGGGAAGCCTGACTGTATCATTAGTCATAATAACACACATTTGAAGTCAGATTTTCACTTCACAGTGGTCGACAACGTCAAATCTGGCATCAAAAAGATACTGTTACATTGAATATCTCTGGAGCGCTATGAGTGATTCACTTACTGGTTTTTCCTCTGACAGCTAAGGGCTACAGGGTTAGTAGGAGGGCTCCAGTGTGATTGCAGCCCTTTCAGAAGCTTTGTAATCCAGCATTGAACTACAATGTCCTTTTCGAGACTAATAACTTATTGGGTGAAAAAAAATTAAAGGACTTCTTTGTGAGAAATGTAAATAGTAGGGGGGCACGGTGGCGCAGTGGTAAGCGCTGTTGCCTCACAGCTAGAAGGTCCTGGGTTCGATTCCCACCTGGGACGCTGTGAGCACTGAAGGAGTGCGTGCCCGTCCGCATGTCCTCGAGTGTCCACCGCCTGGGTGAGGTCGTCAAAAGGGCCTTTCGGTGTGGAGTTTGCATGTTCTCCCCGTGCCCCCTGGGGGTTTCCTTCATATAGGAACCCCACACCAAAACATGCAATATCCTGGTCGCTGAAGTGGTGCCTCCTCTGGTCGTTAGGGGCGCCTGTTCGGAGGGAGGGGAACTCGTTGGAATAGCCTGATCCTCCCACGTGCTATGTCCTACCGGTGAAGCTTCCCCTGTCAGGTGAAAAGAAGCGGCTGGCTACTGCCCATGTCTCGGAGGAAGCATGGAGCCAGTTTCGGCTCTCCCCAGATCGGCAGAGGGTGGAGCAGCAACCAGGATAAATACAATTTAAATTAGCACTAATGGGGGATAAAAATTTGATAAAAAAATCGGGGAAAAAATATTTAAAAAAAAAGAAATGTAAATAGTTTTTGATGTGTGCAAGTTATAATTTTTAACCCCCCACCCCCCTCATGATCACTAAGTGATTAGGTAGACAACTTGAAGAGAATCGGAAACAGTGGATGGATAAATCCAGGAGGCGGTAATGCAACATAAAGGATGCCAACTGTCTGCCATAAAACAAAACAGAAGACAGAAGAAGAAAAACCTTTGTTATTGTTCTCTGTGTGATTTGAATACATTTCTGTGAGATTCAATTTCCGCTTTGTTTTTTCTTTTGTATTTATGGTCATATAACAATTTATACATTCCTGTAAATCAGCTTGTATTCTTTGTATGAAAGATTTACTGGCTATGTGCTTTGTAGGGCGAGCGCGGGGATTCGGGCCCTGCAGGTCCATTTGGTGCCAAAGGAGACGGATATCCCGGCCCCACGGTGAGAAACTGATTTCGATGCTGATGCGCCCATCTGGCCGCCCATAAATCTGCACATTCGCCCCATCCATCTCCACTCTGTCGCACCTCTAGTCATACGTCCAGCTGTCTTTTGACTTCCCTGTTCTAGAATCAATTCCATCCATGATGCATCAGTTTTACATCTATCACCGTCATTTATTGATATGAACGGCAAGAGGGAGACACAGTAGGAAATCATTAGCAGGGGGTGCATGTGGTTCCAGAAACAGGTTTAACAGCTACACACCTTCCTATCCCATTCCCATGTTGTTTAGGGCCCTCCTGGTCTGCCTGGGCTTCCAGGAGAACCCGGCCTTGAAGGATTCGGCATCCCAGGACCAAAGGTGAGACTTTGGTTCTGTCAGACCAACAATAATTTGTGTGAAGTAAGACCATGTCGGCAGAGAGAAAGAGAAAGAGAAAGAAAAAGTGATGTTTTTACCTGTGTGAGTTTGAGCATTGCGGCATTGGGGTCATTGTAAAAGGGGAAAAGCAAGCACACTCACAAAAAACAGTTGGTGCGAGCATTGGGCATTGGGGTCATCCCTATGTTCCCCGGGTCCTATGTTCCCCGTTTTTCCCAAATGGTGTCCACCCTCTATGCCGACCACCCGCAATGCCGACCTTAGGTTTAGGCGTGGGGGTGGGAGAGGTTAGGTTTTGGGTTAGGGTCTGGGGGAGGTTAGGTTTAGGCATGGGGGAGGTTAGGTTTGGCGTGGGGGCTGGGAGAGGTTAGTGAAAAACGGGGAATATAGAACCCGGGGAACATAGACATGATGATGATGATGATCCTGCGGCATTGTGTGTGTGTGTGTGTGTGTGTGTGTGTGTGTGTGTGTGTGTGTGTGTGTGTGTGTGTGTGTGTGTGTGTGTGTGTGTGTAGATATGTACAGTACATTTATGCATTTTTATCTTAAAGGGCCACTTTGCTGATTTTCGACCAGCTTTGTATCATTACAAAATCAATAGTATCAAAATAATTTCCCTCCATCTTCCCTGGACAATGGAGAGCTCCCCGTTTGATAGTGACACCATGGCAAAACTGCTCCAAATGACATCATTATGACATAATTTGAACCCGGAAGTTCTGTAAATGAACAGGGAGCACTCGGTCCAGGCAAGATGAAGGGAATTAAAACATTGTTAATTTGCATATATAGTGTGATTTTGTAATGTCACAAACTTGGTTGAAAATCGGCAAAGTGCTCGTTTAAGTTTATACTGCAAAAATGTCCATCTTAACAAGTTGTTTATTGTAATATTGAGTCTTAAAATCGTATAAAAAAATGCCATTGTGGTGAGATAGGCCTAATTACCTCCGCCAAGGAGGTTTCAGTGCCGTTTGTCTGTTGTCTGTCTGTTAGCAGGATTACGGAAAAACTACTGGGCCAATGAAACTTTGTGGAAGGGTGTATGTAGCGCAGGCCAAGGAAGAACCCATAAAATGTGGCTCCGATCCAACTCACAAAATTTGTAGAGGATGTCACTGATGACTGATGTCACTGATGACATCATCACCGATCACATCACAATTGCTCTGTGTCATTGTTGTGATATCATCGGCTCTTTCTTTGGTCTCTTTCTTTCTTTCTTTCTTTCAGGGGGACATATGGACAGATCCTCTTATAGACGCCTCGGCCCTAGTGGCCACGCCATCATAAATCTTTTATCGCGTAACATTACCTTGTGGAGTGATCTGCCTTATTGTTAACATAAATGGATCTGCATTGGAAACAAGATAAATTGTTTCACTTCCTTGCCAGATTTGTTAAAGGAAACCAGATTTTAAGACCCAATACTACAGCTCATTTGATCAGTTGCTATGTGGTATGCATAATCATTTGGTTTCCATCTTTTCAGGGGGATATTGGTTTCCGTGGGTTGCCAGGTTTACCAGGACCTCAAGGCGAAGGCCTGCAAGGACCGCCGGTACCTCATAAGTTTTACATTTGAGCTGTTTGAACAACCACTAGTCAAGGACACAGTAATTTGTTTAGTTATGCCGAGAACTTTCTGTAATTTTATTATAATACAGTGGTGGTGCCAGATGGTTGTGATTGAGTCATATCCAATAATTACTTCTCAGCTCTTGTCAGACAGGCGAACATGCCCAACACAGAAGCCTTGTATTCAAAGCCTGCCAGATACATGCATTTAATCTGTACAGGGCATTTATCAAGATTTTTCCCTACAGCGCTTTGACACATCAGTGCAGTGTTCCAATCTCCACAGACATATGTGTCTATTCTCTAATGAGAAGCAACAAGCAGCCAGATGTCCTCAGACATCACACCCAGACTCCCTGCAGGCTTCTGACCAGTGTTGCTACAGGTCCGAGGGCTTCACGCATTACTGGGCTTGATTAATTTAAGGACTCCACTAAAACAGTCAAATATTAAAACTGAGAAAGCATTTCACATTTTGGATAGTTAATACTCCAGCCCATCTAGTTTGAGAAAATGGTGTTGCCAGAGATTCATGACAGTGTGTTTCAAAAATAGGACTAGGCTAATCCTAATTATTTTGAAGATTTGTATTTTCAAGACAAAGCTCTCAAGATAGAAACAAATGTCCATGTTTGGAATAGATACATGATAGATTTTATGGCTCTGGCTGTGTGGCATGAGAACATGCTCTTATTAGATTATGCTAATTTTGACCTATTTGAATTAAACCACACTCATGGGTAGCAAACTACTGTATCTGGAAGACTGTCAGTGTTACTTAAACACTTCAGATAGACCCAACAGTTAAATTAGCTAGTAATCTCAGGAGAAACTAGGCCTAGCCTACTAACTGCTTGAATTTAGCTAGTTCACACTACTCTAGTAATGAGCTATCTAGGCTAGAGTCCAGTAGCTGGACCAAATTAATTACCTTGAAACTGGGATAAGCAACATGTGCCATGGAGGGCCACAAGTCTGCAGGTTTTCATTCCAACCAACTGGTATCAACCTGTATCCATTGATTCTCGACATCTATTTGTTTCTTGATTCAATAGGAAAAATGTGGAATTAAATGTTTGTCCAATTCCTAAACTATTGTATGTGCATTGCAACACAGCAGTAGGACATAGCTGTCTGTAGGCTACTTGCCAGGTAGTGTTTCCCAACCTAGGTGTTCTGTAGCTTTCAAAAGGCTATTGCTGAAATAAGGTCTGTGCTAAGGCGATGCCATTGCTTCCTTTATCCTCTGCACTGCAGGGTAGCATTGGACGATCTGGCCCACCGGGGCCGACAGGGCCTCCAGGACAGGGCATTCAGGGGCCAAAGGTAGGTCTGATTTGTTGTCCTCCTGATTGTTGAGGAGATATGGATGTGTTTAGAGATATGCATGTATTTAGGGATATGGATGTCGGATGTGTTTAGAGATATGGATGTGTTTAGAGATATGGATGTGTTTAGAGATATGGATGTCGGATGTGTTTAGAGATATGGATGTGTTTAGAGATATGGATGTGTTTAGAGATATGGATGTGTTTAGAGATATGGATGTCGGATGTGTTTAGAAATATGGATGTCGGATGTGTTTAGAGATATGGATGTGTTTAGAGATATGGATGTCGGATGTGTTTAGAGATATGGATGTGTTTAGAGATATGGATGTGTTTAGAAATATGGATGTCGGATGTGTTTAGAGATATGGATGTGTTTAGAGATATGGATGTGTTTAGAGATATGGATGTCGGATGTGTTTAGAAATATGGATGTCGGATGTGTTTAGAGATATGGATGTCGGATGTGTTTAGAGATATGGATGTGTTTAGAGATATGGATATGTTTAGAGATATGGATGTCGGATGTGTTTAGAGATATGGATGTGTTTAGAGATATGGATGTCGGATGTGTTTAGAGATATGGATGTTCTTATGTTTTCTTTAATTTGTTGGTACGGGCACCTCAGCATCGAGGCCAGAAACTCACTATCCAAGATAGCGAAAGTGAGCAGCAAGATCATAGGAGTCCAGCTGAGTACGCTGTCGGAGCTGTTTAATAGACAGATAGGAAGGAAGGCCAGAGCCATCCTATGTGACAGCTCCCAACCCTATACGCTGAGTTTCAGCTCTCGCCTTCTGGCTCCAGGTACAGATTACCCCTTAACAACAGGTGTAAGCAATCCTTCACCCGCCCAGCCATTTCTCTTCTGAATACTGGCCAGGGGGGACGCTAGTGAGTCATTAGGCTACTCACAAGTCTAAGGTTTGTTGTGTCTGTATAATGATGATGAGCATGCACTTTACGCTGGTATTATGCACACATTCCCATACTGTCCATTTTATCTGCCTTGTACATTTTTTGGTTATTGCTGTGAAGGTTGGTCACCAATGACTAGTTGTTGGCCTTCTAGTCCACTGTATTCAGGTCACCTCCCTCCCCCTGATTGTACAGTATCTATGGACTTTTATGCATAGTTCTTGCTGCAAAAACAATTGCCCTTCGGGGACATAATAAAGTTGAAGTTGCATTTGAAATGCATGTAAGACAGAAGACAGTAACAAGGTCATTCCTAAGTTCACTGAGCAAGTGTTAACTACATTCACAGTGCATGGCCCAGACAAATGGGCTCAGCAAGACGATTTTGGAAGTAATCCAAAGTTTTTGTTTGCTTGTTTGTTTTGAGTATTGTAATGGAATATGTTACAAATTACATGTTAGGGCATGTATTTAGTATTCTGTAGTGGAATACATTTTAAAAGTAATGCTCCCAACACTGTATATGAACATGATGTGCTTTCTCTTTTCTCACCACCTGTATTGTGTGTTTGATTCAGGGTGAGCAGGGGTCCCAGGGCGTGACAGGGCCAAGGGGGCCACCTGGAGAGGGCTTCCCTGGGGCTAAAGTGAGTCACCATGTTGTCTGTGGGCATGTGTGTGTGTGTGTGTGTGTGTGTGTGTGTGTGTGTGTGTGTGTGTGTGTGTGTGTGTGTGTGTGTGTGTGTGTGTGTGTGTGTGTGTGTGTGTGTGTGTGTGTGTGTGTGTATGTGTGTGCGTGCGCGCGCGTGTGTGTGTGTGTGCATGTGTGTGTGTGCATGTGTGTGTGCCTGTATTACAATCCCTTATGTTCTAATCACTGACCTTTTTGCCTCTGTGTGACAGGGTGACCGCGGTTCGTCGGGGGATAGGGGACTGAAGGGAATCAAAGGAGATCTGGGTGACCCAGGAGTCGATGGGCAACCTGTGAGTCACGCTAACGATGCTTTTTAGAAGTCCATGCATTATATACTGCAACACGCTATAGGGTTCATACCGTCATGTTTCCAGGTCTATCAGTATCAATGTTAAGGAAAACAACAAACGTGAATCACTTTTGAAGCGTTGTCTAAAAACCCTTGTACCCCAATTACGAATAATCCTCAATTTACCATTAGTCCATCTGATGGACCGTCATATTTATAATGTATTCATTTATGAATATACATTTTTTTTTTTTTTTTTTTTTTTATTGTTTATAATTCATTGGTAACTTCATCCCTAATACCTCATACCAACATTTCATAACTATTCGAATTTTAACCCCTCAAATGCCAGTGTACAGTAAGTACAGTAAAAATAAAAAAGTACAGTAAAAAGACAAAAAGTGAATTTTTTTCCTTCCCATAAAGTCAAACTGGATTTGGGTCTGATATTATGGGCAGGTTGGGGTGTTTTACAAAAGTCACCACTGCAAGATGCCTAGTGTCAAAGATTTACAGGAATGATGTCACAATACCTATGACATCACTAGCCTATGACATCATCAGTGATGTCATAAGATGATGATGGTCAATAATATGTCACTGATGACATTACTGATGATTTCACAGACATTGTGACATCATCAGTGGGTTTTCTTATTTTTTGTGATTTTTTGTAAAAATAATATTTTTCATATTTTGAGCCAAAAATCCAAAAAGCGCATGTTTTGGACTACCAGCCATTTTCCCCAAAACACACAAATGAGCTTTAGTCCAGCATCCATCCTGGTCTAAAGGCTTCAAATCAGTAGTGTTGACTGTCAAATTCAGTTTTCTAATATTTTCCCATCTTTGGCATAGGAATCAGTTTTTTTTTACATTTCATGTAAACTGTATGGAATTGATTGCTATGCCAAAACTGGGGGAATATGGGGAAATAGCCAAACACAGTAGAAACTACAATTTTAACCGCTTGAGTCAAGGTGAGATGTGTAACATCAAGGAAATAATGATTTTTTGAAAAATTAGCTGGGAGTCAAAAAAGAAATGTTGTTTTTGTGCAAAATTAACATTGAAACCAATGGGACAACTATGCAATGGACTTTGAGACAATGTAACTCCCCCAAATTTTGTACCAACTCCAAGGTTAGATATTAAGGTCAAATTTCAAGGTATTTGGTCCAGGATGCCCGCTGAAACAAATGAAATAAATTAATTTTGTAAAACTTTGCTGGGAGTACCAATAGAGTGTTTATAATGGAAGTCAATGGGTCCATCTGATGGACTAATGGTAAATTGAGGTGTACTTTCAAAACAAGGTCTTTGGATGGTAGAAAGATGATAGATACGATTGATTTTTGTCAAATACCCCCCAAAAAATACCTAGCCTTAATTTCAGACCATTTACTCAAAAAATGTCAAAACGGCCCATACGTGAATGTAAGAAATATCCATCAGATGGACTAGTACGTTTCAAAAGTCATAAAAGTGATTCACGTTTGTGAAGATTATCCTGCTGAACCCAAATTACCGCTCCCATAAACTTTTGTTAATCACAGACCTTATTTGATGTATTTAAGTAAAATCCCCATTCTAAAACTCCACTGACTTTTTCCCGTAAGATCCAGGAAGTCCGGGACTTCTGCCTTCCGACCGCAAAAATATGTCATCCCTGCGGTACTCTATAGATACTCTGACGAGAGTAGAGTTTGGGTGCATGATGACCTCGGGGCAGTCGGGTACTCTCCTTTTCTCTCCCATTAACCATTAAAACTTTTTTGTTTTTTTGTTTTTGTTCAACTTTACCAAGTGGATACTTTTTAATGTCTTTTTCAATGACGAGGGGAATCTTTGGAGCATCAAGCTAAAGCTACATTCATTGGAAACCTACAATCATTCTCCAACATCAAGCTTTGAAGGATTACTGACCTGAAAAACACCTTTCCTGATTCCATCATTATACGTTAGCTGTAAAAAAAATAAAAGGCATAGGACATTTAACTCAACCACTCAACAACAAAATGTATCATTTGAGCACAGACGCTGGCAAATGAAATTGTCAGCATCTGTACCTGTGACTTCACACCTCATTCACCCCTTGACTCATTCAATATCAACTTTTAAATATCAATATGAACATTCAGTATGAACTATCTTTATAAAAAAAATATTGCTCTCTATTATATGTCTCATTATACAAACCACTTTACAAGCCACTTTCTTTTGGTTTTCTCATCTTAGGGCCAAACTGGGGTCAAAGGTGAAACTGGCCTTACTGTAAGTCCTCCCGCTTAAATATTCACTCTCACCTCAGTTAACGTTAGGGTGCTTGATCTTCTGTTTGTGCTCATACTGTGTGAATGTGTGTATTCATTTCAGAGGGAGGACATCATTCGAATGATCAAGGAGATTTGTGGTAAAACATCTTGTAATATTCAGTTTGTTTCAGTATTCATTTAACCTTAAAAATGTTAAGAGAAGCTTTAGTCAAGTTTCTGGAAGTGCCTACCAACACAGGGGTCGCAGGTTCGAGCCCCAAAGCAGTTATCTCTCCTGTCCACTGAGGAGGCTTCCACCACTCTTCTATCCTCTCTCTCCTCCGCCCTTGATTCTCTCTGCCCACTCACCACTTATGCCTGCTCGATCCTCTCCCCCTGCTCCTTGGCTGACTAAATCTCTACGAACTCATCGAATGGAGCTCCGGGCAGCTGAGAGGAAATGGAGAAAATCACATCACTCTGAAGATCTCTCTTCCTACCACCTTATCCACTCCAACTTCACCTCTGCTGTCTCAAAAGCAAAAACCTCCTTCTTCATCTCTGAAATCCAGTGAACTGTTTTCCACCTTCTCCACACTCCTCAACCCTCACTCCCCTCCCCCTCCCTCCTCCCTCTCTGCTAATGATTTTGTAACCTTTACTAAGAAGGTGGATGACATCAGCTCCTCCTTCCATCCTCCAGGTACCCTCAATAACACTCCTGACTCCAATCCTGCTTCTCTGCCCCCTGTCCCCGGATTGACTTCCTTCTCTCCCCTCTCTCCTGGTGAAGTACTTAAACTCTTCAGCTCTAACCGAGCCACTTGCTGTCCCCTCGATCCTATCCCTTCCTCTCTCCTCCAAACCATCTCACCTGACATATCTCCCTTCCTCACTACTTTCATGAACTCCTCAGGTCTTGTTCCACCTGCTCTAAAGACTGCTAGAGTCAAGCCTCTGCTTAAGAAACCCTCCCTTGACCCTACTGCTATTCAGAACTACAGACCTGTCTCTCTTCTCTCATTCTTTTCCAAAACCCTCGAACGAGCAGCGTCCGACCAACTTTCTCTCTAGCTCTCCCAGAATGACCTCCTGGACCCCCTGCAGTCCGGTTCAAGGCTTCTCACTCCACTGAGAGAGCTCTTCTTGCAGTCACAGAGGCCCTTCACACTGCTAAGGCCTCATCCCTCTCCTCTGTCCTTGTCCTCCTTGACCTGTCTGCTGCTTTCGATACAGTCAACTACCAAATCCTTCTTTCCACTCTGTCTGACCTCGGCATCTCAGGTTCTGCACACTCCTGGTTTGCTTCCTATCTCTCTAACCGCTCATACCGGGTCTTATGACGAGGGTCCCTCTCCAGATCCTGCCCTCTTATCACCGGTGTCCCCCAGGGCTCAGTCCTGGGCCCCTTACTTTTCCTTCTCTATGTCAGATCTCTTGGCCATGTGATCTCATCTCATGGCTTTTCTTATCACTGCTACGCCGATGACACCCAGCTTTACCTTTCCTTCCCCCCCTCCAACACCCAAATCGAGGCTCGCATCTCTGCATGCCTCAAAGACATCGGTGACTGGATGTCTGCCCACCACCTCAATCTTGGTAAGACCGAGCTACTCTTCCTCCCAGGGAAAGACTGCCCTCTCGCAGATCTCTCCATCTCCATTGACAATACCACTGTGCTTCCCTCCCAAACAGCTAAGAACCTTGGGGTGATCCTTGACAACCAGCTGTCTTGCTCGGCCAACATTGCTGCGACAGCACGCTCCTCCTGTAGGTTCTCCCTCTACAGCATCCGCAAAATCCGTCCCTTTCTCACGAGGGAAGCGACGCAACTCCTGGTCCAGTCACTTATCATCTCTCGCCTGGACTACTGCAACATGCTCCTGGTTGGCCTACCTGCTGCTAACATCCGACCGCTTCAGCTCATTCAGAACGCAGCAGCCCGTCTGGTATTCAACCAGCCCAAATTCTCTCATGTCACTCCCCTCTTCCGGGACCTTCACTGGGTTCCCATCTCGGCACGCATCAAATTCAAGACACTGGTACTGGCCTACAGGGCAGTACACCAGACAGCTCCTCTGTACCTACAATCTATGGTCAGGTTCCAAACCTCTCACCGCTCCCTCCGCTCCTCCACCAGTGCAGGACGCCTGGCCCCTCCTTCGCTACGGGGACTCAAAAGTTGCTCATCCCGATCGCGAGTCTTCTCGTCCCTGGCACCGCAATGGTGGAATGAGCTCCCCCCTATGGTCAGGACGGCCGCTTCACTGCCAATCTTTCGGCAAAAACTTAAAACACACCTTTTCAGGCTCCACTTGGCCCCTTCTTGAACTAACATCTTTCTCTCTCTCAAAAAAAAAAAAAAAAACTTTACCACTATTTCTTCAGAAGTTGTAGCTGTCATAGACTGTGTTGCATAGTGATTGCATAGTGATTGCTCTATAGATGACAAAAATGTGTTATTGTAAGTCGCTTTGATTAAAAGCGTCTGCCAAATGACGTAATGTAATGTAATGTACTGGGGAGAATGTGAGTCACTGTCACTGATCTTTTTTCTCAGGATGCGGCATCAAATGTAAGGAACGGCCCATGGAGCTGGTGTTTGTCATCGACAGCTCGGAGAGCGTGGGCCCAGAGAACTTTGAGATCATCAAGGACTTTGTGGCGGCGCTGGTGGACCGCGTTACCGTGGGCCGCAACGCCACCAGGATCGGCCTGGTGCTGTACAGCCTTGAGGTCAAGCTGCAGTTCAACCTGGCCCGCTACATGACCAAGCAGGACGTCAAGCAGGCCATCAGGAACATCCCCTACATGGGAGAGGGCACCTACACCGGGACGGCCATCCGCAAAGCCACCCAGGAGGCTTTCTACAGCTCCCGCATAGGAGTCAGCAAGGTGCAGAGATGGGAAAAGTACACACATTCTTTACTGAAGTAGTCCTTAAGTACAGTTACTTGTGTAAAAAAAACTTAGGAAAGTAATATAAATAAATTAAAAATAAAAGTAGAAGTACTGATTCAACTTATTTACTCAAGTAAAAGTAAACAAGCGCAAATTCGCAATAGCTGTGACCACATATGCAAATTTACAGAATGCAGGATGGCAGCGGCAGCCCACCCTACTTTGCCACTCTGCATTTCGAAATCCCCCCGCCCCCTTTTAGCCAACTAGGAATCTTGTGCACTACGCGCACTCCATTGATGTGACACACTACACGAGAGAGAGAGAGAGAGAGAGAGAGAGAGAGAGAGAGAGAGAGAGAGAGAGAGAGATAGAGGCGGTCATGCATGAAGAGAGGGAGTGGTAGTAGCGTGAAAGCAAATATGTGTGGATAATGTGCGGAGTAAGGGTCAAAAGTTGTCAGAAATGCCCAGTCTCATTTATACCCCTTTCCTATCCAATCACAGTTATTCACACTCTCTCACGCTATCAATAGCCAATGGGTTCAAGCCATCTCCTTCCCTCGCTTTGCCGC
The DNA here is from genome assembly GCF_964638095.1 of Poromitra crassiceps. Classification (NCBI taxonomy): domain Eukaryota; kingdom Metazoa; phylum Chordata; class Actinopteri; order Beryciformes; family Melamphaidae; genus Poromitra; species Poromitra crassiceps. The sequence goes on from NC_139625.1 coordinate 66,509,441, forward strand.
TGAACCAATAATCTAAAGCGGTGGAGAGTATTTGAAGTGTCGTATTTTATTATGTGGAATGTGGGTTGGCTTATCCAGTCCACATGTCAAAGTGTCCTTGGGCAAGACACTGAACCTCAAATTGCTCCCAATGGCTGTGCCAGTACCCTGCGTGGCAGCTGGCCGCCTTCGGTGTGTGAATGGGTGAATGTAGGCACATTGTAAAGGGCTTTGGATAAAAGCGCTATATAAATGCAGTCCGTTTACCATTTAGTGGGATTATGCAATCAGATTACAAAAAACAGTAACTGCAATCCCTTACAGTTACAGAAGAAAATATGTATCAAGATTGTTACATTTAATTAAAAACTCGCAGGATTACAAATTAAAATGTAAAATACATTTATGCCTCACACAACTGGTTTCTCTGCAGTTTGTGTAATAATAATCTTCAGCCAGTTGCACCAGCTGACATTGTTATTTTTCACTTTGTATTATGACAAAACAGGTGACAGTAATAGATAGATTGGCTGAAAGCCTGCTATAACCAACACATAAGGTCTGAAAGAGCGACATTTGTTCAAAAGTAATCCAAAGTAACTAAATGGAAAGTATTCACTTATGTTACTTTAATATTGTGATACTTTGATTATGTTACTGATTACAGTTTTTAATAGGTAATTAGTAATTGTATCGGATTACATTTTTTAACTTATCTTCCCAACTCTGTATGTTATTTCCCATCTCTGGCAAGGTGGCCATCGTGATCACGGACGGGCAGACCGACAAGCGGGATCAGGTGAAGCTGGACATAGCAGTGCGGGAGGCGCACGCGGCCAACATTGAGATGTTCGCTCTGGGGATCGTGAATACGTCGGACCCGACACAAGCGGAGTTCCTGAGAGAGCTGAATCTGATCGCCTCTGACCCAGATAGCGAGCACATGTTCCTCATTGATGACTTCAACACCCTGCCAGGTGAGACCACAGGCCAGCCTTATGTCATCAGGATCACTGATTCTTCTATTGTGTTGAATACACACTGTTTCAGTTCGCATCACTACATCTGCTTCACACACTTTGGCAAGTGAAAATGACTGGTTCCATATTGGTTGTTGTGGGAAACCTCCCGAACAACAAACTTGCATCTGGGAAATGTAGAGCTAATGTCTGATATCTCACAATATCTCACAGAGGTTAAAACTCACTGTACATCCTCTTTTCCGTAGTGCCCTTTGTCAACTGCTAGAAATTCCTTTAAAGTAATGAGGGCTACAACTAACCATTATTTTCATTATCGATTAATCTGTCAATTATTGTCTCGACTAATCGATTAGACGTTTGGTCTATAAAATGTTACAAAATGGTGAAAAATGTCGATCACTTTATCCAAAAAGCCCAAGATGACGTCCTCAAATGTCTTCTTTCATCCTGACCAACAGTCCACAACCCAAAGATAATCCGTTTACTGTCATAGAAGACTAAAGAAACCAGAAAATATTCACATTTAAGAAACTGGAATGAGAGATTATTTTTTCTTAAAAATTTTGATCGAGTATAAAAAATATTTTACGATTAATTTTATTGACTAATCGATTAATTGACTAATCGTTGCAGCTGTCATGAGCAGTCTGTCTGCAGTCTGTGGCTCTGAGTTTCCCCACTCTGTGCCTCCCTGTCTCAGCTCTTGAATCCAAGCTGGTCAGCCAGTTCTGCGAGGACGAGAACGGAGCCCTGATATACAACCGTGTCACCAATGGCTACGGCAACAACGGCTATGGCAACAACGGCAACAGGAATGGCAACGCTGCGGTGGGTGGCTACGGGTACCGGCCCACCAGCGAGCAGGAGTTACATAACGGGCGTCAGACCGGCACCGGTACCCACAGTCAGGGCGGCAGAGGGGACAGCACCCACCACAGCAGCAAAGGATCCAGCGCAGGACATGTATGGAACTTGCTTTATAACACTTCTTAAGGCAATGATTGGCAGGGCAAGTAGTTAGGCTGAACATCGTTGCTTTAATCAATCACATACAGTAGGAACATCTTCTTGTCAGGAATGCATTTTCAAATAGTTTTGCCGTGATAGTACTATAACAGCGATTCCCAACCTGTGGGCTGCATGGTCTGGTGGTCCACGTAGGTATTGCAAGTGGCCCGCCAAATGATTACACTGTAATTTATTTATTATTTTTTTACATTAAACAAATTTAAAATTTTGAAATCTGTAACACTGAAAATGCAGCATATTTCAGATGCTATGTTAAGAACAAGTGCTCTGAGAATGCATTATTTGGCCTCTGTATTTCTTATGGGGTCGGAGGTGGGCTGTGAAAGGTTTTGAGATTTCAAGTGGGCCCTAAGTTGGAAAAGGTTGGGAGCCGCTGTACTATAATATGACATATAAAAGACAAGAAGGTGATGTGTGGCGTAAACTGTTAGATATTCTTATACCATGGCATAATAGAACTTTGTGTACGACCACAACACACACACACGCACACGTAGTTATTCATTATAAAATGTTGTTGTTTGTTGATTTCTTTCCTAGGGTCACCACCAGGGAGGAGGAGGGCAGAACGTGCACATTGAGACGTCAAACGAACGTGGGGACACATTTAACCGCAACACCTCATCAATCAGACCTGTCCATCCTGCCAGGGAAAGCTCTTCATCCTCCAACACAGGAGGATCTTCATCTTCATCATCTTCAACAAATATAATACCAAGACCAGCTCTTCCCAAAGGTAGAGAATGTCTATTTGATTAGATTCGGTTCTATTCTATTCTATTCTGCTCTAGTTTATTCTTGTCTATTCCTCTATATGCATTCAGACTTTGAAGTTGGAGACAAGGAGTCAGACTTTTTTCTTTTTTTGTAATAGGCCCTAATGATTTGGAATAAGACATTGATAGCTATATTAATACCATGACATTATTCAATTCCGTGCAAGGGCAGACATGTGTGTTCCACCTACATGTGGATTCGCGCTCATGTTCAGTAACTCCAGACTCAGACTCAGGTAATGGGGACTCAAACTCTTTTTTGGTGACTCGGACTTGGACTCGAACACTGGGGACTCGAGACTCGACTCAGACTCCAGATACAGTGACTTGACTGCAACACTGGCCAGAGGGAACAAAGCTTTTCTTGAACCTGGCCTTCCATAAAAGCTTGGGGCCTGCATCTTGCGACGACCAGAGGGGTGGAGATGGAGCCGATGATCTGACTATGATGGGCACTTCTTTGTGACTGACAGCTTTAGTAATGAGGTCATGTACTGTAGGTGCGGAGCGGGGAGGCCGATTATGTTTGCTGCTGCTTGGATGATTTTAGTGAATGTCCTCCTGCTTGTGACTGAGAGCATGGGGAAGGAGGAGAGGTCCTGTTATACTGCGGTACAAAAGGAGGAAGAGGAGCTGTTTGGATGGACATGTTCTTCTTAGAGGAGGTGTACTGTAGATGGATGGACAGGTTCTTAAAGGAGGAGGTGTTTGGATGGACAGGTTCTTGGAGGAGGTGTAGTTGGGTGGACAGGTTATTAGATGAGGAGGTGTTTGGATGGACAGGTTCTTAGAGGAGGAGGTGTAGCTGGGTGGACAGGTTCTTACGAGGAAGAGGTGTAGTTGGATGGACAGGTTATTGGAGGAGGAGGTGTAGTTGGATGGACAGGTTCTTAGAGGAGGAGGTGTTTGGATGGACATGTTCTTAGAGGAGGAGGTGTAGTTGGATGGACAGGTTCTTAGAGGAGGAGGTGTTTGGATGGACAGGTTCTTAGAGGAGGAGGTGTAGTTGGATGGACAGGTTCTTAGAGGAGGAGGTGTACTGTAGATGGATGGACAGGTTCTTAGAGGAGGAGGTGTTTGGATGGACAGGTTCTTAGAAGAGGTGGTGTAGTTGTGTGGACAAGTTCTTAGAGGTGGTGTTTGGATGGACAGGTTCTTAGAGGAGGAGGTGTTTGGATGGACAGGTTCTTAGAGGAGGAGGTGTAGTTGGGTGGACAAGTTCTTAGAGGAGGAGGTGTAGTTGGATGGACAGGTTCTTAGAGGAGGTGTAGTTGGATGGACAGGTTCTTAGAGGAGGTGTAGTTGGATGGACAGGTTCTTAGAGGAGGCGTAGTTGGGTGGACAGGTTCTTAGAGGAGGAGGTGTAGTTGGGTGGACAGGTTCTTAGAGGTGTATGTAGTTGGGTTGACAGGTTCTTAGATGAGGAGGTGTAGTTGGGTGGACAGGTTCTTGAAGGAGGACATACGGTTGGATTTCTGGCTGTAGGCTTATTTCCCCCCAGATAAGATAAGATCAACTTTAGTGTCCCCGAGGGGAAATTTGTCTTGGGCAAAAGGTGATACAGACAGCTGCAATCACAAACCGTACAAAACAAATCAACAAAGCAAGACAGAGTAACACTGAGACACAAGTACAGGACATGACCAACAGACAGTACCATATTGCACTAAGACAGCGGTTTTCAAAGTATGAGTGCAACTTCAGGGGAGGTGCGACGTGATGGGGGAAATCAGAGAGAAGAAAATGTGCAGCCAACTTGGCCATGCTGCACAATGGCTGCACACCGCGAGAATCAGCCGGGAGGCGGAGCGCCCACAGTCTGCCTGCATCTGTTGAGGCGAGGTGAGCTCAGGCTGTCAGAGGAGAAACCAGGGAGGAGGAAATTGCGATTTTCACGGCAGTTCTTTGTATGTACATCAAAGACATATATGCTCATGTTTTTGTATCTGTTGGGGAGCTATTTCTTTTACGAGATTTATGGGGCTGTCCATGCTGGCCAGCCTGGCTACAGCACACAGTCCATAGGGGTTGTACCTGCAGAGAATGCACTGACACACTGCACAGGGCAGATATCCTGCTAGTTATAAAGAATAAAAGATATGTTAAAAAAACGATTAAAAGTCCTTCAGAGTGGATAAAGATGTTTAAAATGTTTAAGAGAAGATATTTAAAAAAAGAAAGATAAAGATGTTTTAAAATCTTAAAGAATATAGGATAAAGATGTTTACAACATTATGAACTCATTATGCCCAAGTGCAGTGGGCGTAGCTGTCTATATGTTCTCTGAGCTCCCCTCAGAGAACATATAGACATATACGAGGGATCAGCCGAGCATCATTTTAGTAAACAAACCGCGTTTCCGGGTGGAAACTGCAATGGGACCCTATGGAGCTAGCTTTGAGTGCTCACTCTAGCCCCAGCTGTGCAGTGAACATTATAAAAACTGCGACAGTTAGCGTGATCCTCCCACCTGCTATGTCCTACCGGTGAAGCTTCCCCTGCCAGGTGAAAGGAAGCGGCTGGCTACTGCCCATGTCTCGGAGGAAGCATGGAGCCAGTTTCGGCTCTCCCCAGATCGGCAGAGGGCGGAGCAGCAACCAGGATAAATAAATTAAAATTAGCACTAATGGGGGATAAACAAATCGGGGGGGGGGGGGGGGGGGGTTGGGTTGATAATCAAACTCTTAACCTCGTAAGAACCATCAAGATTACAAAATATCCACAGACACAAAAAAACAAACCAAACCATGATGTATTTCTCTCTCTCCTCCAGAGTTTAAACCAAACCAAACCAAACCATGAGGTCTTTCTTTCTGTCCTCCAGAGTTTTTGCCCTTGGACCCTCGCTGTGCCTTGGCCCTGGACCAGGGAACGTGTCGGGACTATAACATCCGCTGGTACTATGACAAGCAGGCCAACGCCTGTGCCCAGTTCTGGTACGGGGGCTGTAATGGCAACAGCAACCGCTTTGACACGGAAGAAGAGTGCAAGAGGACGTGTGTGCTAGCCAGATCCACCGGTACACTCTCATAAAACATGCATTTATGTCAATCATGCATAGCCTGTCATGCAGCACAGCTATTATTTGCTTGGATTTTTTTGCAATAACCTCAGCTGAAGAGAGGCCATAAGACCGTAGTTTTATTGGTTCCGAATGTTCAAGACTATTCACATTGTCATGTGTTTTTCCTTTTTTTTAGGAGGCTGAGCAAAGGCATCTGCCATACATCTGCTGTAGACCTCATTTCAACGAGGGGGCAGCATACTGGCAATCTTTCATAGGGTTACGTAAAATTATTTTGCATAATTCTCAGGCATATACATGTACAGTAACACTGTCAGAAACCACTACATTCCAGTTCCTGTCTTGGTACCACGGCTCTACAACGCACACACAGCACCAAACCGTCCCCTGCTGTAGCACTTCTTGTACTTATAAATTATCCTATTTTAATTGCAGTGACAGAGAGTCTGGCTTTGATTGATAGATACCTCTGATGTGCGTCTTATTTTTACACAGTAGAAAGTAGATCAGCATCTAAGGCAGATGATGCCATCACTCCTACTCAGGAATACAGATGAGTACAGCCTATTTCTAGCTCCCTGCCTGGGGTTTTTCAAAAGTGGAGGGACACATGATCAATGTCGTTTTGTTTGTTTGTTTGTTTGTTTGTTTTTACAAGGGTTGTGAGAAAGTTGACTGTTTGCTCAACAAAACCTCTGGTGCCTCATCAGTGTCAGCATTATTTGCATCAATCAATCAATCAATCAATCAATCAATCAATCAATCAATCAATCAATCAATCACTCAATGTGCCACAAAAACAACAACACTGTAGCCATTCTTTTCTATTTTCCACTCTCACTCCACTCTAGGCAATTTCTTTTAAACCGGGAAATAATTACTTTTTTTTTTTTTACCTGTTTAAGTCCTTAAATATAATCATAAGAGCTGGTAACTCATCACAAATTGAAGCCTCTCATCAAAGCTGTCACTTATATCAATAAAATATATTTTTCTTTGTTTTTATTTTTATAATCAAAATGAATGATGCTCTGTAACTTCAAGGAATAGTTTTGTGCATTTTAATGTTTTATTTTTTAGATTTTATGAATGGAAATTTTATGTTTTGTATTCACGTTGTTTCATCCTTTTTCTTTTTTTAACCATAACTCATGAAACTGTATAAAGTTAATCTATTTGTCCAAGCTACATTATACAATATGGACACGGACACACACACACACACACACACACACACACACACACACACACACACACACACACACACACACACACACACACACACACACACACACACACACACACACACACACACACACACACACACACACACACACACACACACACACACACACACACACACACACACACACACACACACACACACACACAGTTGCATACTGCCCTCTACTGGGTACGACATGCTCTTGTTATTAAAGTTGGTGCTATGATGAGGGCATTGGACACCATGTTATGGGCAACATTCTAAATTACTTCCATTGGTGAGCAACTGGTATGTCACTATGTAGCTATACTGACTGTAAATCCATAAGTATTGTACATTACAAGGTCAAGTTATGTTAAACATTTTTTATAAACCTGCTCTAAACTTATACTGTATATGTGCAAAATCATCCCACTTACTGAAATTTTGTACAAAAAAATTGAATAAATACACATGTGAAATTCTGCTCTCAAACTTATTTCAAATTGGATGAGGTAATCGTCTGTGACATTATACAGGCAAGTGGCTGTGCTTTCTTACGCAGGATCTCTCTCCTTGTGCTTAAATTACATGTGAGACACTCCTCGACAAGTGGCAGAGTCTGATCTATCTTTAGTGTCACTGTCGCCCACAGGAGAGCTGTTGCCAAACTGTACACACTCGTCAACACTTTATCAGGCCACAGAAGTAAGACTCGACAATGTGATCATATGGTACACATCAGCCTCCCTTAATTGTCCTCTTGTAAAAGAGGACAAAAAAGAAAGATCTGTGACTGTCAACCTGCTTAGATCATGTATCTTCCTCTAGCTGATAATGTAATGATATAATATTTTGCCTGAGTGCTGAGACTCCCTTGCTGATTGAGACTAGTGTGTGTTTTACAGGGTTCATCTACAGAGCAAGAGAACTAATAAATACACCCCACCCCAACACACACACACACACACACACACACACACACACACACACACACACACACACACACACACACACACACACACACACACACACACACACACACACACACACACACACACACACACACACACACACACACACACACAAGCAGCTGATGTCACCCTGTTGAACAATAAACCCAGTGGGGGAAAGAACAAGCCATGCTGATTGGTGGACAGAACTGTCTGTCTGCCTTTCACCTGTTTTCACACAGCTGCTGCACCCAACACACTCAAACTTTTGTGATCCATTTATAGTACAGTACAACATTTATTCAATCTGACTTAAATAATACAGCGCTGTGCTCACCCACATCCAGTTTTGTGACTTAATTCACTGTGGATTAAATGAAATACTTTAAATTATAATATAGGCCCATAAGATTGAGAAAAAAAAAGACAAGGAAAACAAGAAAAGATTCAACCATATCGATCATGTGGGTAAACAAGTTCATTGCAGCAGTAATATGATTGAGCAGGGAAAGGGAAACAGAATATAAGCACATACATTGAATATAAAAATAAGCAGGGTTATACACTCTTAAAACAAAGGCAATAAAATGTATGGGGGATATGTAAACAAATCTCACCAACAATTTAAATGTGTTAAGTAGACAAAAAATGTGAAGTATCTGAGAGAAATATAGTAACATTTATGGATTTACTTACAGTTAGTATTACTGTACCAGTCTCAATTACTTTGTTAAATATGGATTGCTGAATTTGAAACATGTCATATGAGAGCCAAAGTCACGTCTACTTCCTGCTTCAGTATATGAACCAGCGTCAGAAAAAATGTGAGTGGTGGTGAACGGCAAAAGACAATCTTTTTTTGATCCCGTTTGAATTGTGCCATGACGCACACATGTGATGTTTGTTTAGTTTTAGTTTATTTTATTTCGGTCAATTATACAATTCAATACAGTTGTTATTATATGATGAAAGAAAGCAAACAAAATAAATAAATAAATAAAACAATAAGTCATTGCTTGTGAAGCATTGAGAAACCAAAATGGGTTAATTGTGACCGAAAAGGTGTAGGCTGAAGCCTTCACTTATAGCACCTAAATATTTTTATAGTTCGCTGTAGATTTATACGGTGAAAATAGAAAATAAATAGATAAACATAGTATATATTTATAATCTATATGCATACTGCATATCCATAATTGTCAATTTAAAAGATAACTTTGGAAGTCAAGAAAGTCGCAGTTTGTCGTGAAACTGAAACGTAACATTTAGTTTTGTATGAAACCGTTCAATCAACTACATCTCTCGTCTCGCACTTTATACGTCACATCAACACCAACATGGCCTGGCGGGAGACAAAGTGATGACGTCACTTACGCGACTGGTTTTGTGTAGTCTTTCTAATTTATAAAAAATTATAGTGCCACAGTTTTAGGACAAACTGTGATTTTGTTGACTTGCAAAGTTATCTTTTAAATTGACAAACATCATAATGTGTACTTCATGGTACAATTCAAGGAGGGGATACCAACACGTTTCGACTCAAAGAGTCTTCATCAGGGCTGATGAAGACTCTTTGAGTCGAAACGCGTTGGTATCCCCGTCTAGAATAAAGGATTTTTAATATTATTCAGAGTGCCTCGGATGTCCTTCTCTGCTCCATTCAATACCTGGGGAACTTCCTGCAACCACACTGGACAGCTACCTCTTTTTTTATCTTATATCTATATATGCCTGATCCTGGAAGAGCACCTGATTTTTACTCTGCCATTTTATAGGCTATTGATGTCTCCTTGACCCAATGCAGCACTCCCAATTGTATCTTTATATTTAGGATCAACAAATTATTGTCTCTCACCGTTCACCACCACTCATTTTTTCTGACATAGGGCCCTACCGGAAGGGGGGTGACTTTGGCTCTCTATATAGGCTAAGGCTAAGTAGATAAAAGTCCAAATCAGTACATCAGTTTGACTGTAATTAGAATGAATGAATGAGTGAGTGAGTGAGTGAGTGAGTGAATGAATGAAGAACAGACACCAAATGAAAGGATAACCTGTCCAAAGCCAATAGAATATAAAATACTTTAAGATATGACACTGACAGCTCTAAATACACTCCCTGTAATGTGTTCAGCTGGAGCCATGCTATTCAATAGCTTTGACAGCATTGTCTCTGCTGTTAGTCAGCCACATGACACTTTGGGAGCTGAATCATGGTGGTATATCCCCAGGCTGCACAGCCAGTTGCTTCTTTCAGTCTGTGACAGCAGCTGCTAGAGCCAAGGCTCGTACTCATTGGGCCCAGTCAGATTCCAGCGTTGGTGAAGCAGGCAGAGGGAGCTATATTTAGAGGGGGACCGGATTAAATTGCAGCGTCTTCAGACCGGGACCCTTTTTGCTGCTCTGTCCTTTCCAGCCAGGACTGACTGCCAAGAGGACCTGTGGCCGCCATCTCCTTCCTCTTTCCGCAAGCCCCCTTCTTCGCCTTGTCCCCTCCTGACACACAATGGACCCTAGTGCCATCAAGGAGGAGCTGCGTCTGTTCCAGAGCACCCTGCTCCAGGATGGGCTGAAAGAGCTGCTGAATGAGAACAAGTTTGTGGACTGCACCCTGAAGGTGGGCGACCGCAGCTTCCCCTGCCACCGGCTGATCATGGCCGCCTGCAGCCCTTACTTCAGGGAGATCTTCTTCACAGCCGACGGCAAGGAGGCGGAGAACACCAAGGAGGTGGTGCTGGAGGATGTCAACCCCACCGTCCTGGACATGGTCATCCGGTACCTGTATTCGGCTGAGATCGACCTCACCGATGACAACGTTCAGGACATATTTGCTGTGGCCAACCGCTTCCAGATCCCCTCTGTCTTTACCGTGTGCGTCAACTACCTTCAGAAGAAGCTGTCCCTGGGCAACTGCTTGGCCATCTTTAGGATGGGCCTGGTGCTCAACTGCCCCAGGCTAGCCGTGGCTGCACGTGACTACATCGCCGACCGCTTTGAGCTCCTCTACAAGGAGGATGAGTTCCTCCAGCTTGCTGCCCACGAACTGTTCGCCATCATCGGCGGAGACTCACTGAATGTGGAGAAAGAGGAGCTGGTGTTCGAGGCCCTCATGGCCTGGGTCCGCCACGAAAAGGACAGCCGTATCAAGATCCTGGGAGACGCCTTCGACTGTGTCCGCTTCCGCCTGCTGCCGGAGAAGTACTTCCATGACAAGGTGGAGACCGATGACATCATCAAGGCCGACCCGGAGCTCCAGAAGAAGCTCCAGGTCATCAGCGATGCTTTCAAGGGGAAACTTCCGGAGGTACCCAAGAAGAAGGAGGGGGAGGAGGGGGCAGACAAGGACGGAGGCGAAGAGGAGGACAGCCCATTCCCTGGGTTCCTGAATGACAACCGCAGAAATGGCATGTACACACGTGACCTCGTCCTGATGATCAACGACACGGCGGCAGTGGCGTATGACGTCATCGAGAACGAGTGCTTCCTGGCGGCCATGTCGGACCAGGTGCCGCGCAACCACGTCAGTATGGCATCACAGAAGAACCAGCTCTACATCATTGGAGGGCTGTTTGTGGATGAGGAAAACAAGGATCTGCCCCTGCAGTGTTACTTGTATACGGTAAACCAGTTAACATATTATGAAACATTTATTTGATTGTTCTTTATTGCAAAATGTTACATAAAACTGGACTGCTGGATGTTTGCAGGGTTGGAAAATGTGATGTAGTGGTTAATGTCTTAAGCAGCTACGAGGAACTGAAACAGTCTAAATTTAATACTGAGGCATCAGTATTAAATTGACACTTTCATACCTACATCAGTAAATGACACTATCAGCGAGGAGATTGGCGATTTCTATATAGTTATTCCAAATGCCTGTGTGCTGGTCGCGCACAGTGGGACATCCTGTGTTCATGTCCATGTGAAACTGGTTGTATGAATGAACAGGGAATTAACCAACAACATTAACCTTAGGCACGGTGGCTCAGTGGTTAACACTGTTACGTCGCAGCAAGAAAGTCCTGGGTTCGAACCCCGGTCCGTCCCAAGTCCTTTCTATGTGGAGTTTGCATGTACTCCCCGTGTTCGTGTTGGTTTCCTTCGGGTGCTCCAGTTTCCTCCCACCATCAAAGATATGTATGCTAGGGTTAATACTACTCCTGTCAGTGCCCCTGAGCAAGGCACTGGAGTTGGTCAAGGCTGAGAGGACTTGCGCCCCATAGTCCTCACATAGCACTGTAAAGCATAAATTGGACTCATCTGGTCAGTTGAGGATGACCTAATCATTATGCAGTAAATAAAACAGCGGGGTAGAAGCCCTGGACGGCCTGTCACAGCTCGGCCGACCCGCTCACAGCGGGAGGAGACTCGGTGTTCAGGAAATGCAGTCTTCATTCCAGGAGAACACTACCGATTTTGTCCACAGGGGCCACTAAAGTCAACACAAAATGAAAGTTCATAATAGCTCCTTAAAAAATTTCTGTATTGTGATTACGAATCCTTATCCATCCACATTGTTGGCGAAAAAGATTTCATCATTATCTGTCTACTTGACTCACAAGCCATCTCACAAGAAGCATCCACGTTTTCCTTTTTCATTTCATCCCATTGAATCATAACCTTAATGTAAATCAGAGCACAAACTCAGAGAGGAAAATGGGACAGACATTCATCAGATTTTTTGACCAACTTTTAGTGTGACTGGGTCACTGAGTATATTGTCCCAATTCTTTCTGCAATCGACAGGAAGATTATATTCCCCAGGTTGCCCATCCCTTGAATAAAGAAGAATACTGATGCTGAGAGTGATGCCAGCGAAAAAGGCCTCTAATAACGACGTTTTACAGAAGGATCAATATGGGAATGCTATACTGTACGATGATTCATACGCTTCTTCTTGAGGAAATATAGGCAGAGAGCTAATATGGTGCCTTTTTCCTCCACTCTCTGCTATAATGTATTCCCTCAACATTTGCTCCCTGCACCCCCTCAGCAAGAGGCTGAGGTCTGTCAAGACTAAAACCTCTCACCACAAGAACAGCTTCTTCCCAACTGCCATCGGCCTCATCAACAAGGCCGAAAAGCCCCCACTGCTAAAGACTCTACCACCCCCACCCCACCCCCGTCACCATACGTACATTAACATAGCTGTAACTGAACTGCATACAGTAGGCTACATTAACATTTCTGTAGCTGCTTCTCTCACCACAATATTTTTATATTATTCTTTTGACGTTATTACCGGTATTCACTTATCTTACATACTATTTATCACTCAGTCAGGACCTTCTAATTATTGTGTATGTTGTATAATTATATTGGATTGCACCTTTTAATTTTTTGTCATTTTATTTTGTGATTTTGTCTTCTGATTATTGATGTCAACCACTAGGCTAAGTCAAATTCCTCGTACATTATGTAGCCTATTACGTACTGTGGCAATACAAGTGATTCTCATTGGTTTTCCCCTGCAGTTGGATCCACTCTCATCCGAATGGCTCGCCCTGCCACCCATGCCCTCCCCAAGATGCCTCTTCAACATCGGAGAGAGCGAGAACCTGCTGTTTGCTGTGGCTGGAAAAGACCTCCAGAGCAACGAGTCACTGGACACCGTGATGTGTTACGATGTTGAGTCAGTGGTATCTTTGTTTGTTCTTGCCTTTCTTTTTCACACCATTTCTTAACATCTGTAAAGGGTTCAGCTGATAATTAGCTTGAAGAACTTATATTGAACAATATGATGTAAATTGATTCATGTGATCTCACCTACCTAAGTTGCTCAGATTGTTTCTTCATGAATTCAATTGGATTTGGCTCTTCCATGAGGAAATCTACGATGTAACATTTACATCAAGGTCCTCGGCAAGACAGTAGAGGTCCAGACAAAAACAATAAACACATCATAATGAGTAATGAGAAGTCTAAGAAAAAGTGAGAGAAAGAGACTGGATAGAGAGAAAGATAGAGAACATGTTGTTGCAGGGGGTGTCTGGGTAGTGTCGAGGTAAAAGCAATGGCATACCACCACGGAGACCAGGGTTCAATTCCCGGCAGCGGTACCTTCGGCTTTGTCAGACATTCCTACAGAAACAATTGGCCGTGTCTGCGGGTGGGAAGCCGGTGAGGTATGTGTCCTGGTCACTGCACTAGCACCTCCTCTGGGCACCTGTTCGGGGGGAGGGGAACTGGCGGAATAGCGTGATCCTCCCACACACTACCTCCTGCCAGCGAAACTCCTCGTTGTCAGGTGAAAAGAAGTGGCTGGCGGCACATGTATCAGAGGAAGCATGTTTTAGTCTACGGCTCTCCCCCGATTGGCAGAGGGGGTGGAGCAACGACAGGGACAGCAGGGGTACAATTGGAAATTGTTCTCCAATTTTGTAGGATTCAAGGAGACAGAGACACAAAATGAGACAGAATGTTCGGTAAGGAGAGTCACCAAGCTGACCAAATTGTCACCTGTATCCCTTTCTAGGAGGATGAGGTGGAGTGAGACCAAGAAACTTCCTCTGAAGATCCACGGCCATGCTGTGGTCTCCCACAAAGGACTGGTCTACTGCATTGGAGGAAAGACAGATGACAAGTGAGTGTGTGTGTGTGTGTGTGTGTGTGTGTGTGTGTGTGTGTGTGTGTGTGTGTGTATGTGTGTGTGTGTGTGTGTGTGTGTGTGTGTGTGTGTGTGTGTCTGTGTGTGTGTGTGTGTGCGCGCGCGTGCCTGCGTGTGTGTGTGTGCATGTGTGTGTGTGTGTGTGTGTGTGTGTGTGTGTGTGTGACAATATGCTGTGAGCTGCAGCTGTTCGTGGTCTATCATTCAGCTATAGGCCTACTGTCAGGCTGCACTGTAATATAGTGTTATAGAGCTACAACTAACATTTTTCTCCAGCATTAATCTGTTGATTATTTTCTAGGCTAATCGATTGTCGTTCGCTCTATAAAATGGCACAAAATGGTGAACAAAATTGATCACTTTCCCCCAAAAGCCCAAGATGACATCCAATGTCTTCTTTTGTCCTGACCAACAGTCCACAATCCAAAAATAATCAGTTTACTGTCATACAAGACTAAAGAAACCAGAGAACACATTTAAGAAGTTGGAAGGAGATCATTTTTGTATAATATATATTATTTTTTAATTAGTCAAAATAGTATTAGTTAGTGATTAATTTTCGGTTGATCGACTATTGCTTTAATCAACTAATCATTGCAGCTCTAATTAGTTAGTTTCCCAGACTGTCTAATGTGATTCAATAACGGCAACTGTATGCATTATTGTGGATTGGGTGGTGACTGATCTAAACTGCCATCTCAAATTACAGTAATATTTGCACTGTCTTGTCATGTTGCATTTCCTGGATTTCACTTCCTTTAAAGTCTGTTATTATCTTCCACACCCTGAACATGTGCTGTAATAATATTTACATTGCATACAGTAATCACACAATGTGCTGTAAAAGGAAATAACCCTGACGACAAAGAATGTTTAATCATCGTTTGTCTCGAAATATATGCCATTCGTTAAATCATATGTAATTTTCTGCATTGTTATAATGTTTCATGTGGGGAAATAAAAGCTGCTTTTGTAACAATTAGAAGTGATCAGAATCAGGTCAAATAATATTCTAGAAAGATTTTTTTTTTATTAGTTAAAATAGTTAAAATAAGTGTTGAATAGCTCAATATTCTGACAGCAATCACTCATAAAGAGTGTTTGCTAGTAACATGGGTCTTCTTCTTTGCGGGAAACAGAAGAGAAAATTGTAGAGAGAGAACTCTACAAAGAGGATTGAGTCAATATGGTTCTCATTCCCAAGTAGTCCAATACTGTTGGTGACCCGATCCAGATCACTAACCATGAGAACCATGTTGACTCAATCCTTCCTCTGTCACTTACAGCAACTTTAAACTTGCAGATGAAGCAGCCATCTATTGAGCCGTATGTTGTGGCCCATATCAGGCCTTAATGCCGTAATATTTTCTGACTAGACGTTGAAAATTCTTCCCTCTCCCCCACAGCAAAGCCCTCAACAAGATGTTTGCATACAACCACAAACAGTCGGAGTGGAGGGAGATGGCAGCCATGAAGACACCCAGGGCGATGTTCGGAGCCATCATCCACAACGGCAAGATCGTGGTGGCAGGCGGAGTCAACGAGGAGGGCCTCACCGCTGCCTGCGAAACATACGACTTTGGAACAAACAAGTAAGAACCTGCTCTATCCTTTTTTACCAGCTTGTGTTCAGAAATATTCAAAGGATTTAAATGACACGTGTGATAAGAGTTAAGGTGCATTAGAACACTAAAATGAATGCGTCCACCTCATAATTTGCTGTATCGCTAATGTTGTGGTGGTGGATCTACTCAGGTGGGAGCCCTTCACAGATTTTCCACAGGAGAGAAGTTCTGTGAACCTTGTGAGCAGCGGGAGCTCCCTGTACGCTGTGGGCGGCTTCGCCATCATCCAGATGGAGAACAAGGAGGTGGCACCTTCAGAGGTCACTGATGTCTGGCAGTAAGTCTCCTGAAGTCATGGGGCTGGGAATGGGATTGCAGAGATACATTTTCAGCAGTTACTATTTTCAACATTCCATTCACTAGATCAGAAAGGGCCGACTTCAAACTTGGGGAGTGTGCTTAGGGGGACCTGATGGAGTGCAGTGCCGAATTTCATGCCATTTGGCATAGTGCCACCTACTGATAAAACAAAAAAGTATTTTATCTCGAGAACCATTCCTTGGATCAACTTTAACCTCGGGGAGTGTGCTTAGGGGGACCTGACAGAATTTAATTCAGTGACGAATTTTGTGCATTTCAGCATAGCGCCACCTACCTATAGACGGTTTTAACTTGACAACAAAAACAGTCTAAATTGAACCCCCGCTCACTTCCTGTTGCAGTGTTTGCTATGGACATAAAAGAAAAAAAAACATTCAAGTGCAGGACTGACCATTCTGTGAAAACCGTCTATACAGCTGAGCAGCGAAAACAAAAGTAACGATGTCGAGTGAATATTTCTGCAGTTTGCCGAATGCTGAGGAAAAGGAAGTGCTGTGGGGTTGCGCTCTGGTGAAAACCGTCTATACCTTACACACACACAACACAATACCAGGCCAGAGTCCCAGCAGTGGCCTGATAATCTAGTTCTTGAAAAGTGCTGCACATGAGCATGCTGGGTGAGCACGTGTAGCGTGCAAGCCATGTCTGCGAGCCTGCGAGGAATGAGCACTGCCAGTTCAGCAGGCCTGGTGAGGGACGCAAAAGGACACTAGAAAGGAGCGCTCTGAAGAACAACAGAACAGTTGCCATGGTTTCATTCTTCTCTCCTCTTCCTTGTTAGATACGAGGATGACAACAAGCAGTGGAGTGGCATGCTGAGAGAGATGCGTTATGCCGCCGGCTCTTCCTGTGTGTCCATGCGCCTCAATGTTGCCAGGATGCCCAAACTGTAGACCGAGCCACTTTCACAGTCTTTCTGAAGCCTCCATCCACCCTTTAGGATACTCCCCCCTTCCGTGAACTGTCTGCAAGACATCTCAACCCCTTTGGACTCACTTTCTGTCTCAAGTGTTGTTGTTTTTTCTGTTCGGTGATTTTTATCTGTAGTATTATATCAAATTTGGTTCTTCTGCCTGCAAAGACTGCATCGCCACCACAATATTACAAACAGCCCCCAAAACTTAGATTGATCTATAAGGTTCTACTCATGTCGTTTGTAGCTCTTCTTTTGTAAAATAAACCTTTGTAAACCTCCTTTGTTCTTTTGATTTCATGTGATATGCAGTGACTCAAAAATGAAGAACTCTTCGCACATCTATGCTTTAAAATAGGGGATGGCTGAAAGGCAGCAGCCAATCAGAATGACCACATGCAGTAGACATCATCAATTAACTATAAATAGAGATGTGTTACATGAAAAAGTTAATAGTTATACATGTGAATGCAACAAGGCTCACAAATAGGCAAAAACAGATCAGAAAAAATTATCAGGTGTATACATATGAGAACATCGTCAAACTATATCTCTATCTTATAAAGACTGCATTTATAAAATTGTCACCCCCCCCCCAGGTGATAGGGTGACATATTAGATACCACAGTAACGTAACAAAGAAGTGTCATGGTGGTGATGTCCTGATAACCATAAGAAAACTTAAACAAAGGACAAGTGAAGACAAAAGCACTATAATATGCAGTATATTGTCCATATATGGTAGTGATTCGCGGGTCAGGGTTTTTTAAGGCCCGCACCAACCCAACCCGTCAGTTGGTCAAAGTACAGATCTTGTTACCCTCTAGTTAAAGTATTTTTTCACTCCTTAAACCCCGTAGTTATACTATAACTACACTCCTTAAACCCCGTAGTTAGACTATAACTACACTCCTTAAACCCCATAGTTATACTATAACTACACTCCTTAAACCCCGTAGTTATACTATAACTACACTCCTTAAACCCCGTAGTTAGACTATAACTACACTCCTTAAACCCCGTAGTTATACTATAACTACAGTCCTTGTACCCCGTAGTTATACTATAACTACACTCCTTAAACCCCGTAGTTATACTATAACTACACTCCTTAAACCCCGTAGTTATACTATAACTACACTCCTTAAACCCCGTAGTTATACTATAACTACACTCCTTAAACCCTGTAGTTATACTATAACTACACTCCTTAAACCCCCTAGTTACCCTGTAAGTACAGTGTGGTACCCCGTAATTAGCCTATAAGTACAAAATTGGTCCCCTGCTTCATAATACAGCCCGCGACCCCGTAGTTAGACTATAAGTACAGATCCTGTTACCCTCTAGTTAAAGTATTTTTTCACTCCTTAAACCCCGTACTTATACTATAACTACACTCCTTAAACCCCCTGGGTTATACTATAACTACACTCCTTAAACCCCATAGTTATACTATAACTACACTCCTTAAACCCCGTAGTTATACTATAACTACAGTCCTTGTACCCCGTAGTTATACTATAACTTCACTCCTTAAACCCCGTAGTTATACTATAACTACACTCCTTAAACCCCGTAGTTAGACTATAACTACACTCCTTAAACCCCATAGTTATACTATAACTACACTCCTTAAACCCCGTAGTTATACTATAACTACACTCCTTAAACCCCGTAGTTAGACTATAACTACACTCCTTAAACCCCGTAGTTATACTATAACTACAGTCCTTGTACCCCGTAGTTATACTATAACTACACTCCTTAAACCCCGTAGTTATACTATAACTACACTCCTTAAACCCTGTAGTTATACTATATCTACACTCCTTAAACCCCGTAGTTATACTATAACTACACTCCTTAAACCCTGTAGTTATACTATAACTACACTCCTTAAACCCCCTAGTTACCCTGTAAGTACAGTGTGGTACCCTGTAATTAGCCTATAAGTACAAAATTGGTCCCCTGCTTCATAATACAGCCCGCGACCCCGTAGTTAGACTATAAGTACAGATCCTGTTACCCTCTAGTTAAAGTATTTTTTCACTCCTTAAACCCCGTACTTATACTATAACTACACTCCTTAAACCCCCTGGGTTATACTATAACTACACTCCTTAAACCCCATAGTTATACTATAACTACACTCCTTAAACCCCGTAGTTATACTATAACTACAGTCCTTGTACCCCGTAGTTATACTATAACTACACTCCTTAAACCCCGTAGTTATACTATAACTACAGTCCTTGTACCCCGTAGTTATACTATAACTACACTCCTTAAACCCCGTAGTTATACTATAACTACACTCCTAAAACCCCGTAGTTATACTATAACTACACTCCTTAAACCCCGTAGTTACCCTGTAAGTACAGTGTGGTACCCCGTAATTAGCCTATAAGTACAAAATTGGTCCCCTGCTTCATAATACAGCCCGCGACCCCGTAGTTAGACTATAAGTACAGATCTTGTTACCCTCTAGTTAAAGTATTTTTTCACTCCTTAAACCCCGTACTTATACTATAACTACACTCCTTAAACCCCCTGGGTTATACTATAACTACACTCCTTAAACCCCATAGTTATACTATAACTACACTCCTTAAACCCCGTAGTTATACTATAACTACAGTCCTTGTACCCCGTAGTTATACTATAACTACACTCCTTAAACCCCGTAGTTATACTATAACTACAGTCCTTGTACCCCGTAGTTATACTATAACTACACTCCTTAAACCCCGTAGTTATACTATAACTACACTCCTAAAACCCCGTAGTTATACTATAACTACACTCCTTAAACCCCGTAGTTACCCTGTAAGTACAGTGTGGTACCCCGTAATTAGCCTATAAGTACAAAATTGGTCCCCTGCTTCATAATACAGCCCGCGACCCCGTAGTTAGACTATGGCCCCTATCGTTGCATCGGCGCAGTTTCTAGGCCGAGCGGCAGGCGCAGATCAAAGCAGTGGGCATGGACAGGCGCACTTGATATCGTCGTGCTGGCGCTAGATGCAGCCCAAAGCATTACAACCACGCCTTTTAGGCGTAAAATTATGCACCGTCATGCTCATTGGATAAGTGCAATAAACGAATCGCACGCTTGCCTTTTTAGCTCCAATTCCAGTGATCCCGCAAAACCAGACGAAAGCCAAACGCTCTGCCCCCCCCCCCCCCTCCCTTCATCCAGCCTGTCTGTCTGCATTATAGGCTATTATTCCATATTATTATGCTTCTCAAACCAATCTAACTGCAGTTTCAATACTGCAAGCATGTAAATACGCTACACTATAGCAAGATCAAAGTGAAAATAATGTTCTATGCATCAGCTAGAAAAATATAGCCTATTAGATTGGTGAAAGTTTGTCCAGAAAGATATCATTTTCTCTCGCCTGCTGCAGGAAGGACGATGCACATAAATATACCCTACATTATGTCAAGTCATTGCATAAATGTGTTTTTATTGTAAAACTAAATGTGAAATAGGGCCAAGTTATTGGAGGGACATCACAGTATAGCAGATGCCATTAGAAGAGCGCGTTCCGCTGTTACTTCTCTAAATCACGTTAACTCGACAAGGGGTATATATAGGCCCAGGAGGACATATATGTTTCACATAGGGTGGTGTTTTCATTTCGATGTTTTATTTGGTCCAATATTGAAATGTTGACAATGGCAGGCTGTGTTACCATTACACATTAATTTAGAACTACCTTTTATATCTATTTTGGCTCATTTGGTGGCTATTTAGTAGCGAAATGAAGAAACACAATGCATGCTGGGAACTCAGAGAGAGAGAGAGAGAAGGGTGACAGAGAAGAAGCAGTGAAGGCACAGAATAGGCCTGCTTTTCAAAAGCGCAAAGCGCTAAATGTAGGCCAGGTCCCAAGATATCACTAGGCTGGTATTTAGCGCCGACACGCCCACTTTGGGACTGCGCCACGCCCATTCGGCCTAAAGCGCATTTGGCAGCCTAAAGCCTATTGCTATCTTGCCGAAACAGGCGCAAGGCACGTTTTTTTGCGGTTAAGGCCCGTAATAGCGCCGATGGCCTGTGGGAGAATAGAGCCCTATAAGTACAGATCTTGTTACCCTCTAGTTAAAGTATTTTTTCACTCCTTAAACCCCGTAGTTATACTATAACTACACTCCTTAAACCCCGTAGTTATACTATAACTACACTCCTTAAACCGTGTAGTTATAGTTATACAATAACTACACTCCTTAAACCCCGTAGTTATACTATAACTACCGTAAATTCCGGACTATAAGCCGCACCGGTGTATAAGCCGCACCTGCAAAGTTGACTATTTTTTTCTTATATAAGCCGCACCGGACTATAAGCCGCGGGTGTTTTAATGGTATTTTTTTTTTTTTTATTGTGTTTTAATGTTTAATTACCATATGTAAGGGTTCATGCACAGAGGGGATTGTCGGGAAAGAGATGGCTGTTTGAGGAAGCTCCCATTTATTAACATTTCAACAAAACAACATAACACAACACCACCTGTGTTGTTTTTTTTACAGTGCACACAGTGTCATACAGTGTCATACAGTGTGGTGAAAAGAGGGCAAGAGAGGAAATTAAAACTTATTATAGTTATATAGGATTTATAGTTAGAAAGAGTGCTAAAAAAGAGATTTTTTTTGGGGGGGGAAAAAATCCATAGATAAGCCGCACCGTTATATAAGCCGCAGGGGCCAAAAAAGCCCAAAAAACGGGAAAAAAGGTGCGGCTTATAGTCCGGAATTTACCTCCTTGTACCCCGTAGTTATACTATAACTACACTCCTTAAACCCCATAGTTATACTATAACTACACTCCTTAAACCCCGTAGTTACCCTGTAAGTAGTGTGGTACCCCGTAATTAGCCTATAAGTACAGAATTGGTCCCCTGCTTCATAATACAGCCCACGACCCCGTAGTTAGACTATAAGTACAGATCTTGTTACCCTCTAGTTAAAATATTTTTTCACTCCTTAAACCCCGTAGTTATACTATAACTACAGTCCTTGTACCCCGTAGTTATACTATAACTACACTCCTTAAACCCTGTAGTTATACTATAACTACACTCCTTAAACCCTGTAGTTATACTATAACTACATTCCTTAAACCCCGTAGTTATACTATTAACTACACTCCTTATACCCCGTAGTTATACTATAACTACACTCCTGGTACCCGTAGTTATACTATAAGTACAGAACTTGTTACCCTCTAGTTAAAGTATTAATTCACTCCTTATACCCCGTAGTTATACTATAACTACACTCCTGGTACCCCGTTATACTATAACTACATGCTTATTTGCGGGCTGTATTCTCAAGCGTTACCGAAGAGAGCTTATGCAGTACTGCGTGTGAAGATGATCTGCAAGATGGTTGGAGAGGATCAGTCCCACTCGGCTAAGTCAAACGTGGACCTTGGACGTCTCCCACCACCGCAGTGCTGTCTCTCACCCCATCTTGATTGCTGCAACAATAGAGTGGCAGGGTATAGGCATGCAGCTACACCTATCTTTGAGCGGGCCAAGCCATATGAATGAAGAGGGAGTACTCGAGCCCATTGCCCGCCAGGCCCATCATGCCCCCATCTCTGGTTGACATACTTGCTAAGGAGACTGATAGAGAAGAGGATGAAGAAAAAGAGGAAGAAGAGCAAGATGAGATCAGAACTAAAGCTTCCTCTAATAGAGCACTTCTGTTTTGGAAATTGCTCAGAAACAATAAAGTCATGCATTGTCTGAATGACCCAGGTCTCTAGTTCGTGGTTGCAAAGGTTCATGATGCTATGGATATCCTAGAGCAGGAGTTTTCAAAGGGCCTTCCCAGGGGGGCTCCAAGCAGTTTCAGGGGAGGCTCAGTCAAATTGTAAAGTGAAAAAATATTATATTAGTTATTAAAAGGAGATCTCATAGAATAGCCTAAATGTGTGTGATTTGGTTAAAGAGATAGTTCAGAGATGCAGTAGTTTGGGGAATCTGACTTTCCCAGTCAGAAGCAAATAAATGCCTTCAGTTCAGACAGAACTTTTTATGTATTTGGTGTGTCTGAAGTATGTCAAACAGCAATATCAAGCTATCGTGGATTGATTGTTGAGTGTCTATGGGGATCAAATAATAAAATCTTGATACCATAAGCATCCAGGAGTTGAGTGAGGGGGGCTCCTTTTTCCAAGTTTTGTCTGGGGGGAGGCCCACAGTCTCAGACTTTGAAAAACCCTGTCCTAGAGGTAGCCATAGGTCATTGCTTTTCATACAGTGAGGTCTAGTTTCAAAAAAGTGTCTCACTACAATGACATGGCTACTCTGGGGACTAAGCTCAGACATAAATAGCCACCAATTGGGCTTATTGAATCTATAAGAGTCTCAGCTGTCCAATCATACCCAATTTATGAAATTCCAAGACTCTTTAGGGACTCCAGCACACAGAAATGGTCAAATACACCATTTTTGCAATAGGCGGAAATTACACTTTTCCAGGCTTACTGCATGTAAAAAACGGTGGTTCTTGCCCAAAACTGCATGAGATTAGAAAGAAATGTGGCATGTCTGTACAGGGGAGGCTTGTGGGTACCCATATATCCCACTTCCATTCAGATATATTGAGGTGACAGGTCAAGGGACCATTTGGAAAATGTTGATGGCCATTTTTCCCTCGCCAAAATTCACTTTAACTTTAAATCATTAGTTATTTAGCTCCCTTGCTGACAAGCTAGCATGACCTGCTTGGGCCAATTGTAAACCTTAGGTTGTCTACTTTCAAATGGTATCCTTACCTTTGCCCTCGCTCAAAATCTGAGCGCGCCACAGTCTCTGAAAGACACACAGTCTCACCGGCGTTTCTGCCGGCAATCCCGCGGGTGTCATAGGGGTAAGAAAACACATTTTGGACAGGTTTTTTTCTTGGGATCATCAAAATCTTTATTTTAGTCCAGTTAAATTTAGTTAAATCCAGACTAGAAAAAAAAAGGGGGGTGCGCATGGACCCCTCTGAGGTGCCCTACTAAACCCAACCCACCCAGCAGTGAAATCTACTGTGAAATCTGTGTGCAAATGTTTTATCTGATCTGTTATTCACATGTATGGGTTTGTGTAAAAGAGACCTTTGATCTCAATGGGACAAACCTGGTTAAATAAAGGCTAAAAAGAGGACTGATAACCTACACATTGAAAACATTCAGCAGCATCCATAAGTAGGCTGTCTTCAGTTCAATGCTAGACTTGAAGGGAAGCTGAAAACCTGCGAATGACTTGAGTGCCCCCTAGAGATGCAACTGTATAGCCCAGTGGTTCTCAACTGGTCTAGCCTCACGACCCCTATTCTTTTTCCTTAGTCATTAAGTTGCGACCTAGATTTGTCAAAAATTTTAACCACTCAAAAATGTATTTCACAAAAAAGTGCAGTAATACACAACTGCTTCATGGTATGTCCTTCAAAATAAAAGCGCAACACCAGATAGTCTCAGAGTTTTCCCCAGAACTTTTTTTTAATCTATGCACACATCCCAGACCACGACCCGCTCAAAATGGCCCCCCACCAGTTTTGAACCACTGATCTTGCCTGCTTCACTTATAAACTGCTCAAACTCAAATATATCATTTTGACAAAAACAAACAACAAAAAACAATCTGATGCATGGCGGTGAAATTAAATCCATCCCATCTGTAGAACATTACTAAATTGAATAAAACCTGAACAGATTTGAGATAACAGAAGAAAACTGAATAAAGAAAAGCCAGGGTGGTAGGTCAGGGTCGACGGTGAAAGTCCCTCTTCCCGCCCGTCTTGCTGACCAGCTGTACGTCTGTAATGCTGATGTCATGGCTCACCGCCTTGCACATGTCATAGAGGGTCAGCGCTGCCACGGTGACGGCGGTCAGGGCCTCCATCTCAACTCCCGTCCTGCCCGTGGAGCAGCAGGTGGCTGTGATCACGGCGGCATTGTGCGGCTCATCGAGGTGGACGGTGACGGAGGCGTGGTCTAAGGGGAGCGGGTGGCATAGTGGGATGAGGGTGGCGGTCTGCTTGGAAGCCATGATGCCGGCTAGCTGTGCCGCGGCTAACGCATCACCCTTAGCCAGCTGGTTGTCCCGCAGCAGCCGGAAAGCGGAGGGACCCAGGTTGACGGTGGCGCGGGCCGTGGCGGTTCGCCGCGAGGCCGCTTTTCCGCCAACATCCACCATGACGGCACGGCCGTGGGTATCTGTGTGCGTCAGCCGGGCCGCGGTGGGATCATCCGGTCCGTGGGCGCTGGAGAGATATGTGCCCGACTTCTGATCACTCGCACCTTGTTTGAGTTGGGGGTCTTCACTGGAAGTCTGTTTGTGGCATAGTCTAATGCTGTGCTGTGCATTGGGACGTGTTTTGGCATTCTTGAGTCGTGTGCAAAAAGAGGGAATTCCTGGGCTCCTGAAGGCATGGCTCTTAAATGCATTAGGATCCATGGCTTGTGCGTACCTGAGGCAGTCTGCATCAATGTGGCTCAGTACTTTTGTGCGCATAGTAGAATCCATGCTCTTAGTTTGACAACGGGAGAACGGGAGAGTATTACTGGACTTAGGAGAACGGAGGGGTGCTACATTGTGGAGGTTGTCAGTGCTGTAACGTTTTCCTCTGTTGATATGCGACCTCAGATTGGTACCCCCACTCATGAGAGTTCCCAGGAGGCGTCCATGGGCTGTTAAAACAGTGCAGCCTGGAAGGCACAAAGCATCCCCTCTATCCAGGAGCGTCCTGCAGGAGTGGCACAGCTGAGGAGCTGTGCTTTGAGTGAGGGATGTGGGGTCTGTAAGCTGGGACACAAGGGGGGAAACCCTCTGACTGTCTTGTGACTCTGGCAGAGACAGAGGCCTTTGGGACGTGGCGCCTGATGGACAAGCAGAATATTAATCAGGGAGACAACTACTAAGCAATGAAAGAGTATAACCAACACAGGGTTCCCACACCTTCTTAAAACATCAAATTAATTTACATTTCAAGGACTTTGCAGGCCCAATTCTCTCAAATTCAAGGACCCAACACAACAGTTTGAGACACAGATCAATGTTTAATTACTGTTACAACACTGAGAAGAACTTTCAATGACCCATTATGTCGATTTAAAAAAAACTTTCAAGGCCTTGATTCCCCCCCCCCCCAAATACACTAACTTTCAAGAATTTCAAGTACCCGTGCCGTGGGAGCCCTAACAAATTCATAATCAGATGAGGATACATAAGTTGCTGCATTATATTTTGCTGACAGTTTAAAAAGCAACAAAGGTTCATGATTGTCAGTTGTGTTCCTGCATGCAGTCAAGCCTGAGGAGTGACAAGAGCATGTCAGTGTGTGAGAATTGTACATAGCCTGAGGAGTGACAAGAGCATGTCAGTGTGTGAGAACTGTACGTACAGCCACTTCACCCACCAATGAGGATCATAGGCCTGTTCTTCATCTTGGAGATATTGAACATGCCTGAAGAGAGAAATAAGAGATGTTATTTTACCATCATAAGACATTGGAGTGTATGAGACAGAGAGAGAGAGTGAGTGAGTGAGTGAGTGTGTGTGTTTGTGTGAGAAAGAGAAGTGGAAGAGTGATACATCGTAGTATATGATGAAACTGAATACTAGCATAAAATAAATAGATTCATTATTGTTACACTTCCTCCTGCAAAAAAACAACAAAACAGCACAAAATAGGTGAAAAAAATATTCTACTTAGTATTTCTACTTAGTATTTTTTGGCACAGAAAAGATCAGACAGATTAAATTGGTATCATTGGATTGCTCACAAATGCAATATAGTGACATGTCTACCTGCATGTTGTTTCTTCTTCCGGCCCACAGCGGCACCAATGATTTGCAGCAGCTCTTGGTCAGACGCCCCGGAGCGCAGGACATCTCTGAGGGACACCTCAGAGTTACCGAACAAACACACCTGGGGGAAGACAGACAGAGTTGAGTATGAAACAGTCAAACATAAACAAAATAATTCCATGGATGGTCCCAAAAACCAGGGCAAGAGATGTGCCACATCTGTACTGCATAAACACAAAAACAGATACTCGCAGTTCCATGAGGTCCAACAAAGTAACGCTGTGACTTTACCTTGAGGTTGCCATCTGCTGTGAGGCGCAGGCGGTTGCAGGATCCACAGAAATGGTCAGACATGGAGGTGATGAAGCCCACCTGGCCCTTGAAGCCTGGTACTTTATATGTCTGGTGTAGAGAAGAGAAGGGGTTCAAAAAACTGCCCCTGGGAGAACTACATTGTCAAAACTTCAGCGGTTGACACCTTTCAATCATTATTAGTACTAGAAAATCTGTGTCTGGGCATAAGTCACTATATTCCTAAATCCAATTATGACTCAATGACAGAGAACAGATAGAACACATAGAACAGAGTAAGGGCGAAGGGACACACATTGTACATTGCCTGTAAGTGCTTTTTAGCAGCCTTTTGTAATTATTTTCAATGAGAGTTAAACAATTTGCTCACTGCTTTTGCCTTGCTGAGCGCAACACATTTCCCCACTCTATGCACCTGTTTTGCAGGAGCGCCCTCAACACGTCCTCTAGTTGAAAGAAGTTAAACTCAGAGCAGAAAAGTGCCCCATGTTACAGAAAAGTTGTGTTGTGTTCCATTTTTCCAGCTGACCAAATGCATCACAGAGCAACAACAAATATGGAGAAAGGGAAAGTGCCAGTGGAGAAATTTGATGTTGTAATAAGTGAATTTCCGTTACCGCAACAGCGATCTTAAAGGCAGCATCCATACTGTAGGGATTATACAGGACAGACATGTATTGGAAATATCTGGTAAGTCTTCGCTTGTTGAACAACACTGTAGGCTACTGTCTGCTGGAAGTTCTAACCAGCTCGTTATACCACTTTCATACTAACAACCAGGGTTGGACCAGGGTTACTTGACCCATGTTCAACCCTTCTTTTGTCCATTCACACCAATCAACACAGGTTAATTCCTGGTCAAGACAATTCAGATATGACCTGGGTCACAACCTGGGAGAGAGGCATAACAATTAGCATAGGCTATTAGCAACCTGGGTGGTGCCATTCACATTGAAATTAACCCTGGTCCAACCCACCTCTCGAGGTGGGTCGCCAACCTGGGTTCAAAAGAGTTACTTTCTGGACTCAATATCAAACAATCCTCCACACTTCCCACTGAACGTTGCCCCACTTCACCTCATCATCTCAAGCACACACCTGCACCTCAGCACTCACCTGCACACAATCAGGACTAATTGCCTCACCTTCACCACTGCCCTTTAAAAATTCTCTCATTTCATTCTTGGTTTGAGAGTTGGCCCACCCACATCCCTTCAATCAATCGATCAAATTTGTATTTATATAGCGCCAAATGATAAGAGTTATCCCAAGGCGCTTTACAAATAGAGCAGGTAGAAGACCAGGCTCTGCTTTACAAATAGAGCAGGTAGAAGACTAGGCTCTGCTTTACAAATAGAGCAGGTAGAAGACTAGGCTCTGCTTTACAAATAGAGCAGGTAGAAGACCAGGCTCTGTTTTACAAATAGAGCAGGTAGAAGACCAGGCTCTGCTTTACAAATAGAGCAGGTAGAAGACCAGGCTCTGCTTTACAAATAGAGCAGGTAGAAGACTAGGCTCTGCTTTACAAATAGAGCAGGTAGAAGACTAGGCTCTGCTTTACAAATAGAGCAGGTAGAAGACTAGGCTCTGCTTTACGAATAGAGCAGGTAGAAGACTAGGCTCTACTTTACAAATAGAGCAGGTAGAAGACCAGGCTCTGCTTTACAAATAGAGCAGGTAGAAGACCAGGCTCTGCTTTACAAATAGAGCAGGTAGAAGACCAGGCTCTGCTTTACAAATAGAGCAGGTAGAAGACCAGGCTCTACTTTACAAATAGAGCAGGTAGAAGACCAGGCTCTGTTTTACAAATAGAGCAGGTAGAAGACCAGGCTCTGCTTTACAAATAGAGCAGGTAGAAGACCAGGCTCTGCTTTACAAATAGAGCAGGTAAAGACCAGGCTCTGCTTTACAAATAGAGCAGGTAGAAGACCAGGCTCTGCTTTACAAATAGAGCAGGTAGAAGACCAGGCTCTGCTTTACAAATAGAGCAGGTAGGAGACCAGGCTCTTTATTTTAGACCCAATAATGGAAACAATTCTCACATGCACTGGTGATTTTACTGCGAGGTCATGTGGCAATTGAAACAATTACCCAACAAGAGCAGCACTTGGTAATAATATAATTATTAATAATAATAATAATGATACCATTCACAACTATAAGTAGTAATAGTACTGCACAGTTACGACAGTAGTAACGGTAGCAGCTGTAATAAGAACAGAACTAATAATAGTAGTAGTGGTAGGTCTCTTCTCATGCACATAGGTCCTGCAGGAAATAGGGAGACACAAAGACTCCGGGATGAAGTCAAGTTAGTAAGATACATGAATGGGACATGAATGTGAAACAGATATGGCTTAGTGTGTCTTCGCTTTAACGGGAAGAAAACCCCCCAGCAGTCTAAGCCTATAGCAGCATAACTAGGCCTAACTATAAGCTTTATCAAAGAGTTTTAAAATGTGAAGAGGGTGTCTGCCTCCCGGACCGAGACTGGAAGATGGTTCCAAAGAAGAGGAGCCTGATAGATGAAAGCTCTGCCTCCCATTCTACTTTTTGAAATTCTAGGAACCATGAGTAGACCTGCATTCTGGGAGCACAGTGCTCTAGTAGGGTAATAAGGTACTATGAGCTCCTTAAGATATGATGGTGCCTGACCATTTAGTGCCTTATAGGTTAGTAGAAGGATTTTAAATAATATTCTGGATTTTACTGGGAGCCAGTGCACAGAGGCTAGTATGGGATAAATATGATCTCTTTTCCTAGTTCTTGTCAGAACATGTGCAGCAGCATCCTGAATCAGCTGGAGTATTTAGGGACTTTTTGGGGAAACCTGATAATACAGAATTGCAGTAATCCAGCCTAGAAGTAAGTGTGGGAAGGCATCCTTTACCACATGGATGTTTTGTTTACCACTGCCGTGGTCCTTTTGGGTCCTTTCCTTGATGCATAGTCGGCTAATAATGTGCCTCATGAAAAATGAAGCTTAAAATTTAATATTAACGTTATATTCATGATAGATCTTTGTGTGTGTGTCTACGCTGATGGAGAGAGGAGTGAAGTAATATAGGTGTGCATAGTTAATTGTCTCACGTGAATCTGATTGGCCCCCTTTGGTCGGCCATTTTGAGAACTCCGATCAAAGCCGATAGAGCCAATATCGGTGTGAAAGGGGTCGGGTATTGGTGAGGTAGCAGCTGCTCAGCTAAGGTGATATTCTCATCGCTTTTTATTTCTCCTCCCAAAAAGTGCTGAAAGCTGCTCTTTTTTTAAACTGTAGTCTTCAACAACAGAAGGCAGGGCATTGCGCCTCGCATTTTGCAACCTACAACCTACAACCCGACTGCACACTCACTGCTGCTTTCTTCTTCTACAGTTTTGTTTAACAGTGGTTTGTAAACAAATTAAAAGATGCATTAGCGCCACCCACACTCACTGCTCAAATGACCCAGCCCTTCAGATTACTTATTTTAATTTTAATGTAGGCATTACAGGTGGTATTTATGTAAAATATGGAGTGACAGCTTGGAATATATATAAAATTGATGTTTCTACACTTCACTGTGGGTTTGTGATGCACCTGTGTTGAACCAATGGGCGCTCAGCTTGATGCGTTTCTCGTCATCCTCTGTCATCCGCAGTTGGGCGCAGTTGGTGGGGAGCAACTGTGGCACCTCGCTCCAAATCTGCGCCTGCCTCGCTCTCACGAGAGTCCCGTGGCTCACAGTCAGGCAGGCGGAGCAAGTCGGACAACTTTTCTAACCATCATGCAACGGGGCAAGCAAGGCGCTGGTCGAATCTGCGCAGAACTTGCTCATCTCAAACGAGCCTAATGTTCCAGAGGGAACTCATGATGACACTGCCAACCTTGTTCTTCCGGTTCAGCGCTAGTTGGTGGCCAATTTCAAAACAAAACGTCACTATGAATGAAGTTTGGCAACATTCAGAAGCTACACTGCGGCCAACTTCAGATATGCTCATAGTTACTCGTTACTGCTGCGAGGAGCCGATGGCTGGTCCCGGCCGGCATTTAACGTTAGTTACAAAAGCACGTCGACAGTGTTTTCTCACTGCCAGTAGTAGGGGTTGACAGATACTAGCTAGTCCGACTGGTCACACAGCCAGCGCTCTCAGTCCTCGCTGCTCGTTAAATATTTCCAAATAGGCGTTATTCTGATAAACTGGTCACATATTTGGAATGTTACGTTCTCACCCGAAAAAATATAAAAACTTTAAAACAGTTTGTTTTTTTGCTTGAAAACAGCTTTTTGGCAAGTCTAAAAATTATTATTTTTATTGAACCTTTATTTAATGTGACGGAAAGTCACATTGAGATTAAAAATCTCTTTTTCAAGAGAGACCTGGCCAAGACAGGCAGCAGCACAAAGGAATCCAAAAGTTGCATATAAAACAATAAAAAACAACAACATATAACACAAATTACACTAGACAAGCAGTATAAGAGCCAGAAGGCAACCTAGCAGGGCAAGCCAGAGCATCGATAAGAGATAAGACTATTAGGGCGAATCAAAACATCAGCAGACCATTGAGTCAACCTCTAGTCCCTTCATGAGGCATTTAAAAACATTCAGCGATACAAACTCTGTAAGTTTCAGCCATTGACAGTAAATATAATGGACCACCTTAGCTATATGTTTTTGACACGGCAAAATGAAGCTCATTTCCCGATATTGTTTGATTTCGTTTGATTGGATGAATGGATTTTCCTGTTGCATTGTGGTAAATCTGTTCAAACCTGGAGCCGGGAAAACAGGAAAGGGCGTGAGCGTGGACGGGACTCGGGGGAGGGTTTCCTCCGCCACGGCATCCATCTTGTTCATGTTATTTTCCCTGCTAGCCGTTAGCTTGGCTAACAAATGTTGCTAACGTTAGTTGCTATTGCTAGCCTTGCTCCATTGCTCTCACAGTGAATACAGTAGCCCGAAGAAAAACCAGAGTATTATTTCCTCCAGACCTCACGCGGCGTCACCAGCCTGCCGCTTGCATCTTCCACAAAATCGAGGTAATCTTATTTTCTAACGTAACGCTAATTGCATAGCATGACATTAACGCTAGCTACATGTCCATTTGTCATTACAGGAGGACGTTAGACTAGAGTAGCATAAGTTAACGTTATACAACGTAACAGTATTGCATGCTGCACAGATTCGGACGTAGACTGAAAACAAACGCAGTTCTGTTTACCTAGGTTACCTCTTTGAGATGAGGCAGACTCAAAGCATACTCATATGATCTACCAGCTATAGCGTTATATATCTAGCTAACGTTAGATGAGGGGGAACAAGGGTTCAACTCCTCTGGATAGTTTATCCACCTCTGCATTTACAGTATTTACCAATCGCACGTAGTGTTGGGTAAGCAAACGTTAACGTTATACAGTGATTAACAGTGTCTAATTCGTTTCTTCCAGGGGTAGCCGCCGTCCAGTACCAGATGGGACACGCACAACAGAGGATCATGATTTGTGAAGATCAAAGCTATAATATTCTGTTCTCCTGAGATTAACGCTAAACTACACAACAGAGGATCATGATTTGTGAAGATCAAAGCTATAATATTCTGTTCTCCTGAGATTAACGCTAAACTACACAACAGAGGATCATGATTTGTGAAGATCAAAGCTATAATATTCTGTTCTCCTGAGATTAACGCTAAACTACACAACAGAGGATCATGATTTGTGAAGATCAAAGCTATAATATTCTGTTCTCCTGAGATTAACGCTAAACTACACAACAGAGGATCATGATTTGTGAAGATCAAAGCTATAATATTCTGTTCTCCTGAGATTAACGCTAAACTACACAACAGAGGATCATGATTTGTGAAGATCAAAGCTATAATATTCTGTTCTCCTGAGATTAACGCTAAACTACACGTTACTGCTGATCAGTTGTTTCAACATAGGAAATTGCAATAACACACAAGCCAAATGCTGACATGAGAGATTTGCTTTGAACAATTGTAGCTAGTATCTGCCAGTGACCGGAGAATATTGTTATATTTGCTTGTTTTAATGCTTTTGTCAATAAACATTGTCAACAAAGATAGCCTTCTTGTATATTATCATGTATAAGATTGTTGATGTCGAGTGAACACAAACTATGAACCGAAGATTGGACCAGAGGACAGGACGACGGAGAAACTTAACCGACCAGCAGTCTGAGTCTGCTTCAATCAACGAATGCTTTATATTTATTGAAATGAAATATGGTGATATCTGGTGGTCTGAAATTACTCTCTCTAGCTAGGATAACTGGCTCATATTATGTCATATTATTGTAACGTCTGAATCAGCGTTTCATAACTTTATAATAGCCTTACGTTTATAGCCTGGATGACGTTAGCTAATGCTACCCATTGGTGTTACACG
Organism: Poromitra crassiceps; assembly: GCF_964638095.1. Taxonomy (NCBI): domain Eukaryota; kingdom Metazoa; phylum Chordata; class Actinopteri; order Beryciformes; family Melamphaidae; genus Poromitra; species Poromitra crassiceps. Next base: position 66,543,370 of record NC_139625.1, read on the forward strand.
TTATATTTTTAACTGAGCTTTGCGGAATTACCTCAACACAATTGTGTATCAGCTTTAAATGTCCAATATATACAGCATTAAACAAACGACCAGCAGCATTCAAATGTGCAAAAACGTTATATTTATTGAAATGTGATAATGTCACAAGTCACATTACATAACGATATAGCGTTAGGTGTTCTTTTGATCAACAGACCTTTACTTTTAATCTCTGGCTACGTTGCTAGCTAGTTAGCCGCAGATCAGCTCTGAAGCCCCAACTTGTATGGTCGCTGCCCGTCCACTAAAACCCGATTTCGATATAGCGTTTAGGTGTTCTTTTGATCAACAGACCTCATAACGGGGATCTATACTGTTACGTGTGTCTACTAAAATCATTAAAAGATCATAAAGGTAACGCTCTTATTGGTATTTTACTTTTAATCTCTCGCTACGTTGCTAGCTACCTAGCTAGCCTGCCTTGGCAACTGGTTGGGATCATCTGGTTTCCTGTGGCTGGTGTCAATCAAGGAAAATCCCGCCCCCAAAGTTACAATTTTTATCGGCTCTTTTACTCGAAATGGGACCATAATTTAGAAAACGGAGCCCAGGAGAGCATGAAAAAGACTTGAAATTGTTTATTCAGACCATAAGCTCATTCGGAAAATGTTTATTTAAGACACAGAACGAGAGAGAAGTCGGCTCATTTTTACATTGGAGCCAATGTACGTGTCGTCACTTCCGGACCTGACGTGCGCCCCCCTGCGGACTTTCGAATTGATGGAATTTCAGGACTGGCCTCATACATTCCCTAATTCTGTTGCCCACTGGTTTCAGGTCATTCTGTAGCATGTTCCAAGCAGATGGAGCAGAATACCTAAAAGCTCTCTTTCCCATTTCTGTACGAACATTGGGAACAGGCAACAGGAGCAGATTTTGTGAACGTAAAGAATAATTCCCAACACTTTTCTGGACTTTTCTGGATTACGGGAGGCGTAATCTACTTCTAAAACGGAAAGACGATTACAAATTGACCTCATGCAGAAGCGTCCTTATATGGGCAAATAATACGGTGAACAGGAATTGTACTTAATGCATGTGGATTAACATGAATGGATGGTATGTCATCCTAATTTGTTTTTAAGGGGTAGTCAGTATAATATTTCATTTGGACAACTATTCCAGTACTTGACAGGAGCAAGATAATAATTCAGAGATTTACCCTTCACACCAGGCGCTATTCAGAAGCAGCGCTTAACAGAAGCTGAGTGCCACGCTAAACCAGTCACACCAGAAACACTCTCTTTTCCTCAGCGCCTTGCTCGGAGCTGCCCTCCCCCCTGTTACGACTGGTGTCGTTTAGTTATTTAATTGAGTACCGGTAGTTTTCTGTTACGAATCTGGTTTATTTGCTGGACAACGCTTCTTCACAGTACTTCCACAATGGCGATCCTTCTCTTGTCATGTTAGACTCTCTGGTAACATGCTCTCATTCATAGACTCAACTCTAGTCTGGATTGGTCTGCTGGGAGACAATTGATTGAACGTGGCTGTTGCTGATTGTAGCTGATTGGAGTCAAGTCACTGCTGTCTGCAAATGCAGAAGTCAGACAACATGGAGACAGAGTGGAGGCGACAGGGGCTCCACTCTCATCCGTGTTTGCTCATCCAACAACCCCCATGTTTAGTTTTCCTTGTTGTATGTGTGGGTTAAGTTAAGGTAACTGTAATGTATGTTGTGTTCATGTTTGTTATTTGCAACTGTTCACAAAAAGAAAGAAAGACAACTTTGTATTCATGCTCTGAAATTACAAAGTAAAATATTTTCTTACATTTGATCTTGTTTTCCGTCTGAATTTCATGTTATTGCCCTAAACCCTAGACTTGGGGCGTAACACCCCGCTCACAACTTGCATTGACTTAATGCCTGGTAGCTCGGGTGCGGCGCGCTCCACGCTTGAAAAATAGAACAGAAGCCGAAACTATCGCTGCAGCATAGCTTCAGTGTGCCGTGCGGCTGGTGTGAACGGTCTCGCCTGTTAACAAGGACGCCGAAATGAAACTGCCATAGCGCTGCGTAGCTTCAGTGTGCGATTGGCGTATGGTGTGAACGAGGGCTTAGTCTGTCAGGATGGAACTGACCTTGGCTGTTTCTGAGTGTCCAGTGGGAAGCATTTCCAGGGCAGGCCACTGCTGCCGTATGTGGTCCAGCATTTCCTGGTAGCTCACCATCTTCTTGAAGTTCCACTTGTTGCCTGCAAAGAGGGCGAGAGGCATCACAAGGTGAGACGATTCAAAAGTTACAGTATCTTTCAACTTATCACTCAAAACAACCTGTGATTCGTGCCAAAGAAATCAACCACACTGTACACACACTGTACAAAAGCACATCAGTCATTCTTCCCTTGATTGGAATCAACTGCATGTTGTGGTTTTTTTATCATGGAAACGTGGTGTCGCAATTTTATGCAGAGCCATCACTCCCACAGGCTTCCGGTGCAGCTGAAAATTTCCCATAAACATCTTGAAAGCCTGCACTTTGCCATACCTTAAGCATCTTGAAAGCCTGCACTTTGCCATACCTTAAACATCTTGAAAGCCTGCACTTTGCCATACCTCACATAAAAATCCTGCTGAGCTCAGCTTGTTTTCCAGAAGATTGCAAACAATTGCATCTTGATGTAAACTCAGAGACAGAGCTTCTGCAATCGAGATCATTTTTCCACTGATGGTAGCCTCAATAGGCCTGAATGAGATGCAGCCACAGCACAAGACATGTTTTGAGTAGGGGCCGTAACTCTTGCTTTTCTCAACCAGAAAACCTCTACCTCTGCTATCAATACTGTTCTATGCATTCAGTCATATGTACAGCATGTTAATTGAACATCAATTCCATGTTTCTTGAGATTTTTTGTATAATCTCCAAACCTTTCTAGACATGGATATGATCACATCCATTCTCCGGACTTTCTAAACCTATTCACCTTATGTTCAGACCTTACAGTGGACCAAATTCTTCCGGGTCCACCTAACACTTCCGGCGGTCACGGCGCAAAATAAAAGAGTTGTTTTTGGAGCAGACAGTGAAGGGGTAAAATAAATAACGTAGCCTACTACTTTGAGCCGGTACACAGCAAGCAAGCAAGTATCCACTGTTAGCCAGGTCAGATAACATTATCGTCGACAATGACGAGCACTTTCTTGTAAAACATACCTGGACTCCAACAAAGAAAGCTTCGGATAGTTTTCTCTCCTCCGAGGCAGCGCGAGCGAGCCACTAACGTCAATAAAGACCCGCAGACGTTAACGTAATTCCCTGGAATGTGAGACTTAACGAGCCAGTTACATGGCGTTGCATTCTTAGACATTGCCGTTTGCTTTTATTTGGTATGTTACATACAATTGGCTAAATTATTAGTTAATTCAGAGTTAGATGATATTGGAGCAGCGCAGCCATTTTTATTTTATTTTATTATTATTTTTAGCCGGAAGTCGTAGGGCGGCCACAGAACCGGGTCAAATGGGCGTGGCTACATAAGGTGAATAGAGTACCGCAGAGATGACATATTTTTGTAGGTTTAACCAAAAATCGCCACCATGTTGGGTCGTCAGGGGAAAAGTCTATTGGGTTTTAGAATGGGGATTTCGCTTAAATGCATGAAATAAGGTCTGTGGTAAACAAATGTTTATGGGAGTGGAAATTTGTGTTCAGCAGTATAATCTTCACAAACGAGGACCACTTTTATGACGTTTTCTGAAAATCATTTATGCTTCAAAAGTGTTCCACGTTTGTGAAGATTATCCTGCTGAACAAAAATTACCACTCCCATAAACTTTTGTTAACCACATACCTTATTTCATGCATTTAAGTGAAATCCCCATTCTAAAAGCCCATTCACTTTCCCCTGACGAGCTGAAGTGCTACATCTGGACTCATTCCTGCAGTACTCTATGTAGAAAGCTTTTAGTAGGAAGCAAAAACTCACCATCGAAGGGCATGTATTCGATGAAACGAACCTCCAGAGGCTTCTTCTCTGTCAGGGCCACAAAGTCCAGCAGCTCGTCCTCATTGAGTCCCCGCATGACCACACAGTTAACCTAGAAAGGGCAGCACACCACAAGTATGCATTTTAACATCCACCAAGGAATCTGCAGTTAATTGGCTGACATAGCCTAGAGTTGAAACATAACTTATAAATACACCCCATTCCCCAAAACAGAACATAAGCCAGATTATTTATAATGAAAGCCAGAGTGCTTACTACGTTAACATGTAACTGGCATCATTAAATCACTACTAGAAGTTTTTTTCACACTCATATAAGCATCAGAGGTTTTTTACATTTGACATGTAACAGTTTCATTCACCCAAATAAGGGAATCTGGATTTATAAAACTACAAATCCAATGGGAGGGGCAAGCAGAGCAAGGCCCTTAAGGCCTAAACATGGTCGTCCGTCTGCCTCGAATTGGAGCCGTCTCGCCGTCTGGTGGCGCCAGCGAGCCCTACATGCTCGGACGCCACTACGCCCTCCCTCCTCCCACCCTCCCTCCTCCTGTGGAAGCTCCGTGAGAAAATGGTGGAGATTGTGTTCCAGGCAGTCTGAATGAAATTGAATGTAACATTCTCAATTCTATGTATTAAATTCTAAAAAACGACCCTCAACATTTGGGAAGGCTATGCCAGGATCAGACTACACGATATTTTTTGTCGTTCACGATGTCACCATGTCAGACGAGGCCATCAAACTGCCATAAATTCGTGACATGTCTTGGTCGGGACACTGGCCACACTACAAGTGTATTCTCGCTTAACACCGACAGAGCATCGTATGCCACCGTCATCACGTCGTCTGCTGTCGTCAGCGAGTGATGTCCGCTCCAGCCTCCAACTTACTTCATGTGCACGCCCACTATTTTCTTGCCAGCTGCTGCGAGACGAGAAGGAAGAGAAACGAACATGCAGCCGACTCTGCTGAGCTCATGTTATTTGTAGTGAGCAATGCCCATTGCCCAGGCGTTTAAACGCAAATTAAAACACCCTGGCCTTTTTATCTCTTTTATTCTTTTGAGCGGAGCGGAGCGGTGAGTGCGAGCGGGTGAAATCTGTATCGAGCGGGGAGCAGTCTCCCCAGGACCTGATACCTGTCTTCCGGGGTGTCACACTAGGCGAAACCATGTCCAAAAGACTGACATGCCAGTCTTTTCGTCAGGGCGTCGTGAGGCGTCCTAGACGTCCCGACTGGTCCCGACGCTGGTCTTTGATTATGTCACACTACAAGAGGTGAAGACGGCCGATCGTCGTCCCCGACGGTCATATTCGGGCCCGACGCTGAAAATCTGTCGCGCACGACCAAATCGGTCTAATATCGGGCTGAATTCGTGTAGTCTGAACCAGGCATAAGCCACACAACTAGTTCGTTATAATCTAACATCATGCTTTGAAAGGCGACTTTACGACGATGAGCCAGGGCAACGGCCAATCACAACTCTCCTGCAGCTGACGTCACGCACGTATCGTCGCCGTGAAGTCACATTTTCGAGCAGCCCCCGTCAGCCGACGGGGCCCCCTGCCCGTAGGACGGCGCTTTATTCGACAAATAAACGAATAAATAAAAATAAAATAAATAAATGAATTAATGAATGAATGAATGCCTGCCCCAGCATGATGTAGAGCTAAAGAGACTTCAGCTTCAGCTAGTTACCTCTTCAGAAACAGTGTTTATATCCAGTAAATGACTGCTCTGCTCTTTCAAACCTTGGTGAATGGCTATAAAGATACTTAACTGTGACATCTGGAGAAAATACAATTAGATTCAAATCCACCTTCTCAGGGTTATAAATCCCAATATTGCATTTTTTTCTTTCTCATTATCACATTATGATATTATGCAGATTCATGTGTTTGGATGTCTGAGGTTCCAGTAAACAAGGTGGTAATGTAAAAACTAAATAATACATTTTTGTTTATTAGCAATGGCAAATATGTGTGGAATTTAAATAAAACATGAAGTAAGCTTGTATAATGCTACCTTGACAGGGTTGTAGCCCATCTCAATGGCCTTATCAATGCCCTCCATGACCTTGTGGAACCCTGGGAAAAAGACGGAAGAGTTAAGTAAGGGTAACCAAGGGTGAAGATCAATAAAATAATAAAGTAAACAAATTATGTAGAGTATTTTTTTAAATAGTGGATACATACAGTAACAGACCTCTTAGTAAAGATAAGAGTGCAACTGTTGGAAAGGTTGGTGAAAATGTACCGAGCCATAAAACTAGCAACAGCCTATCTTGAGATAAGAGCTGACCTCAGTGTCCCTGGAACTGCTTCCTCGTTTACAGGCTTTTACATACACTTTCTCTGTTCACCACATTTTCACCTTGGACTGAGTCTATGAATTGCCACAAACCCCTATTATACAAACAGCTACCGGTATTTACCAGCAAACTTAAAAGGTCAGACTCTCTAGCTGTGCTTTTATCCACACAAAATCCACAAATCTAGGGAGAATCTGGTAGGTTCCTAGGCCTATGTTGCTCCTTTTTCACTAATAGATATCAATTTGCACATGTGTTGTAATTCAAATCCATAACACACTACACACTAGAGTTAAGGCTAAAAGGCACGTTTTACTTACTTAACCCATTGATACCTGATGCAGCATTTGCGTGTATATACCTCATTTGTGTGTGTATCCCTTTAAGGCCTGCGAACCACGTCACACGGTCTTAAAGGGATACACACACAAATGCTGCATCAGGTATCAATGGGTTAATCCTAAACATGTCCAGTGCAATTATAATTAATTTTTACACAAAAGCTAGTCTGTTGATGATCTCTCCTTGGCCTGACCCCCAATGTCAACCTTTCACTGAAAAGCTGTTACTGTGGAAGAGGATTGGCTCAGGTTTGGCTTTCCTTTGTGTGCCAGTACCACTATCGCTCTCTTGCACGCTAATCTCAGTCAGTCCATCTGTCTCTGACTAGCAAACGCCAACCATCCAGAGCTCTGGTCCTTTGTCACCCCACCCACGCCACATGCTGCCACTTTCCCCAATGTGCAGTTAGAGTATGGATTTAGGCTGTCCAAAGAGTTGGTGATGTTGGAGAGAGGACAGCAATGGTTGAGCGATGTTAGATCATCTCGCTATATTTCGCTCTAGTGATCAGCCCCACCCAAACGATGCCTCACTGAACAGTGTCACTGTCTAACTTTAGCCTAGCAAGTTGCCTTGCAGTGTGATAAATGTATAATGTTTAGAGATATGAGAGTGCAGCAAGAGTAATATCTAACTTGACACATGGATTTACAATCGGTGGTGTGTTAAATAGATTCAACACTAACAAGACAATTGCTGCATCTGAAAATGACATATTTTAGCAAAAGTATCACACAAATTTTCACTGTTCACAAGACTTATATTGAATTAGGAGCCAGTGTTTCCCATTAATTACCTAGACTATGGTGGCCCAGGCTCACCATAGTATAATTTGTTCATTTGACTCTCAAGGTGCACCAGATTGAAACATTTAACTTTAAAATGTACAACATTTTATTTCAGGGTACCATGCCCCTGGACCCCCCTAGAGGATCCGAGGTCCAGTCACTGAAGTATCACTAAATCCTGTGGGAAACACTGGGAGCTCAACTTGTGTGTCGCTAAACACTCTCTGTTCTTGTACTTCTACCTCTCCTTTGTAGCATCACATCTGATGTAAATTTCTACCTTCAATGTCTCCTATATGCCTTGCTGCTGACATTATAGGTCAAAGCCTTTCTGTCTGTTAGCAGTCACTCTCCTGTACCTTTCCGTCTCACGATGAACTCAAACTTGCCGGGGACCAGTGAATCCAGGCTGATGTTTAGCAGGTCCAGGCCCGCTTCCTTCAGCTTGGGCAGCAGCCTGGCCAGGTTCATGCCGTTGGTCGTTACCGCAATGTTTTTGAGGCCCTCCAACTTCCTCAGCTCCGCTATGCAGAGAGAGAGAGAGAGAGAGAGAGAGAGAGAGAGAGAGAGAGAGAGAGAGAGAGAGAGAGAGAGAGAGAGAGAGAGAGAGAGAGAGAGAGAGAGAGAGAGAGAGAGAGAGAGAATAGTTGGAGAAACCAGCTCTACCTTCTTCATTTACTGCATACAGGTAAGGTTCAATAGAGTTTTGACTAGATATCAGCAGTGATATCAATGAAAAGGACACTTCTGTTTTGACTAAGCAGAATGAACATTATGACTAGTCCCGTTTTGACGAGGCAGAATGAACATTATGACTAGTCCCAATTGTTCTGCATGACGGTGCTAATGCAATGCTTCCCATTGTTTATTGGTCCAGCAAAGAATTTGAACAGTGTTAGTAGAAGAAATGGTGGTTGCTGTTGTGGATAAGATAGTTAGAAAATTGCATGAAATCTAAATACATTATCATCAAGGAATTTGTGGTGAACGAGAGCTTTGTTCACTAGAGCAGAGGTTCTCAAATGCTTTTCAGCCAAGGACCCCTTACAAGATACAAAATATACCGGGGACCCCCTCATTCTGATTTGTGATTTTGGGCTAAGCTTAATTGTTTCCACGGTAACGTGCTTGACTTTTAAATTGATAAGATTTGTTAGATTAGAATGTAATCCATGAATCATTTTAGATTTAAAGCATAAAATGTTTTCCTTGAACTATGAAGCTTTTGCAACAACAAAAAAGGGTTTATTTTTATTTTCCTGAAAACTTTTCGTGGACCCCCTGGCAAAGGGCCACGGACCCCTGGGGGTCCCCGGACCCTCATTTGAGAACCACTGCACTAGAGTAGAAATGTACAGCGTACTGAATATTGTCTCCAGACACTTGTGGAACTACGAAGAAGTCTGGAATGGTCTCAGAACACTGACACACTAATGTTAGCTCAAAATGTAGTGTTACAGTGTGATAGTAAGTTTGAATAGTAAGCTGCTGCCACGTCCCACTTTGTGTAGCGTCTGACATAATTACAGATATCTGCAACAGCATTTTGCCGAGTCAAAACTCTAATTGAAGGAAGTTTGTGTTAGAAAGGTTCTCATAGAGGTGCCTACTCATGGCGGGGCGGCCGCCAAGGTGAAGGCGACGATTTCCAAGGAGGTGTTTGCCGACAAGACCATTCAGTCGGTGAGCGGGGACGGCGGTGTGACCTCCCAAGCGCCCTTACGGGTAGCCCTGAGACAATGAACTAGGTGGACCCAACAACCAAGAACTGTATGCTAGCCTGGCAACTGCACATGTATTGGAGGAAGCATGTGCTAGTCTACGGCTCTCCCCAGATCGGCAGAGGGAGTGGAGCAAGGTGGGAGGGACAGCAGGGGGAATTGGCCAAGAATAATTTAGGAGAAAATGGGAGAAAAACTAGAAGAAAAAAGTGTGAATTCGCAATAGCTGCGACCATATATTGGTCATACCCATTCTGACGTGACTAGTCAAAACGTAATTCATGATAACTAAAAATGACAATGTAGATATCTTGAATTGATGGGAATTAAATATATCTTGAATTGGAATTACAACTAGTCACTCATATATGTTCATCTGCAATTCACAATGGAGATATGCAACTGAATTGTAGATATCTGTAATGAGAAACCCCATACACATGAATGGCAAAGTGACATTTTGACTTTGAAGAAGTGAATTACGGATTTCTGCAATACATATCCATATCTAGCTATTAAATGTTAAAGCCACAATCAGTAACTTTTCCAAGTTTTGCTATTGGAGAAATGTGCCCTCTGCGTGCAATAGTATCGATATCGATATCGCCGTTCAAAGTCAACAAAACACAGCGCCAGAAAGCTCTATGTACATGTTGTGACATCGGGTACTCACCACGTGATGACATACCGGTAATAATCCATAGTTCCATGAAACGTCATTTTCGTAGCAAATCCGAATCGAGTTACTTCCTTGTTTCCGGGAACACAAGGCTCCCGCTGTAGAGCGCATGCGCACATCTTGCCTCCGGGACGCAGGCAGGAAACTGCTTAGTCCCAGGAGAGGCCTTTGGAGGGCGGTGTGTGACCAATAGAGGTGACATTCTCCCTGTTACAAGTCACTCTACCATCCTCAATGACTAAAAAGCGGTTATATTAACACGTTAATTGCCAACAACGAGTTGAGTCGTCAAACACAATCCAGCTGTTCACTGCCACCGACGAGTTGAGTCGTCAAAAAAAATATATATATTTTTTTGACGGTGCTACGTGGATCAATGCCCCCCGCGTCTCCTATGGAGATATTGGAAGTATTGAATGTGTATAATCTATTTTACCGACCAGCTAGGTGGCGACGGTCCTCTCCCGACAGATATAAAGTCAACCAAAAGCAGCCGCCTCCCGCGGCTGCTTCCTCCAAGGAAGGAAATCAAGGAAATGGCTTGGCGATTTTACAGTCAGAAACGAACGAGCCTCATTCTCATACTGTAGGCGGGGACGGTTTCGCGCTGCTGCGGTGGGGGTTTCCTGAAATGGACTGTGTGGCTACTGTCCATGGTGGGCAGCATAAAGCCTAGAGTCGCACGGGGCTTCATCGGGGCTCTCAAACCCAAGAGACGAGTGAGACCTACAGTATCCACACTCGCTGCCAGGGAGGCAGGCTGCTCAAACTCCCTGCCAGGCTCCCAGCAGCAGAGCACTCACTTGTGACAAACGCAGGCTGAAAGCCACTAGACACGCCCACGGAGGGAGGAGTTGAAGGAGAGGGCGTTCGGAACTATATTGTTTGGATGTCTGATCTCTCACTGATGCCAAAAATAAATGGTTAAAGTGACTGTTCTGCGTGTTTGATTGAATTTCACAAAACTGCGATTATCTCAGCTTCCTGTCTCACACGCTAAAACCATGCTGTACTCAACGGCTAATATCTACATAACTACTAACTCTACAAACTAACTCTTTTAGACAGAGAAAGCACACATTCTATTAGTACTTTTGTGAACTTTGTGTTGACAAACTCCAAGCAGAAAAGAATCCTCGGCTCTTGTAAAATGAGCCAGAATCCTCAAAAAAACGGCTTGGCAAAAGCTACCTACAGCAAAAAAAAAACGGCTGGCAGTCAATGTGTTAAGGTGAAAAAGTTACTGATTGTGGCTTTAAAACGACTTGCCGTAGATGGTGACAGGACACATTGACCATCTTTTGACCACATCATTACCATCGCATACTAGTTCATTCAGCCATGACAGATACAATAGACACATTCCTCAGATTGTGATCCTCTGTGGCCCAGATTGGCACGGTTGATCTACAGACCAGGCCATAAATGAAGATATAATAGATAATAGGGATGGGGCCGATCCGATCCAATATCGGTATCGGGTGCCGATATTGGCACTAATTCACGAATCGGATTGGATCGGAATAAAATAATAATAATAACGTTTTGCAATTCCAGCGCTGGCCGTAATTTGCCCATGTATAATAGTATCCTTCTTTGCCTTGTATATTTTCTTAATTTTGTCTGCTTTTTGCAAGGTATATTTAAAAAAAAAATCTTTAATTGGCCAAATCTTTGCCTATACTGTATATTCAAGAAAAATATTGGTATCGGCATAATATCGGTATCGGCAGATATCCAAATTCAGGTATCGGAATCGGTACCTGTGAAAAAATGTGGATCGGTGCATCCCTAATAGATAACACATGACAGGACCTAACACACAGCCGTGGTGTAGCAAATCCATTTCCCTGCCCATACATACCACACATAACAGGCTGTACCTCTCCTCGTGTCACTTACAAAAGCTCGAGTCAATGGGTGGAATGAACCTGATGAACCATAGATACTGTAGCTTTGGATCCCAAACGTTGAAACATTCCTCTGAAAAGGCTGTCTGTCACTACATCTACTTAGTCATGCTGTGAACTGTAGGAAACTATTTGTATTTGGCACAACACAAGTTGGTCACAAGTGTCACACCGACTCGAAACAGAGTCAAAACAGCTTTCGACATTCTGCTTCTGTGATAGAAAGATGAAAATATAATCTTGGGAAATAGAGCAAAGCAACCGCCATGTTTGTACATTGATGCCAAGGCACTTCCTCCACGTCCTCAGCATCCCCATTCTCTCCATCTTTACCGGCTCCTTACCAATGATGTCCAGCACATCAGGTCTGATGAGGGGCTCTCCTCCGGTGAGGCGTATCTTGTCCACTCCCTCCTGGACGAAGAGGCGGGCCAGCGTCAGCACTTCCGAGGTGGACAGCAGCTGGGGCCGCGCCGTGAGCTTCACCCCCTCCTCTGGCATGCAGTACTGACCTGAGAGAGCAGGGGAGGGGGTTCAAATGGTACCGTGATAAATATTAGAATCAAAAAGTTTTATTGATCCCCAAGGGGAAATTGAGTCATAAATAACATGTCATTCAAAATATCAGTTTCCTTATTATGCTGCTGTTCTCTCTCTTTTAGGGTGACATAGGGTCCCGTAATATATGGAAAGTCTTCAATCAGATGACACACAGGTTCAAGTCCCATGTCAGCAAGCATCCCCCCTACTGAAGTGCCCTTGAGCACCTTGAAGGGTCTTGGCATGGCAGGAATAGGCCTACTTACATCGCAGGTTACATTTCTCAGTCAGGGAGATGCGCAGGTAGCTGTGCCTCCGGCCAAAGCTGTCCGTCAAGAACGCTGAAAAGGGGAGGTTGTCGTTATTCAACTTCTGCCTCCGACTCCCAGAGGAGGGCGCCAGCTCCTGCGTAACAAAAGCCAACAAGAAACATGTAAAAAAAAAAAGCTTGCACAGCCATTCTAGGAACTGGTCCACAGAATAGAAATAGATGGTAGTAAGACGATAGTAGCATCACCAAAACCTCAGACTGACAAGTAGACTTTTGCAATTGTTTGTGGCATCCATAAACAGCAGTGTTCTTCTGTTAATTTATGTAATAGAAATACATTCATTTCAAACCACTTAGCACAATACAATGACAGCCATTGTTACCTAGATTTGAGGCTGAATCTGTGCCACTGAACACAGTTAAAACTAAGGTGTGTCAAACTAAAGTTTGACTGTAAATGACATTTCCTGTAATTGCTTTTTCTGGGTAAGAAGACCTGGCGATGCTGCGTGCTGCTGGCTGGCTCAAATGCAGCATGTGATGCCAAATGCAACATGTGATAATATGGCCACATTTTACGCTAGTGACTTGTGACACATCAAAGGGCTTCAGTCAACCATACTGAGGGAGTTGCATGTGTTGTAAATGGCTTGTGAACTTTGGATGTCAATAATAGACTGCTGTTATGTCAAAGGTTGTAAGTACAAAAGCAAGGACATCCCTCACCAGTAGGTTAGACGCAGTTAGTTAATCACAGGTTCCAGTTACTGAAGCCCTGTTTAATGCTATATGAAGTTAACTCTGTGCCCAGACCTAGTAACTATCTGATGACAATGGTTTTAATCCACTGGTCAGTACATATAACTAGCCTAAAGGGTCATCTTCCTTTAACTAGAATGACCGCACTGTGGATATATGCCTCCACCATCAAGTGAGCAGTCGACATGCATGTATGTCCAGACTTTGACGTTTGAGTCAAATGTGAAGACATTTGGTCAAGGTGTTACTGAGATATGACGTTACCGAGCTTGAAAATGGTGTTCATGAGGTCACAGTGACCTTGACCTTTGATCACCAAAATGTAATCAGTTCATCCTTGAGTCCAAGTGGATGTGGATTAGGCAAATTGGATTAGGCAAATCCCGTGAAGGTGTTCTTGAGATATCGCATTAACAATCTTGAAAATTGCGTTCGTGAGGTCACAGTGACCTTAACCTTTGTCCTTTGACCACCAAAATCTAATCAGTTCATCCTTGAGTCCAAGTCAAGGCGTTCCTCAATTATCGGGTTAACGAACATCGGACGGACGGACGGACGTCCATATGGACAACCCAAATCCATAATGCCTCCGGCCTGGCTATCGCCGGCGGAGGCATAATAAAACATCTGAGAAAGACCCTTGAAGAAAAGAATCAAGTCATCTCTCCATTAATCTTTCATGTTTTAGGTCAAGGGTTTACAAATGTTTTCATTCCAATAGACACACATTAACCCTAGTGTCCTCTAGAGAGAGAGTGGCATCAGCGGAGGACCAAAATGCGAGACTCATTAGCCAATGAACAGCCAGGAATGGGTCTTGCGCTACTTTTGCATGCTAAAATCAAGCTGATAATGTACAATTTGATTCAAGGGGGAAAAAACCCTTTCAGAGTACAACACAAACTGTCTATTTTGCTGCAACTCGACAGTGCTGCTTAATCCAGGACCTTACTTCCTGGAACTCTTGAGAGTAAAAAAACTGGTCCATTGGAGTGAATGGAGATGTCGGAACTCTTCTATTATACGGCTCTGATTAACCCATCTGCCAATGTGTTGATTTAGTAACGTTAGCAATCACGTTTGTGGTGTCTATACTGTAAGAAGGCTCATAATATTGGAGAAAGTGAACCTAAGAAAGAATAGCCAACCTTAAACATTCTCTAGTTGGGCTAATTTCTAACATTAATGAAGTAAATTACACAGAAAATTTTCCACATTTTGCTGGGCAGTATGTATGCTAGCTCCTGTCTAACATGTACTGTAGTCAGCAGAGTTACTTTACTGTTGTACAATGGCTCTGGCTAGTTGCTCTAAAACAATGGATCTGGCTAGTTGCTCTAACACAATGGCTCTGGCTAGTTGCTCGCCTCTAACACAATGGCTCTGGCTAGTTGCTTTAACACAATTAGGGCTCTGGCTAGTTGCTCTAACACAGTGGTTTTCAAAGTGTGGGAGGGTGGGCCTCCCCTCAGAGAACATACAGACAGCTGTGGCCACCCCCATTATTATTGCCATTATTAGTATTATTGTTATATGCTCCACTCGGGCATTTCATTTTTTTATCCACTCTCAGGGCCGGTTCCAGAACAAGATGACTAGGGATGCATCCTAGATAGGAAGGGGTGCACATGCACGGGCCGACCCGTGAAAAACCGAAAATCACTCATCTGGAGCAACCCGGACAACGTGTATACTCACTAATGCCCCCCACACTTCCGGAATGGTATTGCACCTACATTTTCGGTTTTTCAAAGACAGAAAGGTGGATTTTATGCAACAATTTGGAAGAGGCACCTATATGTATTTAAAAGAAGAGGATGTTGGCCATCGGATAGCGTCTTCACTTCACGTTTTTGGCTCAGGTAAGGGTTGGTTTTTATACCTAGACGTGAGAGCGGCACGATTGTTTGATGGGAAATGCATTGACGTTCGCCGGGCGCTAATGCTCAGTATGAGCGAGAAGCGCCCGGCTAGCGGGGTAACCCCAGACCCCCTTTTCAAGTGGATCCTGTCACGGTTCACTGTTGCGTGCCCGGGCGCGGAACGGGGACAAGTGTGCTCAGGAACCATAGGTCGCGGAACCGCCCGGGCCACACGGGCCCGGGTACATTTGAGTCCCCCCCCCACCCCCAAAAAAAACAACAACATATATATATATATATATATATATATATTACAATTAAACCTCATTTACTTATTACACTCAACTGGTTGTTTTTCAGATGTGATTGAATCTAAAGTGAACTAAACAAGTCAGATCCACTATAAATGTTTTTCAGTAGATGCTGTGATGTAGCCACAAGAAAGGTGCAATATTAATGTTTTTCAGGAGATGGCGATGTTGCTAGCTATAGGTTCTAAACAAGAAATATGGTTCAAATGTTTACAGTAGTTTTCCTTTCTTGCTGCACTACAATGTTACAATGCTGTGAGACGGAGCTAAACACAAAAGATGCAATATTAACAGTTTTTCATGAGATACTCAGTATTTAATACTAATACTAATACTAATAATAGAAAAGGAGAAGATACTGAATAATGACATCACAACAGTATAATCCTAATGTTAATTTAAAATTAAATATTCTTCTAAATATGGATAAAGGTCCAAAAAACATAAAATTTTCTTAGACGCTGCCGAGATTCCATTCCTTACAGCACCCCCTACTTAATAATAGTTCCAGCGCGGCTGTGAAAATGTGGCGGCGCATTGTGTCAAGTGTACTGGCTCGGGGAACGGTCCGGCCCCCGGTCCCTTAGGTTTCTGACAATGTGGCCCCCTGAACAATTTAGTTGAATAGCCCTGCTGTAATTTATAGATTCATTAGGCTATAACTTATTTGTACTGATACATATGCATATATTAACCCAGTGGCACTCATATTCTGGTTTATTTCAAGAAAAACATTTTGGCTAGTTGAAATTAATTGGCTCGTAACTTTAAAATCTAGCAGCCATATTGGCTGGTGATAAAAACAAAGTTTAATCTCAAACCCTGCAGGGAGAGCAGGTGGTGACATAGGAGTGAGTGAGAAAAGGAGCAAATATAGACCCCTTATACGACTACGTCACACTGACATCACGCAGCGTCGATGTGCAAGACGGAGGCAGAAAGACAGACTCCGCGCAGCCCTGTCAAGTAGTTTTCCAGTGGCTGTGAAACTATTCGAGCAAGACATGTCTTCGTATTGTGCAGTGCGATGCCAGAATCGGAAAGCTATTGTAGCAGAGTATTCGGGTCCGCCTATTCACACTTGGTTAATAAAATAATAAACGATAGAGCCAGGCTATAACATTATAACAAGCTTCTCCCCACATATCCTGTTCTAGGCAACTCGAGGGAACATACACAGCCTCGCACACACGCAATAGAACACAACACAACACTGAACAGTCTGTTACACTATCAACAAAGCAAGGACTAAAGTTTTACCGAATCCCGTCAACTCATACTGCTTTTAATGCTAACCGTAGGTGTCTTTGGTTGCAAGCCGAAAGAGGAAATCGTTAAAAATGCCCGACTTTGCAGTGCTCGCTCATTTCATATCAGGTAAGCTGTAGCTGTAGGCTGCCTACTAACAGCCACATCGCTTGGTTAGTTAACAACCAAGTAACGTTAAATAATGTCATTATTGAGTTGAACTGATTGGAACGAGGACATCATTCAAAATGCCCGACTTTGTAGTATTCATTTCATAATCAGGTAAGCTGCCTGAAGCTGTAGGCTGCTCAGCCACATCGCTCGGTAACGACCAAGTAACGTTACATAATGTCATTAATGAGTTGTGTGCATTATCAACATAACAATATATCTTTGCAAGTTACAGAATAATTATCTACGCTATCCCCAGTTATAAAGGAATGCACGATATGTATTGCTGGCCACTAGGCTTGGCCAATTGACAGCGCCAGTGCGTATGGGTCTGTAAGACATATCCCGTTAACCAACGTTAATTTCGATGCACTACTGCACTACTGCTGCTTGACCTGTCGGCAGCATTTGACACGGTCAACCACCAACTCCTCATCTCCACACTGACAGAGCTTGGCATCTCAGGAGCGGCTCTCTCCTGGTTTGAGTCATATCTCTCCGGGAGATCCTTTAGAGTCTCCTGGAGGGGAGATATGTCCAAACTCCATGACCTATACACAGGAGTACCTCAAGGCTCAGTCCTCGGCCCTCCTCTGTTTGCAGTTTACACTATCTTCCTCAGCTCCATCATCCATTCCCATGGTTTCCATTACCACTCCTATGCTGACGACACCCAGCTCTTCCTATCCTTTCCACCCAATGACCCCACAGCCTCATCACGTATCTCTGATTGCCTTGCTGACATCTCCACTTGGATGAGTAAACGCCATCTCCAACTCAACCTTGCTAAGACAGAACTCATCATCATCCCAGCCAATCACTCCATACATCAGCAACTCAACATCAACCTCGGACCAACTCAACTTGTACCTGTACACTCTGCCAGAAACCTAGGTGTCATAATCGATAACCAACTCTCCCATAAAACTCATGTCGCCTCAATCGCTCGATCATGCAGATTCACCCTCTACAATATCAGGAAAATTAGACCTTATCTATCTACTCACACCTGTCAACTTCTGGTTCAGGCACTGGTTTTTTCTCGGATTGACTACTGTAACACCCTTCTGGCTGGCCTCCCCGCAAGTACATTCAAACCCCTTCAGTTGATCCAAAATACGGCAGCTCGAACTGTTTTCAACCAACCCAAAAGAGCACACATCACACCCCTGCTCATTTCCCTCCACTGGCTCCCCGTAGCTGCCCGCATCAAATTTAAAGCCTTGTCACTCGTCTACAAAATTGCAACAAATACAGCACCTGCCTACCTGAGCTCACTCATCCATCTCTACACCCCATCCCGCTCACTTCGCTCCGCTAATGAAAGACTCCTGGTACTACCCCCTCCAACTAGTCCCATGTCACGGAGCGGTCTGTTCTCCTCTGTGGTCCCTCGGTGGTGGAACGATTTGCCCCACTCCATCCGTTCCGCAGAATCGTTCCCCATCTTCAAAAAAAGACTAAAGACCCATCTCTTTTATGTTCACTATCAAATTGATTAAGAAGGATGTGAATGGAAATTATATTAGTTTTGGTTGAATGTTATTGCTGTATGATGTGGAATGAATGGCTTGATGCTGACTTTTATACATTGTTATTGTTTGGATGTTGCTGAATGTGCGGCTTGATAGTTGAATTTTAATGCAGTTTGCACACCGTGTTTTGTATACTGTTATGCACTTTTATATTGACTATGTTCTTTTATTCTATGTTCTTATCATGTTCTGTACGTCGCTTTGGATAAAAGCGTCTGCTAAATACAATAAAGTAAAAGTAAAGTAAAGATGCATAACATTGCTTATCACTAGGCGATAAGCTGTGGTAGTAAGCCGAGAACTGCATTTTAAAACTAAAATCTAACTGTGTGTCGCAGATGGGCACAGAGCAGTCCTGACAGCGGGGCTTTTACACAGTTCTCTGTGTCTGTCAATGCTGGGCTCACGGTTTTTTGCCTACACGATGCGCGTGCAGCTCCAATGTTGACAGCTGTATAAGGGGTCTATAATATGATTGTTAAGACTGAATACTGACATCACAACCGTCTAATCCTAATGTTAATTTAAAATTAGATATTCCTATATGAATCTGGCTTCAAACGACCAAAATCTTTATATGATGATAATAATAATAATCAATGATGGTGGTTCACAGACGTGTGTGGGGGGGGGGGGGGGGGGGGGGGGCGACACGCCCCCCGGCCCCCCCAAGTTCAGATGCGTTCCGCTGCCTATGTCAGGAACGGTACCTGGGCGCCAGTGAGAAAGAAGCACCCTTAATCATGTTTTGTTTAACACATCTTTATTATAACTAGCGGGATACCCTTCCCATGCAGTGCATGGAGTGTAAATGTTGTGTTCTCTGCTTTTTCAACCCCTATGGACTGTGTTTCTGCAGCCAGTCTGGTCAGCGCGGACAGACAGTTCCCCAGCCCCATAAATCTCAGAAAATGTGTTGGAAATAGTTCTCCAACAGATACAAAAACATGAGCAAATATGTGTTTGATGTACATACAAAGAACTGCCACGATCGGATTTGTGAAACACGCATTTTTTTTAAATCTGAATTTCCTTCTCCCTGGTTTCTCCTGACAGCCTGAGCTCACCTCAACAGAGGTAGCCAGACTGGCCCTGGTCAGGACAAACTGGCCACAGCCACAAGCCGTCAGCAAACCTGTCACGGTTTATTGCATTATAACTACAGTAACCTTTAATAGTTTAGATACTCGCCGACAGCTAAAACATAGGCTAATTGGAAAAGTTTTACCAGGCATATAAGCTACGTTTACTCTCTTGAATTAATTAATCATTACCTGCTTCGACCTGGTTTTCAGGGGTATGGCGAAGTTGGGAGCGGCTGAAGTCGAGTCTCCAAGTTCTAGTTGATTTTCCTTGTGCGTAGCACTGGAATAGCGTCGTAGCATTTTTCTATTTGCGCATTGTAGGAAGAGTTTACCGACATGTGACAAAGCCCCCCTGGTGCCGTTATGTCGGTCTAACAAGCGGCAGCAGATGCTGCCGTGAGCAGACATGGTATCAAAATGTCCTGGAAGCGCCAGTAGATGTGAATACTATGGGCTCTTCACTTCACAAGGCTCTGCCCCATGCTCTGCCCTCTCTGCAGTGAAACGTCATCACCATCCTGAACAGTGGGAGGGGCTTCCAAGGGGGCGTGACCACACCAGCCAATCATGTGGAAATAATCAAGTGCTGATGCATGCTGGGTAGTGTAGTTACGCCATTGTTTTTTTTCGTGTGTTCAGATCATAGGTTCAGAATACGGCCCGCCGGGCGCCCCGTGATGGAATTGGGGGGGGGGGGGGGGGGGGGGGGGGGAGTGCACCTGAACGCAACACGCAAGATACCCGCTGAATACGGCCATGTTCACATTACAGGCAAATCTGATTTGCTGATAAAGTCATTAATCATCATTATCTTGATTGGTTTCCAAAATCTGATTTGGGAGTGTGTCCGCACTGCCACAAATCTGATTTTCAAGTCGGATCTGTGTGTCCAGACCTCCATATGTGGTTTGGGACAAGTGACACAAATCAGACTTGGAGCATCCAGACTCATAAAACCAATCTGGATAGAATCATTAATAGGTCACTAAAGTTCACAAATCAGATTTGGCCTCCTAGTCTGAACAAGTGTCCAAATGTTCATGTCATTCTGGCCAATACTCTACTTCTGTTATAAGATTTCAGTCTGGAATATGGAATAGGCTATATCTTTCAATAATCTCTATGACTAAAAGGCTAAAAGTAATCTCATGTGTAAGACATGACTGTTCTAGTCATTTCTTGCGGCCCTGGGGCCACATTTTGCCCATGTGTGCTCTAGACTGGACTCAAAGAAAAAGGAAGACCCCAAAAACTCAATAAAAGGCAGAATTATGTTAATAAATCTAATCTGCTACAGCCACTGGATTTGTATCACTATTATATTAGGAGATTAACAAGAAATAACCAATCACAAGGGGAGAAAGGATTAAAAATAGGGAGACTCCCGCAGAAATCAGCAGTGTTGGCAGGTATCATCTCCAATGTGTGGCCCTTTGCTTACTTGATGTAAATCAGTATGGCCCTCAGGAAGAAAATGTTGCCCACCCCTGCCAGACTATAAAAATCAATGTGTTGTGTTGTCTACTTATTTTACCTTAGTTTTAATGAATTGGTTTAACTCTTACTTTGGTATTGACTCCTCATTTGTTACAAATACTGGAACTGGTATTATACTATGGAGGATTTCCCCAATAGAGTACCACAGGAATGAGTCCTAAAATCTGCTTTAAACAGATGTTAGCACTTGCGGTTCCCTCGTCTCAACGTCAATGGGATTTTTGTATGGGGAATGCCTGAAATAAGGTCTGTGGTTAAGTTTAGGAAACGGCCAACTTCGTGTTCAGTACGATAATCTTCACAAGAGGACCACAAGTGTAAATTAGTTTTTAAGCATTATTTTGTACCCTTCCTTTAACATTTTAACTTGCATGAATCATGGACAAGTTGGCATCTGTGTTAGAGGCACTATGCGCAGTATGAACTGCAATGGATAGTTTCAAGTCAATTCTGTGAATACATAATTCTTTTGCCTTTTTACAGGTATTTTTCCTCATATTGTGATGCATCGTAGATTAAATTTCTTGCAATGTATCACTTATCACAGTATTGTGATAGTTATCGAGGTCCAAGTAAGCTATAATAGTGAGTTACTCAATTCCCACCTCCAAACAATGCATGCAAATTACAAATCTCAAATCAAGCGCAATTCTGCAGCCATCAGAAATGAAAAAGTCAATACATGTTCTATAAATATTTATTTTGTATCTTTATTGGCCAGGAGAAACCTGCTCAGACAAGGACTCTTTATTGTTTGAGAACATCTCTATTTTGCAATGTTGCCCTCCACCATCTTTCCTGCCAGCTTGATCTGGGTCTCTTTCTTGGTGTAGCAGAGCTTTGCATTCTTTTTTCCTCCTCAAAAAGGTGGCTGAGATAGCCTGATACTTCCAGCTGACCTCATGTGCCAGGTGAAGGAAGGAAGGCGAACTGAGAGGGAAAGGAAATTAGAATGTTTCAGTAAAACAATACTGCACATGTTCCATCCATTACAATGCAGCAACAAGCTTACATGATAATGTCACAACTATGTTTGTACTGATTTTAAACAAATGGATTGAGTTTTGCACAAGTATATTTAACATTTACAGTAAATTATTTTGAGACTTCACTAAATTAAAAGCTTCATCTTAAGGCACAACTTGTCCCTGACTCAACTCAGTAGTCAGATCCGTAAGGTTTGTCTCATCAATAGATGATCAGCTTTGGGATAAAGAGCTCATCACTGTCAAGCAAGAACTGTTGTGACAAAAGTGAAGCATTTTGACACTGCAGACGTTACGTTTATCCTCGTGCAGTGAAAGGCAAGTATCAAGTCAAGTCATTAGTTTGACAGTAAAACTTAACCAAGCTTCCTCCATGCTGTAATTCCTATAGGCTCACCTTGCGAGTGGGCTTCAGACGCACAATCTTAAGGGCGGCTGGGACAACCATGCGCTTTCTCTGTCAACAGAAACCAAAATAAGATCAAGAAGAAAACAGCAGGTCCCATTATGGAAAGGATACCATGTCTCAGATAAGAGTTTATTTTCAGCGTCAAAACTCAAAAAAGGTAGGTAAGTTAAGTTGTTACATCACAGACAGGGGTTACGAGGACATGTAAGGGCCAAACAGAATTAGCATTACGATGAATATGTTTCTTGGTCCTTTTTGGGTTGAGAGATTACTACTCACCTTGTCGTAGGGTGGTGAGATACCATTGAACACCTTCAACCTATCCCGTCCTCAGTTTTGTGAGGGAGCATGCCTGGGTTGCACAGACAAAGTTCTTGTCAGTTCAAGCATTGATTCAAAAGCGTAGCTATTGCAACTGTCAAATGTTAATTTGCCGAGGCACAACCGTATGTTCAGACTCAACTCGGTAGTCAGATCCGTAAGGTTTGTCTCATCAATAGATGATCAGCTTCGGGATAAAGAGCTCATCACTGTCAAGCAAGGAACAACTTGTGCTCGGTCAAATGAAAGGCAGGCAACTGCTGTTGTGGCAAAAGTGAAGCATTTTTACACTGGGTAATAAATGTCAATTTCTTGCTTATTCAGTGGCTCTTTTCGCCAGATAAGTAAAATACCAACCTGATGGCTAAATTTTACTGTCCCCTGTGACTATTCATGACCATCACCTAGCCACAGGATATTCTATCTGTTCTGCTCTTCCCCCTGCACCTGCTCCCTTTCCCTGCTCTCCTCCCCCACATTCCCTGCTCCCCACCTCCTCCCTTTCCCTGCTCCCCGACATCCCCTCCTCCCTTTCCCTGCTCTCTCCAATTTCTTTCAGGGAAGTGATATCTTTCAGCTACAACTGAAAGTTAGTGGAGAATATCCAATTTCTAGTGAGTCCAAATTATTCTACAATCTCACCTCTCACGGTCCTCCAGAAGATCCTGCTGGGAGCTCTGAAGTGGTACGGTCCACGAGACGGATTGGTGTTCATCCTCTTGCGCAGGAAAGCCAGGTACTTCACTGTTGAAATGATACAAAGACCATTTGAAGCATGTTACTACTAAACACTACAGCAGGTCATGGCAAAAACATTATTTCAACATATGATGCTCATGTCTCAGATGGTAGTGCATGTAAAGTATTCTCATGGTCGTTCAACTCGAATGATTTACTGTGGATAAACATCACTGACACAAAGCACACCTGCCATAGGGCACAGTGAACAGAACGTGAGGGCACAGGGGAACAGAGCTTAAATGTGACGAGAGACTCACGTTTGTTGCAGTAGAAGTTTCCAGAGATGTTGATGCCCTCACATCTCACCACTTTGTGGACTGAGGAGATAAATGGACAAAGTCAACATTTAGACAAAAGGATGGGGGGGTATTTATGATGTGTGTAATCTGTAGAGTATGGATACATTTTAACTTTTAGGCAGGAAATGTACTTGCTATAACACCACATTTGCCTCCCCCACACTCCCCTGTTCCCACTGTCCCTTGTGACTATCGCCCAGCCACAGTATATTCTACCCATTCTGCTCTGTCTTCCTCTGCTCCCTCCCCACCTCCCTTACTCTGCTCTCTCCTCCCCCACATTCCCCGTTCCCTCCCCACCTCCTACCTTTTCCTGCTCTCTCCTCCCCCACTTTCCACCACTCCCTCGCTCCCCCCACCCAGCTCTCCCCTCCCCCACATCCCCCTGTTCCCTCCCCACCCCCTCCCCCTGTTCTCTCCTCCCCCACACTCCATCCCCCTTGTTCATATGATTGTTCAATCATGTTGTTATTACTACTCTAATTGTTACTGTTGTGTCAGCTAGACATATTCTCTGTGAAGTCTTCTGAGAATTAGGGCGATACAAATAAACTTGACACTGCGAGGTTGTTATGTTTATCCTCGTGCAGTGAAAGGCAAGCATCAAGTCAAGTCATTAGTTTGACAGCAAAACTTGACCAAGCTTCCTCCATGCTGTAATTCCTATAGGCTCACCTTGCGAGTGGGCTTCAGACGCACAATCTTAAGGGCGGCTGGGACAACCATGCGCTTTCTCTGTCAACAGAAACCAAAATAAGATCAAGAAGAAAACAGCAGATCCCATTATGGAAAGGATACCATGTCTCAGATAAGAGTTTATTTTCAGCGTCAAAACTCAAAAAAGGTAGGTAAGTTAAGTTGTTACATCACAGACAGCAAGGGGTTATGAGAACATGTAAGGGCCAAACAGAATTAGCATTATGATGAATATGGCCCATGGTCCTTTTTGGGTTGAGAGATTGCTACTCACCTTGCTGTAGGGTGGTGAGATACCATTGAACACCTTCAGCCTATCCTGTCCTCAGTTTTGTGAGGGAGCATGCCTGGGTTGCACAGACAAAGTTCTTGTCAGTTCAAGCATTGATTCAAAAGCGTAGCTATTGCAACTGTCACAAATGTTCATTTGCCGAGGCACAACCGTATGTTCAGACTCAACTCAGTAGTCAGATCCGTAAGGTTTGTCTCATCAACAGATGATCAGTTTTGGGATAAAGAGCTCATCACTGTCAAGCAAGGAACAACTTGTGCTCGGTCAAATGAAAGGCAGGCATCTTGATCTTCAAACTCATAATTCAAATAAAGCCAGAGACCAATTAGACATCCAAAACCCATTTTCTCAGAATTTTAGTCCTTATATACAATGTTACAGAACAGACAGCATTCCTCAATGAAGTTCAATCTGATGGTGAATGTTTACATGAATAGGAAAAAGTGGAATACGCACATCCTGAGAATTCTTCACTGGTGTTGGAGCCAGAAAAAAAAAAAAGACTCAAAGAAAAGAAACGTCTGCACATACTGTAGTATAATGCTGCCCCGTGCTTTAATGATCCCTCCAATAACAAACCACGTTCGCCCAGGAAGGGCGGAACTTTGTTGTCGTTCAGTCGGGTAAATAACCCAACTAACTGAAAATAGCAATTTCTTTCAGGGAAGCGATATCTTTCAGCTACAACTGAATGTTAGTGGAGAATATCCAATTTCTAGTGAGTCCAAATTATTCTACAATCTCACCTCTGACGGTCCTCCAGAAGATCCTGCTGGGAGCTCTGAAGTGGTACGGTCCACGAGATGGATTGGTGGTTCATCCTTTTGCGCAGGAAAGCCAGGTACTTCACTGTTGAAATGATACAAAGACCATTTGAAGCATGTTACTACTAAACACTACAGCAGGTCATGGCAAAAACATTACTTCAACATATGATGCTCATGTCTCAGATGGTAGTGCATGTAAAGTATTCTCATGGTCGTTCAACTCGAATGATTTACTGTGGATAAACATCACTGACACAAAGCACACCTGCCATAGGGCACAGTGAACAGAACGTGAGGGCACAGGGGAACAGAGCTTAAATGTGACGAGAGACTCACGTTTGTTGCAGTAGAAGTTTCCAGAGATGTTGATGCCCTCACATCTCACCACTTTGTGGACTGAGGAGAAAAATGGACAAAGTCAACATTTTGACAAAAGGATGAGGGGGGTATTTATGATGTGTGTAATCTGTAGAGTATGGATATATTTTAACTTTTAGGCAAGAAATGTACTTGCTTTAACACCACATTTGTGTGAGCATGATGGCTGCCTCGCATATCCTGCATGCATTTGGAGCATATGAGTGGCATTAATTATATCTTTTGATCAAGTCCCCCCCCGCTACTCACTCCACCTTAACAGGGCCCCTGACCGACCAGAGTGGGTTCTAGTGCAGCGACCAGGACACATACCCCACCAGCTTCCCACCCGCAGACACAGCCAATTGTGTCTGTTGAAATGTCTGACCAAGCCAGAAGTACCACTGCCGGGAATTGAAGCTGGGTCTCTAGAGTGCTTTTACCTACAATATACATTACCCAGACGCTGTGCATTTTTTGAGTTTGAGGATTATTTTCTCTCTTTTTATAATATGGGGCATTTGTCCCAGGCAAGAGTTAACAAGTTCAGAATATGTATTACAAACACTCGTAAAGGCAATTAACTGATAATACAATGTTTTTTACTTGACCTTATACTGTATAAAATGACCTATTGTGAGCTCTAGAATAATCACAGCTTTGTTAAACTCTATAGTCTAGACCCAGAATGTCGATACATAAAATTTTATGGGATGTTTTATGGGATGTCCAGGTACATTTTCAGAAAATAGTGCTGGTCATCCAATCGTCAACACTGTCAAAATTGCACAAATCTCCAATTCTCAAAAGCTGTTACACAGCATCACCTATCCCCCACCCCCCAAGGTCTTCAGGTGGTGTTTTATTTTAACTAATGCACTTTATTATTTTAGTTAAAGTAGTCAGTGTTTCTTATTCTCTAGCCTCTGCATTTTGCTCTCAAAGTGCACCAGATTTATCATTTTTACAGTACTTTAAAATGTACACAATTTTGTCCTGGGGGGCATGCCCCCGGACACCCCTAGGGGGGCTGGGGTCCGGCATATATCAAAATCTCACTCCAGCCAGATACCCAAAGTTGGCAACCCTGCCATATCTGCAGCTTTCTAAGCAACATGTTGTGTCGGGTAAAGGGGGGTACTTGGATTCAGAGGGTATAGACTACATACCGGGCCAAGCAAGCCACCTGAGTAGATGGCCTCTGCCATCAAGCAGTGGGAAGCAGCAGAACCTGAAGAGGGCAGCAGGAGAGACAAAGAGACACTGGATATATTTTCAATACTCCAACTAGCTTTCCATCGGCATACATAGTAGCTAACGTTGACTTAATATTGACTGGTAACGCTAGTTCTCATTGACTTAAACTCATATGGTTATCATCACTGCTAATGAACAATGCAGCCAGCACGTGGGCAGAGCAGAATGTTGACACGTGGTGACGTGAAACGATTAATGTTACCGGTGTAGTGTGTGGCGCCACTTTATGATCAATGTACCTTGCCACCTTCTTCGCATATACTATAGTGCACTTCGGTATCTCAATGCAGTTCTGCATGCCCGTAAGCTAAACATTGTACACACTTGGGCGGCCCTGTAGCTAATGCTAGCTAGAGCTAACTTGCGAGGGAGGCTGCCATGATGAAGGCATGTCTACAAAGCAGGCTAGCTGCCCAACATTCTGATATCTCTTGCTTAAAATACAGGGTTAGGAGATAACGTTACACCAAGCGAAACGACTAACGATACACCAAATCCCCAGGTAAGCGATAACGTAGCAAACAAAAGAATAAAATAGCGATTCTGTCACGCACCTTATTGAACGGTCCGCCAATGTCACTTTGTCACTACAACAGCAAGTGACGCATTCACATGGTCTCTCAGTTTATGTGTGACATAATACGTTAATTAAGATTATATAAAGGAAAAAAACACTATCCTATGATGTGTCATTGGCAGTGCTTTACCAAGGCAGCAACAACCGAGAAAGAAAGAAGTCTGGAGGAGGCGTCTATTTATAGACTGCCTTTGTCATGAGACTGCAGTGCTGGATTACGATTGGTGTGTGCGACCAGCTGGGACATGACTAGAAAGAGCCTGGCTCCCGCCCACAATTGATTTTGTCACCCTACCTGGTTCCGGCCTAGAGCCCGCCCTAGACCGGATGGGCAGCGTTTCTAGCTCGTCAACTTTCACGTTAACTTGACAATTTGACCCAAGTATCAGAACGGCAAACAACAAAACAAAAGATGGACGTACCGAACGAAGTTTTTGAAGAAGTTATTTTAGAAACATTGCGGATTCACAATCTCACATCTTTTAAGCCAATACAGAAGCTTTGAATCAGACAATTAATCGAGGCAAGAGACGTCAAGCTAACGGCAACAAAGACGTTTTTTGGCGCACTGCTTTCCGGTGTTCATTCTGGTTCCGTGGTTTACGCCCCATGACAAAAAGCGGGATGAAAGGTGCCCAGACATGACTGGACTGAAGCCGTTTGGGTATGGTGCGCAATGGCAGGAACCGGAACCCGTTTACCGGATGATGTGCGCCAAATAAATCTTCCGTGTAGCTCACGTTAGATCTAGCTGTTAGCTAGAGTCTAGACTCTTATAACACGAGGTGACACATAAAGTTACATAGTTACTATGTAACTGTTTAATAGTACATAGTTACTATGTAACTTTTTAACGTTTTTTAATGTGTAGTACATAAAACAAAATGTTGATGCAAAATGGCATCGCCGCCTGTACTACACGGGGAACGATATAAATGTGGAACATGCATCCGGTTTACATGTTCCGGTATCTAGGGCGGAAAGAGCAGTTTTTCACAAGCTGCTCCAAAGACGATGGCTGCTCTCCTCTGGAAGAGCCTGGTGACGCGAGGTTACCATGACCAGCAACTGTCTTCCGTGTCCTGCACTGATACAAGGCAAAAATATAAACGAAACACTTTTGTTTTGACTTTTTCTATGGCTACACACAAAAGGCTTACCTCTCTAAAATTTTGCTCACACGTTTAAATCAGCATGATTATTGTACAGGTTGTGTTGCTGCTTGTATATATATTTTTTATTATTACAGTGCATGAGTTTGTGGTGCACTCTTTAAAGCAACTTATTTTTTACAGAAGCGGCTGGGCACATGGTTTTGGGTGAGTCAATGGGCGGCAGCTGCTTAGACACGCACTATAAGCGTTCTTACTGTCACCTAATATTAAACATGATCTTCATGGCAAGATCTGGTTTGCAGTCTGCATTGTCAAAAGCACTGGTTGTTTGCCATGCTAATGCATGCATACCATTACACTTAACTTTATTTCTAATTAAATGCAATTCACAAGCATCAGCAGGTCCCAATCATTTTCATGGAGAAAATTTCTCAACTTCTGTGACTTTTAAAGGATCCATAATAGAATGCGTGAGACAGTAACTGAATTAACAGACATCTTTACTACAACAGCTAGAGAACAAAGTTGGCCGTTATGTTAGTTACATGGAAAGTTATCCATGAAAATTACATTTAATAAAATCCTTAAACTTTAGGAGAATTTGTGGACATTTGTCTATTTTCCACAACTTTTCTAGGCCTGGAAAACAAGATTTTGGAATCCCATGACTTTCCCAGGTTTCCCATGACCATGGGAAGAGGAATGAAAAAGCCAGCAATTCACTTTCTATAATAATTTCTTTATCTTCATCGGCCAGGAGAAACAGGAACTGCATCAGGAATGAAAAGGCCAATACACTTTCTATAAACATTTCCATTTCTTTATTGGCCAGGAGAAACCAGCTCAAACAAGAACACCGTATTGTTTCAGAACGTCTGTGTATTTGGCAATCTTGCCCTCCACGTTCTTTTCTGCCAGCTTGGTCAGCTTGATCTGGGTCTTCTTCTTGGTGTAGCGGAGCTTTGCCTTCTCTTTTCTCTTCTCCTCAAGTGTGGCTGTGATAGCCTGATACTTCCAGCCGACCTCATGTGCCAGGCGCCCAAGGAGGGCGAACTGAGAAGTAGAGGAAATCAAAGTGAGAATGTTTCAGTAAAACAATAAAGCACGTTCCATCCTTTACAAGGGCTTCACAATGCAGCAACAAGCTTAGATTGGTCAGGGTACAAACATGGTTGTACCAATAGACAGGTTTCTTGTATACAAACAGTGGGTGCGCGCGCATCACAGGGACAGAGGATGATGAGAAACGCATCGAGCTGATCGCCCATTGGTTCAACACAGGTGCATCACAAACCCACAGTGAAGTGTAGAAACTTCAATTTTATATATATTCCAAGCTGTCACTCTACATTTTACATAAATACCACCTGTAATGCCTACATTAACAATAAAATAAGTAATCTGAAGGGCTGGGTCATTTGAGCAGTTGAGTGTGGGTGGAGCTAATGCATCTTTTAATTTGTTTACAAACCGCTGTTAAACAAAACTGTACAAGAAGAAAAGCAGCAGTGAGTGTTCCGTCGGGAGTGTGACTTGTTGACGCCTCACCTGACTGCGCTCGGCTGCTCTCGTCTGCTTTCCAGGCGAGGCGGCAGTCAACTCAAACGAGTGTGTGGAGCATACAGTCTAAGGTGTGGAGCGGCTTTCTACCCTGGTGATGCGCGCGCATCTATGTGATGACGTTGCACAGAAACCCGTCTATAGAGAGGCAAAGTGGAACGTCACTTCCTGCTTCAGCACTGTACCAGAGATTTTCATCCGCCATTTATTTTCCCATAGACATTTCCTAAAATGCTTATAAAATAGTTTTACTTTGTCAAACCAAATGGTTCAGCTAACGATATAATCGGGAGAGACCATATAACATCTCACTCTGACCAAAATTAAAAAAAAAAAAAAAAAAAAAATTACGTTTTGGTCCCAGTGAAATGTTATGCAATCTCTCCTGTTTCTAGATATATCTGTACCGTTTGGTTTGAACCAGTAAAACTATTTTTATACGCATTTTACAAAATATGTATGGGAAAATAAATGGCGGATGAAAATCTCTGGTACAGTGCTGAAGCAGGAAGTAGGCGGTCACTTTGCCTCTATATGTCCAGGCTGGTTTTAGACTATTAAAAGTTGATATGTTTTGGATAAGGCTATTTAACATTTACAGTAAGTTATTTGAGAGGCTTCACTCAATTAAAAGCTTCATCTTAAGGCACAACTTGTCCCTGACTCAACTCAGTAGTCAGATCCGTAAGGTTTGTCTCATCAATAGATGATCAGCTTCAGGATAAAGAGCTCATCACAGTCAAGAAGAACTGTTGTGACAAAAGTGAAGCATTTTGACACTGCAGACGTTACGTTTATCCTCGTGCAGTGAAAGGCAAGTATCAAGTCAAGTCATTAGTTTGACAGCAAAACTTAACCAAGCTTCCTCCATGCTGTAATTCCTATAGGCTCACCTTGCGAGTGGGCTTCAGACGCACAATCTTAAGGGCGGCTGGGACAACCATGCGCTTTCTCTGTCAACAGAAACCAAAATAAGATCAAGAAGAAAACAGCAGATCCCATTATGGAAAGGATACCATGTCTCAGATAGAGTTTATTTTCAGCGTCAAAACTCAAAAAAGGTAGGTAAGTTAAGTTGTTACATCACAGACAACAAGGGGTTATGAGGACATTTAAGGGACAGAATTAGCATTATGATGAATATGTCCCTTGGTCCTTTTTGGGTTGAGAGATTACTACTCACCTTGTCGTAGGGTGGTGGGATACCATCGAACACCTTCAGCCTATCCAGGGCAGCCTGTCCTCTCTTTGTTTTGTGAGGGAGCATGCCTGGGTTGCAGAGTTATTGTCAGTTCAAGGTCAAGCATTGATTCAACAGCATAAATATTGCAACTGTCACAAATGTTCATTTGCTGAGGCACAACCGTATGTTCAGACTCAACTCAGTAGTCAGATCCGTAAGGTTTGTCTCATCAACAGATGATCAGTTTCGGGATAAAGAGCTCATCATTGTCAAGCAAGGAACAACTTGTGCTCGCTCAAATGAAAGGCAGGCATCTTGTTTATTTTTTTCAAACTCATGATTCAAATAAAGTCAGAGACCAATTTGACATCCAAAACCCATTTACTCAGAATGTTAGTCCTTATATATCAGTGATACTCAACTTGCGGCCCGGGGGCCAGATGTGGCCCGCGATAGGGTGCAGAGTGGCCCCCTGACTATTATCTAATTCACAATGAAAAACTTGACGTTAAATAAAGTTTGACTGAACTCCAGCTAAATTGTCAAATATCGCCACCAGCTTGCCGCCCAGGCACTTATAAGTGGCCCCCGAGCAAAGCAAGTGGAGTATCCCTGCCTTATATAATGTTACAAAACAGACAGCATTCCTCAATGAAGTTCAATCTGATGGTGAATGTGATGGTGATGGTGAATGTGAACATGCAGCCTTATTTTGTTCTACACCAACTGAGTAACCTAAATGGTACAATCTTAGAATTAAGAGTGATAGTGATTTTCTCAGTCAATGGAAAAGCTTCACCTTTTAATCCACCTAGTAGCTGTACCATAAAACAGGCATTTCTTTAAGGGAAGTGATATCTTTCAGCTACAACTGAATGTTAGTGGAGGATATCCAATTTCTAGAGTCCAATTACTCTACAAACTCACCTCTGACGGTCCTCCAGAAGATCCTGCTGGGAGCTCTGAAGTGGTACGGTCCACGAGACGGATTGGTGTTCATCCTCTTGCGCAGGAAAGCCAGGTACTTCACTGTTGAAATGATACAAAGACCATTTGAAGCATGTTACTACTAAACACTACAGCAGGTCATGGCAAAAACATTACTTCAACATATGATGCTCATGTCTCAGATGGTAGTGCATGTAAAGTATTCTCATGGTCCTTCAACTCGAATGATTTACTGTGGATAAACATCACTGACACAAAGCATGTCTGCCATAGGACACTGTACACTAAATTGATGACTCACATTTGTTGCGGTAGAAGTTTCCAGAGATATTGATGCCCTCACATCTCACCACTACGACTTTGTGGCCTGAGAAGAAAAATTTATACAATCTCAGCATTTTGACCTGGGGTGGACAACAACAAAACCTTGATACTTGTGATGTTCTGCAATCCGTCTCAGATGGTAGTGCATGTTGAGTTTTCTCATGGTCGTTAAACTCAAGCAAGGCAGGTTATGTATCATCATTGACAGTTTGAGGCAATACTGCAGATTTAAACACTGCACAATATAAACAGCTAAACTCATGTTCGCAGGAGCACTGGACATGCTTTATTGAGAACACTGTACTACTAGGGAGGGGTATCGTCTGGATTTTATCGAAACCGGTTCCGGTGCTGGTTATCGATATACTTATCGATACTAATCTCCATAATTTGGTGCAAAAAAATACACACATGACGTGAAAAGATGCGAAATAGATTCAACAGTTATTTTGTTATTACTTACAAGTTAAATTCCTGAGAAGGCTTATTTCACCGCTGTGAATATAATTTATTAAACCTAGGCCACGTGTGGTAGAAATAAGCCATTACATATATTTTTAATTAGAGCCCTTTGACCAGAGAAACAGCTGTAGTTTTCCCCATGTCACTCTTAAGAGGGAATCATACTACAACACCCAGAATACATTGTGCATGTCAATGAAACTCGACACTCAGTAATGGTGCAATGCATCTCATTACTTGGGCATATTTTCATTTACAAAAAGTTTTCTTCATCGAGTCTGGATAAATCACACCCGTTTTCAAAGGATGATTAAACAAACCAGCCCGATGGCGTTACGTTGAGTTTGTGGACCAACTTTATCTGCTGAATGGATGTTCAGGATGTAGCGTTAGCTACAAGCTAACATAACGTTAGAGGTAAAGTGAACACAGTTGCAGTTCTCTATTCAGAGTTTGCAAAGTGAAGTCCACATAATATTCTGTGACTGTCAGAAAATGGGTCATTCAGCAAAGCACTGACGTTAGTGCAACTCGAGGCGGATATTTCTTTGTGAATCATCACAGGGCAGTCACTTCAGACTTGTGTGATTCTGCAACGCGATGCCTCCTAGCATAAAACGAGTTTTCTTCCAAATACTGATCTTTTAAATATTTTAAACAAGCGTAGTGACAGGAGTGTAAACACACAACATCAAAAAGTGCCCCAAACATTTTGTAACCCCCCCCCCCCCCCCACAGGTCATACACAGCCATTATATCTTGCATGATTAAGACTTTCATATTTTACAGTCAAGTTAAGTTATTCTTTATTTATCCCCATGGGGAAATTCATCCTCTGCATTCTATGCTTCCATATGATATAAATGCATACATACCGAGCAGAACCTGTTTAGCCACGATGGCAGCAAGCCTCCCAAGTAGGTGGCCCCTGCCATCAAGCAGCAGAACCTGAAGGCAGCAGAGAAGAACATAGGCACCGTTAACATTATGATTATGAGTCCAACGTTAGCTTTCCATTGACATAAGCTTCATATATTGACTGGTAGCCCTTTTCAGAATGCTTGTATATTCAGCTGAATATAGAAGAGTTCTGAAACGGGCTAGCGTTAATTGACTGGTAGCTCTCTGTCTTTAAACTCATACTTGCTATCACTGCTAATGAACAACCATTTTATTTGACCTTACATTATACCGATACACACTTAAGCCTCTGTGCTTTATGACAGTACAGAGGCAAGTGTCCGGCATAAGTTACGTTATCAGGGAGGCATGGCGACACGTGTTAACGTGGAGCGAATAGCATTCAACTGTGATGCCAGATCGTGGTGAGGCTATATTGGCATCATCTTCGCATACAACTTAGTTAAATCAAAAAGGAAGACAAAACTTTAAACATGACTTGGCCTGTAGCTAACGCTAGCTAGCTAAAGACGTTGACTCGCAAGGGAGGCTGCCATGAAGGCATGTCTACCAAGCTCAGGCTAGCTGTCTAACGTGATGATATCCCGGACTAAAAATATACGTTTACGAGATACTTAGAGAGAAAAAACGACGACACCAAGTTGTACTATAATAATAGTCACCGGGTTAGCAGTAAAAATGAGGTTTAGCTTTCACTATGAAGAAAATAAGAAGATTGTGAGCGCCCGGTGTAACGCACCTTATTGAAACGGTCCGCCATTACAGCAAAAAGAAAGATAGACGGGGTTTCCCGGTGTAATAGGCAGGGGTTTGGACGGAAATGACGACAGCTCCGATGGGCACGTGGAGAAAAAAAAGACAAGGGGAGAGCGTTGACTGGACTGCGCCTCCAGAATGTTGCTCAAGGATACTTCAGCAGCACCCCCCGCCCCCCCCCAAAAAAGACACCCAGCCTGCTGTATCTGGATTGTGAATTATCACATTCTCACCCTGCCTGTATTGTGTTATCTATAGGCTATATATTTAATTAAAAGTTGATGGATAAAAACATTGCCATGGTTTTTATATATGCATATAGCCCACCACAGTGTGTTCGTCAGTTTCTGTTGTATGTTTAGAGGGAGTAGCCTACACTGTAATTATAATTTTATCTGATACATTTATAAGGACATGGGAATCTGCTGCATATGCTTCATTTAATATTCTATGTGTAGGCTATGACATGTCAGAGCCCCCCCCCCTACATGGATTTTTTTGGGGGGCTGGACAATATGGTTGAAATCAATATCACAATGACACACACACACACACACACACACACACTATATCGATATGGCCCACATACGTGAAATCATGTTAATCATGTTTGTTATTGTGTCTATATAATGTTGAGTAGGCTATGATTCAAGATTCAAGATTCAAGATTTTTATTGTCACTTCGTAGTAGCCTACAAGTATCACGTGTGAAATTCTTGTGCTGTGGACTCCGTTTACAACATAGTAGCCTACTACAAATATAACAGGGCATATGAGTGCAAAAACAACAAGAGACACAACAAGCAATAAGGCAGGAGTAGAGTGATAAGAGACAGTGGCATATTCACTGCACATAGGTGCACATGTCATGTGCATACTTTAGACCTAGGCTACTTAAACATTTTAAATTCGACGTATTTGACTTACAGGTGCAAATAGCATAATACCTAATTAAACATACAATTAAACATTAGACATAGATAATGGTAGCAGCTACAGTGCGGTACAGTACAGCTACTACACTATTTGTGTATGTTAAGGAGTCTCGTGGCCTGTGGGAAGAAACTGTCTCTCAAGCGATTTGTGCGTGCTTTTGGGACCCTGTATCTCCTCCCTGAGGGTAACAGGGAGAACAGGCTGTTGTGGGGATGGTTTGTGTCTTTGATGATCTGTATGCACTTTATCTTGGCACTATGGACATTTTCCAGTACTTTCCAGTACTCTTTTGTATGTCTTTAGTATTGCTGTTGTGACTTTGCACTATGTGAAGGTTGGTCACCAACGACTAGTTGTTGTCCTTCTAGTCCACTGTATTCAGGTCACCTCCCTCCCCCTTATTGTACTGTATGTCTATGTACTTTGTATGTAGGCTATTGTTTCTTGCTGCAAAACTATTGCCCTTCAGGGACATAATAAAGTTGAAGTTAATAAAATGTATGTCCATCTTGAACTGAATGTAGTTTGGTGTGATGTCAAACTAAACTGAAATTTTCCCATATTCCTACCATACATCATTTTGTCAGTTTCTACATACAACTTGCTTGTTCTCATCAGTTCAGACAGCAGAATTGTGCATCTTGATATCCCCAAATCACCATATCATCACAATATAATCCCACTGAAAGACAATAAACCATAACATTGAATGATCATCCGGCAGCAGCCCTATAGCTTCATGTTGCTGTAATGACTTCAGGTAGTCAGAGACTGAGAACTGAGTCTAGACTTCAGGTAGCATCAATCATTGCCACTGACATGACACATTTATTTATGCATCGTGCAAGAAGAGAAGTTGATTTTTTACCATATGAACATTCTTTTCTCTAAATTAGTCTTGCAAAATACAGTACACCTACCACACACAATCTAAAGCTGTAGGGCCTGTTACTAAGCATGCAAGAGCAACAACAACGTTAATCATTTTATGACAAATGTTTTAATAACTTTCAAGCATTTACAGTACACACATCCATGGCTGGCCTGGTGAGACAGTAGTGCATGCAGCAATCGGAGTGATTACTAAAAGGTATATTTGGCAACGGCGATGAGAATCACTGGAACGTTTTGGGAAGCTTTGTTCAGTCATCATGCTTCAGCTTTCTGATCTTTCCCTTGTGGCGGTCAATTTCGCGCTGCAGGCGCTCAACCTCCTTCTTGTGGTGGTCGATCTCCTCTTGGTGGTGCTGCTTGAGTGCAGCCAGCTGCTCCTGCTCCTTACGCCTGGAGTTGAAGATAAAGGAGAGGATGGGCCATGAGAAAAAGAGGGAAGAGCAAAAGGTCAAGGAGAGAAGGGAGAAGATTGTATGGAAAGATCAGGAGGAAACCATGGTGTCACAAGTGTTGGCATTGTAGTCAGGGTTCCAGCACACATAGGGTCTATTTCCGCAGACCCTATATGTTGTTGATTTGACTTGATTTTGGTTGGTATGATATGATGCATACTGACAGCAGCTGGGTAATAAGAGCATCCCTCTATCTGAACATTATTCTTTACATCAACAACTGTGGACTCAAAGTGGGTCTACAACAACATAAACCTGAACCACAACATTTTCCATACTTTTCCAGATATGTTTTTCAAATTCCCAAACTATTCCAAGACCTGGAAATTATCAGATTCGTTTTTAATGCTTTTCCAGACTTTCCAAACCTGCATAGAAACACTGTAGTGTTTGTCTGATTGGACAGTTAATGCTGTGAATCCACAATTCATTGGTGCAAAAGAGAACAACAATACATACTTGAAGTACATCTCCTCCTCAGCAGCCTGCTTCTTTCCCATGGCTCCACCTGCCTCTCTGATGGAGCCTCCACCTCCACCTCCTTTCCCTGCACCTTTACCCAGCTCCCCCAGCTGGGACAGGGAGGCAAGGGAGGCAAGGGAGGCAAGGGAGGCAAGGGAGGCAGGGGGGGGGGGGGGGGGGGGGTCAGTACAAAGGAGGACAAAAAAGTTTGTAAGCAATACATAAGATCCTCCTGCTCATGGGAATCACATTCTTTATTCTGGAGACTACAAATTTCATATCAACCCGTTGGTCCATTTTCTTACTGGGCCTGGTTATCAAGACTTGGCCATGTGACGTTCAGCCAATCTGACGTCAAAGTAGATAGAGCCAATTGCAAAAAGGGAATGGACCCTGTAAAAGTCAAGTTTATTCTGAAGGTCAAGTATCAGTTTATTTCACAGAGGCAAAAAGGATGTCTTTGTGTTTACATACGTGCCAGCAGGTGTTTGGAACAGACTAGAAGTTGTCTAACAATGCAAACGCTTGCTGAGAGGGAAACCTACACGTATTTGTTATCAATAGTAGGGCTGAAATTATTTTCCTGGCAGGTGACTTTTCCCAGCTAATTCCTCATTAAGAATGTATTTGTCTGCTGCGTCGACTAACGTTAGTTTAGCTTCACTACACATTTCTCTGACCTAAAAGCAGGTTGTCAATTAGGCACAATCACCATGGTTTAAATTTACAGTAATGGCAACTAGAGAAACCGTAAAGTGTCGTGGATTTTCGATCTATTTTAACGTTACCTGGTCGGACATTCTCAACTGTGAGGTGACAAAACTCCTGACGTGAGGCCTCAAAAATCTCGCCATATTTACCCCAAAATCGAAAAACAACACTGACATGGAAGGGTGCCCTTGTCCACAAAAATACACCACACTGGACCGCGCCATTATCCGATTAGGGGAGACCTCCCCTAATCAGATGAGCTTCGCGTTTGTTTAATTAAGAACCAAGCAAGCAAAACATGACAATGTATTATCAATGGCGTTTTCAAACGGAGTTTTTATATGTAATATTTGATGTGAGATGAAGATTAAGTAATTAGCCCAATGAAATAAGTGTCAATATCCTGTAGGCTACATTTGCGTAATGGTATGGTCTCAAAAACGGACAACGTGCTCTACGTAGTACGTATAGACTTCTGACCCCACGTTGAACGTGGTGCATGATGCATAGAGAACATTTTGGACATTTGCCATAATGTTGAAAAAGTTATTGAGGTCTCGAGGTCTGACAGGCTAATTCAAGATCATGAAGATTATTTTGCTATTTGAATGAGTCCGAACAAGAAAATAACATATTGCATTGTGGCTGCCATAAAGATACAAATCATGTAGGCTAGGTAGCTATATTATTGAAATACACAATTAAACCTCTATACCCTACATTTCGATTTTATATTATTTAGCCATGCTCTGTGTTGCAATGTAGATAGTTTGTCTATTCTTCTCCCCAAATAAATGTATGAAAACAAACATTTCACTGATTTCATAAATAAAACTACCAAATAGTAAGAAAGCTGCTTTGAAGTCTTTTATTCAATGCTGCAAAGAATGGGATGCTCCCCTCTTCTAAACAATGTTCTAAACCAAACACTGACTTGTGAGGTGAAAGGAACTTCGCAGACCCTCTCCCCCTGCCTCAAGTACCACATAAATACTTTGCTTGCCAGTCAACTTTGAGCTAACACAGGCCCAAAACCAAGAGAAGAAACTAAATAACACATTGTCAACTTAAAATTTCAATTTTCCACCACAATTCACTTCATATGCCACTATATGCTATTCATCAAAGTTACATATGTACAGGTATGGTTGGACACTTATTCACAAGCAAGTGCATTAGAAAAAGTTAAACAAGACATCCCCAACCCATGTAAAAAAATGAAAATCCAAAATCTAATCTCATTTTAAATGATAATTTCTGCACTGTTTTCATAAGAACAGTGTCCACTATCTGGCCAAAGTCAGAGATAGTTAGAGGCACTCAAATGTTGACACCACAAGCATCTACTTTGTTCCATCTGCCAGACTTGGATTTGAATTCAACATTTACTATATTGCCTAGAGAGGCACTGCCAAATAAGCAAAAGCTGCACTTCTGGGCCAACTCAACAAATTCCAGCCTGTGTACCTGCAAAAGCATTGTCACAAGTGCATAAGAAAAGGGCCGACTACTTTGCACGTCTTGTTTTGACCACCAATAAAACCCACAGTATACTATAGCTTAAATTAATCACTTACACACTGTTCCTAAAAAAAGAAATCACATAATTGTGATCATCACAAGAACATGTATACTCAGGTATGCATAATAATTTAGGTTTTATAAGTGACAAATTGTTATGGGTATGTTTCCTTTCTAGAATCAAATATAAGAAGTAATCATAATCAAATAAAACCAGTTAAGAAATAAAAGCATCACGAAAAACATAACTATCATTTTAAATCTTTGCAAAATGTGCCCTGACCACAGCATTTCTTTACACACACACACACACACTGACCAGATGTACTGCTCTCAGCAAGTGCATATTTGGCGTCTCTGTATTTGCATTAGAAAGAGCAGAGACTTCACTTCAGGCTCAGGAGGAATTTTGAGGCTGCCTTTGTGCTGATCTGTTTTGGTTTTTTGTTTGAAGCAAAGTTCTAAGCAAAAGGGAACCGTATGGAAAGCATGGCCATCTGAAGGATCAAGTAAAAGAAGATAATAAAACAAGAAGGGGGAACAGATAGGTAGAAAAAAGACCAGAGTGTGCGTCACAGGGCCAGGAGCGGTCCATGGTGTGCGTCACAGGGCCAGGAGCGGTCTGCGGAGGCCCTTGGGAGGAGGCAGCGGGCGCCACTCCCCCTTCCGGCCCCGTCAGTCCTGCTTGACGCTGCCCAGTGCTCTGAGGCGCTCCAGGAGGGGAGGGTGGGAGTAGTGCCACATGGAGAACAACCAGTCAGCCACAGGGAAGCCCAAGTTGTCCTTGTTGAGCTTGATGAGGGCGGAGTAGAGCTCAGAGGCTTTGCCCATGCCTCGTGCAAAGGCATCTGCCTGGAACTCAAACCTGCGACTCAGGACTGTCAGACAGAAGGACAAGAGCTGCAAAGAGAAAGTATGAAGAATAAGAACACAATTAACAAATGTTTAACAAGGTTACAGGAACTCACTGTCAGTTATGGCTTGAAAGGAAAAAGGAAAGGATTTTCACAAATATCATGGATGCTAGCTCATGACTTTGGCTGTCAGTGTACATGGACTATTTGTTGGAGTTTTACACTGATAGGGATTAGATGAGGAAGGAAGGAATGAAGGTTATGTGACACTGAATTGCACACCGGACAACATACTGTATGCATTGAACAACAGTCTAGGCCTGAAATAATAGTAAAATGAAAAATATAGGCAAACAACTCAATAATGTCTGTGAAAGAGCTGTTGCACACCTAAAAAAACTTTAAATCAGGTGCGTAGGATGGAAAATGAACTAAAAGTAGAGAAAATCCCGCATGACACTGACCTTACTGGTAAACTCTTTATTAGAAGATATATAGGGAAACAACGTTTCGGTACTAGCCCTTCATCAGGTTTTAAAGGTTATGTGACACTGAATTGCACACCGGACAACATACTGTATGCATTGAACAACAGTCTAGGCCTGAAATAATAGTAAAATGAAAAATATAGGCAAACAACTCAATAAGACTTGTATTATCCTCTAAATATGGTTACTATGTATATCTATGGAATCCCATAGTCACCTCATTGTAAGGGGAGAAGATGAACTGGAAGATGATCATCAAGCCTATTAATGTGGGCTGGCTGTCATAGAAGCCAAACGC
Source organism: Poromitra crassiceps (assembly GCF_964638095.1). Lineage (NCBI taxonomy): Eukaryota > Metazoa > Chordata > Actinopteri > Beryciformes > Melamphaidae > Poromitra > Poromitra crassiceps. The sequence continues at coordinate 66,584,973 of NC_139625.1, forward strand.
TTGGAACAGCTCCTTCCGTCCAATCAGAACAGCAAAGAGGAAGAAGCACAGGAAGGAATTCATCTGTAGAGAAAACAGAGAAAATGCACACCTCATTAGCATAATATTACCTCACATTTGTATACACATATAGTGTGTGCGTTATAACTGCTTTTGACTAATGCTTTGTGGCTGGCTGCAATTTGATTATGGGTAATAATTGGTGCAATTGTTAAATGAGAAAAATCATCAGCAAGACAATGGACAGACAGAAAACTAGAACGACCGCACCGTGGATATATGCCTCCGTCAACAAGTGAGCAGTCGACATCCATGTCTGTCGAGACTTTGACGTTTGAGCCAAATGTGAAGAAATTTCATCAAGGTGTTACTGAGATGACCACCAAAATCTAAGCAGTTCATCCTTGAGTCCAAGTGGACGTTTGAGGCAAATTAGAAGAAATTCTGTCCAGGCATTCCTGAGATATGGCGTTAACGAGCTTGGAAATGGGGTTCATGAGGCCACAGTGATGTTGAACTTTGACCTTTAACCACCAAAATGTAATCAGTTCATCCTTGAGTCCAAGTGGACGTTTGAAGCTAATTTGATGAAATTCCGTGAAGGCATTCCTGAGATATCACGTTAACGAACTTGGGAATGGCGTTCGTGAGGTCACAGTGACCTTGAACTTTGACCACCAAAATGTAATCAGTTCATCCTTGAGTCCAAGTCGACGTTTGAGGCAAATTTGATAAAATTCCATGAAGGCGTTCCTCAGATATCGCGCTAACGAACATTGGACAGACAACCCAAATCCATAATGCCTCCAGCCTGGCTATCGCCGACGGAGGCATTAAGAGGCTACAGTGAGAAAATTCATAAAATCCACCTGACTGATGACTATATTCTTGACTGTGTGGCCAAGCTTCCAGTGGCCGAGCTCATGACCCAGAACTGCCAGGATCTCTGGGTTGTTGCAGCCTTGCTTCTTGTTCTGGACAGATTCATGAGAGAACATCAGTGGTGAAGAAAACACAAACTAAACAAGTATAGTACATCAGTTCAGTCATAACCTTACAAGGCAGCTGGATTTGCGCGAGATCATGATCACACGACAAATCCATCTGGCCACACTGCAATTTATTTGGTTCAATCCAAACCACCAGTGGTTCGCACCAATCAGCATCCTATAAGGCAGCTATGATCGGGCTTTGGTGTGACGCCAACGAGAGGGAGCCCGTGATAGACAGATGGTTCATCCAATCACCTGCCAGGTATCTTTTGAAAGTACCTGCCCTTTGAAACTGTTTCCCAGCGACTCGTTCCCAGATGGTTATGTGGAAACAAACATCTGGCAACATCAGGTTATATCAGTCAGGCATAGGGCTGCAGCTATCGATTATTTTAGTAATCGAGTATTCTACAGATTATTCCATTGATTAATTGGATAATAAATACTTTTGCTTTATTAAAGAGCAATAATAAATATATATATATTTTTTTAAATCTCCGGTAGCCTATAGTCCACACAGCTGGGTGAATGGACTTGTACATATCGATGCTACAGTGTAATCATTGATGTTTGTATGCAGATGTATGTAATCTTAGTAATACTGTTCAGCCGACAGCCAATATTAATTAAGCAGACTGAATTTAACTGAAAGAGAAATACATATTATATCACTAAAAGAGAAGTGTGTGTGTGTGTGTGTGTGGGGGGGGGGGGGGCGTGTGCAGGGGTTCAGGCTGAAATGAACGTAGCAGAAGTGGAAATGTTAAACTCCGGCGGTCAAACATGGAACAAAACAGGACAACCAACAGTCTGACTAAGGGTCCACAACTCAAAGATAATCAGTTTACTGTCATAGAAGACTAAAGAAACCAGAAAACATTCACATTTAAGAAGCCGGAATGAGATAATTTTAGTTTTTGCTTTTTCCTTAAAAATGTGTCTAAACGATTAGAAAAATAGTTGATTAATTTGATTTTAATAGAATAATTGATTAATGGTTACAGCTCTACTCATATGAACTACTTGCTATCCTGTGATATGAGATGCTGAGGAAGGATGCAGGATGACCCAGTGGGTCCTACGATCCATGCATCCTGCTGAAGTGTCCTTAACAAGGTCCTAGGATCCCTGCATCTGCCATGCATCCTGCTCAAGTGTCCTTGAGCAGAACACTGAAGCCTTCCCTGCTCAATACAAGTCACTCAGAACAGGAGCATCTGCCAAATGCTCAAAATGCAAATGATGTGAATAATTTTTTTTGCTATAACCCGCCTCCACCTCATAGGCTAGAGGTCCTCAAGAAAGGCAGATGAGTTAAATGTCATCCCTGAATATTTGTTTTAGTGTTTGCTGTATCAGGATTCGCACACTCTTTTGTACACCAAAGTCAACGACATTTCAATGACTCAAAGGGCCCTATCGTCGCAAAAGCGGTAATTTAGAGTTTGCGCTCGTTTAACGCTGCTCGCAATGCAAATTGGGCGCATTTGTATTCTCCCTGCCGCGCTATTACCTCCATGCCTGTTATAATTGTACTGGACATGCATGGGGTAGGCCTGCCACATGCCAAACCAGGCGTTTCTGCGCAGAATGCGGGGCAAAGATGGCATTCTATCTCCTATCGTCAGCATGCGCGCATGTGGTGGAAATGAGCCATTATTTTACTCATGATCTCCTCAAGTCAAGAAATCATAGTAAAATAATTAATTTTTTTGCTGCTACATCAAAGAAAATATCCATCAGGTTTTCCTTAAGACGTGGAGTGTAGATCCTAGGACAAAGGTCCAGAAAGCCGAGGCATATTGACGAATTTGGTTGCTATCATGTATTTTTAAGGCAATCCGTTCATTTTCTACAACTTTTAAGACCGTGATTTAATTTTCTCAAATCAACAAACTGAGAAGGCACTGCCATAAGGACTGCCCTGAACAATGTGCTATAAATTGTTTCACCTTGGGCTTGGATGTGGACTCGCTGGCTGTATCGTCGGCATCTTCCTGCTCAGGCTGTGGCTCTCCAGATTTATTGAGAGGAGAGTAGTCCTCCAGCAGAGTGTCAAACAGCACAATGCGCTTGTTCTTGAAGAACCCATAGAAGTAGGCGTTGCTGTGTGACGAACGCTTGGAACCTGGGGAAATGACACATTTTAAGACATAATATATTGGATTAGATAAAAGCCGACCTGTAGGCATTGAACTAATAATGGCAACATGTCAACCTATAAGATGAAATGTTAATGATCAGTTATAGGCATGTACCTCTATTTATTAACATGCTGGGTTTATTGTTAATACTTTACCTTCTACTACATAAACCTTGGTGAGGGGGAAGCTAATAGACTTGGCCATAGTCTCAATCTCTGTCTTCAACTCTCCCTCTGGTAATGGAGTGAATTTGTCAAACAGGGGAGCAATATAGTCAGCATAGATGGTTACAAGCACCTGAGGGGACAGGAGAATACATTGTATTATAACTAATTTGTAGTAGCAAACAACAAGCTTGAGTATAAATAGAGTGACCAACATAATACTATTCCAGCATTATCTCTGTGTTCACTGGAACAGCTACATCAAAAAGGTAAGGTAAGTGTAGCACTAACCAGAGAAACGCACAGGGTGAAGAGCCAGGCATAGATGAAGAAGTAGTCTCCACCAATCTTGATGATGCAGAGCAGCAGTGAGGTCACAGGCAGCAGGATACACTGGGTCACAACAAACTTCTTTACAGCATCCTTAAGGAAGAACCCCAGCGTCTATGTGGGAGAGAGGGTCAGTAATGTGTATGTATTTGCTGTATGTGTAACGCAGTAACAGTGTCCTTGGGTTTTTACATTATTTTTATTTAACCTTGAATTATTTATACAGGGGTAAGGCCCTTGAGAGCACACTCACAATTAAAAAAAAAACATTTACAGAGGTTGCAGAATTACAAACAGACAGATATAGACAAACAATCAAAACAAGAAGATAAAAGTACATTAAGATGTAAATGACAGCTGTTCCGACAAGCGTACCTGCTGATTAAAGCCGTGCTTCTCCTCAATTACAAATGTGTTGTAAATACTCCAGGGAAGGCCAGTAAAGGCACTGAACAGAGTGGCAAGGGTCAGAAACACGAGGGCCTGCAAGATCTCATACTCTGGACCAAATCCAAAGCGAGCCGTCACAGAACCAGCCACGCTCCACAGAAAGGGGATTCCACCCAGGAGCAGGATCAGCTACAAAGACAAGAAAAGGTTTAAGTATATACATGATGATGTTCTATGGGCTGTTGCCGTACAACACAATTATCAAAGGAAGATGTTTTGACTATGTCCATTCAACACTACAGATGATGATACAATGCTCCAGACACTCGCTCACACTTAGTCAATCATGCATCAATGCAAGTTTGCTCATTTTAAAATGTATTAAAGTTTGACTGGAATATTTTGTTAGTCATGACAAAGTTACAACTACAATGCTTAATACAAATAATTTCCCTCCACATATGCCTCTCTGGAGGGAATTTCACATCTGTTCTGCATCTGGCAAGCAGGAGACCTGAGGCGAAGACAGTGCTCTTTGTCGGCATGTTCTACCTAAATAGGAAAAAGTAGCAGATGAGTGTCCTCAATCTTGTTTTGGGCACCTACAAAGCATACAAACTCTGTTGGCTTGTGCCATGGCAATGCAGAGCAGGCGTACTGACCAAGTAAGTGTGATCATCATGGCCTAAGTCCTGAACCATCAAACCAGTAGAGCACAGTTTGATACAAGATAAAAAAGAGAGGTAGCTGTCCAATATGGTTGCAGGGAGTTCCTCAGGTGTTGAAGGCAGCAAAAAGAGAAGACATCCGAGGCACTCTGAGTTATATTAAAAATCCTTTATTCTACAGGGATACCAACGCGTTTCGACTCAAAGAGTCTTCATCAGGGTAATGGAGCACAGTTTGACTTGGTTCTCAGCTCTGGTCTGTAATCATGGCTGTGTTACAGGGTTGGCTTAGCTGGCTGGACACTTTTACACTGATGAGCAACCCACCTACTGTACATGCTGGGTTGCTATTACACCGGTGTGAAAGAGGTATATCAACTTCTAAATGATCTATGTGTTTCAAGTGTCTCGTTGTCTTACCGTCCCTTCAGTCTCAGAGTAGAGTCCAGACCAAAAGCTGAAGTTGCTCTTATCCAGCTGATAAAGACGCGACTTCTCAAATGTTTCAGTATCCATGATCTTCCCTAGCTCCTGTGGCACATGTGTAGTTGACCTGTATATCCTTCTCTGCATAGTGGAGAGAGATCAGCACAATGTTACATCTTAATTAATTTACAATAGACAAATAAAGCACTAGAACAGGGAGTTGAGCATACCATATATTTAGTCAAAAACCAAGAACAGGGAAATTGGTATGCTGGCGTATGGCATGCATACATACATCTTGCATTGCATGTGGGCTCTGTCTGCGATTTCTGTCCCGGAAGTGATGTCACTCAACTGGAAGTGATGTCATCAGTGATGTCACTTGTGCAATTGTGCATTGTGACTTTGCATCACTGATGACATCACAATTTATCTTATGACATCACTGATGATGTCACAGTCTTTGATAAATTGTGATGTCATCAGTGATGCAAAGTTGTGACATCATCAGTGGTGTCATAAGAGCAAGTGAGCCCACACAGCGATCGAGCTGCCAAGCCTATGAATTAGCTGAACCTAGGAAATACAAGTGGGCACTGTTTGTTTCAATTTTTGTCCCGTCATCAGTGTGACATCATTCTTGACCAAAACCATCTTATGACATGACTGATGATGTCATAGGCACTGATGTCATAGGCATCTAGTGTACACACACACACACACACACACACACACACACACACACACATATATATACATTTACATACATAATGTGTATGTATGTATGTATGTATGTATGTGTGATAGTGATAAATAATGACACATTTTAATACGGTAATAGCCTTTTGGTTCGTTTGGTTAAAATCTCCTTAGCGTTGTCAAGACTAGTATCTTTTTAACTTTGGGACCACTGTCCATCATATTAATCAAACTGTCGAAGATCATTTAATTAATTTCGTTTAGCGTTTATTTCCCTTCAAGATAACCCATTTCAAAGCAGTAACGTTAATTTACAAAGTTTGATTGTGAACTTACCTGTCTGTAAGCAAGGTATGCCTCCCACAGATAGACGGCCCATGAAAATCCCAGCACAGCATAAAATATCTGTTTTTCAACTGGGAGGTCAAATATAGTTTCCATCGTCTTTTCTCTGTTCTTGGTCTATGTTATTCAAGCTGCGTTGACTAGCTTGGCAAGCTAACGCTAGCTAAGATAGTTTGACGCTAACGTTAGCAGCTACTAGCTCCTGCTCTGCTCACAAACAAACAGACAAGACTTTAAGTTGAATGAAGGGGAAATTGTTTCCACTCTAAAACTACAAGATACTAACGTTAGCTAAAATGCTAACTCAGAAACATCTGCTTCCAGTTTCCATTCCCAGGGCTTTCACTCCATCTCCATTCATGCGAACTCTGTGAGCTGTGAGTCTGTCCAGAGACCTTTAATATGGATAGACACCCCAACTTCCAGTCACTTCCTGTATCTGTGCCGCGGAGATTTCGCCACTGTCACGCCCCCTTAGGAGACTGGTCAGCCAATGAAGTTTCGTACAATTGACAGACAGCCAATCACAAGCCGAGAACCACGTCCATTTAGGAGACCGGAAAAATCAAATGTCTTACAATTGGCGGAGCCTGGAGTGAGGTAGTCTAGTATCACGTGGTCGGACAGTGGGGTGGGGTGTCTCTAATATTAAAGGTATCTGGCTTGTCCGTGAAGGGTACCAACTAAAATCTGCCGTTAATGAAACAAGTGCAATGACTTTTGTTCCGCAGCAGACTTTTGTTCCGCAGCAGATCTTTTCTTTTGTAGGGTAACTATTTATAGAATGTTCGGATTACACTTTTAGTTTGGAGGGATGTGAGAAAATACTTAAATATTTCTAAATGTATTTCTCTTTGGTCCCCTATTGCTTTCAACCCTGACATTCCCCCACAAATTGGAAATATTGGCCTCTTGACTTGGCTCTCAAAGGGCCTCTTTGATTTTTCTGGTCTTTTTTCACAGAACAATATAAAATCGTTTGAACAGATTAGAAATGGTTTTGATTTACCCAATAGGGATCTTTATAAATTTTTACAAATAAGTCACTTTACACAGTCTCTCCTGAGGGAAGAAAAATTACGTCTGGAATTGTCAAGAGATTGAGAAGTGTCTTATTTCAGCTGATGGCTCTAAAGGCAAAATTTCATATATAGGCTATATGCTCTTCTATCATGGCCAGCTCATCCTCATTTGACGCTTTGAAGTCTGTCTGGGAACATGATCTTGGGACCACGTTCAGTAGAGAGAGCTGGTCAGCAATCTGCAATAAGATCTTTCCTAAATGTACTCCTCTTAGTGTATCTGAACAAAATTATAAATTCTTTAATAGAATCTATCTCACCCCTGATCGCCTCCAGAAAATGTTCCCAGACACTTCCAATTTGTGTTTTAAATGTAAAGCTCATACAGGAACTCTTACTCGTTTATTTTGGTCTTGTGACAAGATCCAAAGTTACTGGAGAGATGTCCACTCTATTATTCAAAACATTATAGGAAAACAATTTACTATGAGTTCAGTCTTGTATCTTTTGAATTATGACCCAGTTACGAACTTTGACAAAGATACAGAGTCTCTGTTAAATGTTTTATTTTATTTAGCAAAAAAATGCATATTACTATTATGGTCTACTCCTCAAGTACCCTCTGTAAACATATTGCTGTCACAGGTCTCAATATTCTTACCTCTAGAAAAACTGACTTATGACCTACATCAGAAATCTGACACTTTCCAGAGAATATTGAATGTTGTACTGTGATATTGTAAGTCGCTTTGGATAAAAGCGTCTGCCAAATGACGTAATGTAATGTAATGTAATATGGTCACCCGTGTTCATATCTAGAGAGATTCTGACTGAGACACTTTTACCTTTGTACTTGACCCTGTATACTATACTCTGTTCATTTAGTTTGTTTTATCGTATGTGTGTTTTTGTGTGCGAGAGAGAAAGTTTTTTTTTCTTTCTATCTGCTCGTTTATTATAGTGGAGCCGGGTCGACCGTTAAAGGCACTCTCACGTGCCCAATTATGTGTAACATGTAACTTGGTTTCTGTTGTCAACTCACTTTCCTTTCGCTGTTGATGTCGCTTGTTTCATGTGGTTGTTTTGTCTTGTATCCTTTTTATTCAAAATAAAAAAATGTTAAGAAAAAAAAAGAATGTTTGGATTTTGATTAAAACACAATTCCCGATTATTATTTTTTATGTGCGATAGGTAACGTTATATCTATATCTGAAGTATTTTGCTTCTTTTGTAACCACAGAAAATAATAGTTGTGTAATCGACGTTATTCAAAGCGGGGGAGGTGGGGTTGACCAGAAAATAATAAGCACACACTAGAGGCAAAGTGAACGTCACTTCCTGCTTCAGAGATTTTCATCCGTCATTTATTTTCCCATAGACATTTCGTAAAATGCCTATAAAAAGGGTTTTACTTGGTCAAATGGTTCAGCTAGCGCTATAATCGGGAGAGACCATAGAACATTTCACTCTAAACAAAACTTAAAAGAACATTGAACAAATATTTTCTTTAAACCCGTATGTTCTTACGTTTTAGTCCAAGCTAAATGTTATGTGATGTCTCTCGTTTTTAAATATATCTGGACCGTTTGGTTTGAACCAGTAAAACTATTTTAATAAGCATTTTACAAAATGTGTATGGGAAAATAAATGGCGGATGAAAATCTCTGGTAGTGCTGAAGCAGGAAGTGACGTTTCACTTACAGCGTGACATGCAAAAAATTTCTCCTGCAAAATTTGAATGTGGAGGTGTGGAGGAGGCCGTTTAATCCAAACAAAGCTTGGTATGGAAATCAATCTTATTCTGTGTGCAAGGAGCTGTCTCTTCAGAGTTTATGGAATGGCATTGTGAGTGCGTCATACTCATGTAAATCAGGATGATCTGAAATAAAATACTGGGAGAATATGTGTAACTACAGAATGAATACAGTGCATATTTTCTGTATAAAAAGACTGCAAGCTGGGACTTTGAACGACCAATACCAAAACAATATGTAAGCAATGTTTTAAATTAATGCACTAAAAGAAAAGAAAACTCCAAACGTTCAAAGGGAACTAATTGTATTCACCTTTATTTTTTATTAGAAAGTTACATACATGTTTGCCCACATATGTCCACTGCATCCAAACACTGTTTTGATACAAATGAAGGTGAAAAACAACCAAACAATCCTCAAGTTCTTTGCAGTGAGGAAATATTTTAGTCACATTTTCACACAAGTGAAAGGCATTGCAATAGGCTACTAACCATTTTTTTCTCTAACAATCTGAAACTCTGTACAATGTTTATCAGGACAACTATACATTTGTGACATGTTCATGAGATAACCGATAGATAACTTTCATACCAAATCTTTAAAAATCAGTCCATGTCTAAAAAAAAATAAGTTTTATGAATTATTGTAGTTTTGTTAAGCAAATTTTAATTCTCATCAGTTTGGCAACTTAAAAAAACCAACAGCATAATACTAAAAGTTTTGGAGAACAAAATACTGATACACAGTTTGTGAAGTTGAAGAAAAAGTTGGTAGCAATGTTAAAAGGTGTTCAGTTAAACTAACTCCCAAGAGGTCACACAGGTCTCTCCAGGACCACCACAGGTCTGAGGTACTGAAGCTGCTTAATGGCCAGGTCCCCACACCCAGCCAGGGCCTTGTCCAAAATGGACTTCAAGTTTTGGACCGACATGAAGTCCCCAGTCTTGTTAAGGGGCTTCAGCAGTGGGCAATGACTGCGTCTGGTGCGGGTGTGAGAGATTCCCAATTGATTGTTCTCCTTGACGGAACAACCGAGTCTGACAGAGGCTCGCCGTATATTCTGCGTCATCTCTTCCTCCTTAGGACTGCTCTCTTGCGTTAGGAACTTTAGGAATGAGGACTCAAAGCCCATAGGTTTATAAGTGGCAATGTCAAAAGAGCGTTGAGGGGGGCAATTAGGCTGGTCATCCAACTTGGATGGCTGCTCGGACAGTTCATTTTTTCGTTTCAGTGGCTGGCGAACATGAGGGTTGGGTGCCGACCCGCTCACCATTTTACCAACATCACTGCTGCCTGATGCGTCTTGGAAGCCCCCCTTAATAGTAAAGCGCAGTGGTGGCGAAAGATCAACAGTGACAGGAATTAGAGGAGGATGGATGTGCTTCCATTTGAGTCTCTCCTCCTTGTGACTGTTCTCTGTTGTTGCAGGTGGCTTTTCAGTGTGCCCACCGGTGCTTGGTTCACCATACAGCACATCGTCAGCACCAACAAGGACACCGTTTTGCTCTACAGGCGGTGGCTCCTCCTCCGGGAATCCCAGTGGATAGTGATTATCCTCATCCAGTATGTCTGCCTTGATGGAGTGTAGGCTCATGGGAGCTGACTGTCCCCCAGGGTTCTCTGGTTCTGCCTGATACTCCATTTTGCGAACCCCATTAGGTGTACATGCTCCGGTAATGGTTGGGTGGGCGGACTTCTTCTGAATTAGTTCCTCAAGCTGCTCAGCATTGAGAACAAGCTTGTCTTCATTCTTAAAAAAATCCTGCCTACACATACGGTGGACCTCTATACAGTGACGCCCCATGCTGCGCATGTATTTGAGGACAGAATCACAGTCCTGAACCATGCATGGGTAGGTTACGCGCCAGCAACTGTCTTGGCACATCTGTAGTGCCTCCTCATGAGATCGATAAACAAAACTGTCATACCTTTTTCCTTTGGTCTTTTTCTTTCTTTCTTCCTCCTTTTCCCCATCACCTGGCCCTTTGATTTTTCCCTCACTACTATCCTCACCTACCTCCTCTGACTGGGCAGCCATTTCAGACTTGGGACCCAGTCTCTGAGACTCTGTGGTCGGCGAATCAGTTTCTTCATTCTGAGGACTAGGTGATGTGACTATAAGCTTGTTTTGGCATCCACTGATGGACTTTTTGTGAGTGCTCTGAAGACGTAGCACAAGTGAATCACAGTATTCATAGTGACTATATAGCATATGTGATTTAAGAGCACTAGCAGAGTTGAACACTCTCGTACAACCCTCATATTTGCACCGCACTGGTTCTGGGGGCTGACAAGCAATGTGTTGGACACGGGTGTGACGCACTAAGCTACTTTTAAGGTGGTAGGAGGCATGACAGTTGGCAAAGTGACATTTGTACTGGGGTTGAGGTTCATCTGAGGCAGGCCTTTTCTTTGCAGGCTCTTTTCTGACTTCTGGATTCTGATGCACATCAATATCTTTTTCCAACAGGAGTTGAGACCGATTATAATGATGTACCAATTGTAGGTGGCGCACAAGGCCTCCCTGGGTTGAGAAAGCAGCATCACAGTCTTTCACTACACAATGGAAGGGCTTATTGAATTTAGTTAATATATAGCACAGATTACTTTTGGCTGCTAAACGTCTAGTAGCCCTGCCCTGTTGTGAAGTCCCATCCACACTTCCTGCTTTTTGCTCATTGTCTTCCTCTCTATTTTCTACCTCATCTTCTACTTCCTCTTCAGAGGGAGAGTGATTGTCAATGTTTTTCCCATTTTCTCTTTTCAGCTTGCTTGCTTTTCTTCTCTGGTACCGCTGCTGCCAGTTGGGAACCCCCCTCTTCCTTGCTTTAAGAGCATTACTCAATGGAAGAGATCTGCGCTTTGCAGGCTCTGTGGCTTCACAGTTTATTTTGTCCACTAAAGCCTCACTGTAATTGATGTTATGGACCTGCATATAGTGGGCCCTCAACACTCTCTTCTCTCTATAGTTAGTGGAGCAGAGCTGGCACACATAAGGCTTAAAAAATGTAGTTCTCAAAGAAATCATCTTTCTGGCCTGGGCCATGGTGTGGCCATGTTTATTGGTATAGTGGCGCGATAAGCTGTAAGCTTGTGCCGTCCTAAAGCCACAACTTTTGATGTCACAGATAAATGGCTTGGCATTGGCCAACAGTTCAACACTACTGACTTCATCACTACTGACTTCATCAGTTGCTGATGTTGGATCGGATTTGACTTTCACCCTATCCTCAAGCAGTTGTGGAGCTCTCTTTTTAAGCAATACAACAGGGGACCTGGCCATGATTGCCTGGTGAAGGGAAATTTGTGATGTATTGCACTCTGAGATGGATTGAGAGGGCTCACCAGGGCCATTGGGAGAGCATGGGGAATTCAGGTCCAGTTTGCTGAACCCAATAAGAATCTCTCTTAGATCATCATTTTGTACAAGGCTTGATGAGTTAGTGCCATTGTATTTGGGATCTGGGGATGTTTTCCCTTCTTTCTCAGCAGCCTTAGGTGGATCTGGATTTGAAGGTCCATTTTTTCCCTTTTCCTCATTGTTTGGTGCCTTTTTCATTTTCGGCCCTTTGGACTTTGAGCCCTGCTCCCGTTCTTTGTCATGTTTGTGTTCTTTGTTCTCCAACTTCAGGTGCTCTGGGTGGGCACATTTCAGATGTCTCTGGACATCTCTGGCTCTGGAGAAAGTCATGCCACACTTCTCGAAACCACAGGTGAACTTACTTCCATCAAAACAGACAGCCACTGCAGTCATCGTTCCCTTTGGGTCCTTGCAGCTTGATCCCTCCAAAGAGGCACAACCCATCGAGGAAGAGCTTTGGTCATTACCATTGACCAGCTCCTCTGATACAGTCTTTGAGTCAGTTGACTCCTTAGCGGAGGCAGTCTCCTCAGTAACGGTCTTAAAAAGCTTCCGTTTAGCCTTCCTCTGAGCCTCAAAGTCATCTTCAGAGAAGGTAATGTTGTGTGTGGATAAATGCTGGATGAATTCCTTTTTGGATAAGTAGTATTTCTTACATTCAGTGCTAGTGCAGGTAAATGCTGCATCTCTGAAATGCTGTGCTTCATGGTGATAGAGCTGTCCTAAGTCAGAGAAAGTCACATAACAGCCTTTGAGTTCACACTGGAAGTTCAGCTGATAGCCATGGGTCTGTTTGTGTGTGACCAGTTCAGCGGAAGAACCAAACTGAGCGCCACAACCTATAACCACGCATGCATAAGGCAGGTCACTGTAGTGTACTTTACGATGCTTGCGGTGGTGGTAAGCAGATGCAAAATGGCGTCTACAAAATGTACACTTCTCCCGCCTGTCTCTCATCTCATGAAAATGTTTCACATTCTCATCGCCTTTGTGTTCCGACTTCAAGTGGACATATAAGTACTTGGAATGTTTAAAGTTCTTTGTACAGTGAGTTCCTGGACATGGATAATCATCCCGGTTCTGCAGTTTGAAGTGAATGTCAATGTAATTCAATGTGACATGCTCGTCATCATCGGCAGGCTTCAGATTGCCACATTTTGCTTGCTCCACAATGTGGTGTAGAACATCTGGATCATGTGTGGATTCGTAATACCGCATTAAGGAAGGGTCAATGGTGATCTCACCTGGCTCAATCTCATCCTCATCTTCCATCTGTTTCAGCAAATCCTTTTTCTTTTCATACTTTTTATAGTTTTGCAGGATTATGTCGTGTTGTTTCATGTGAGGAACAAGGTCCTTTCTGCTCTTAAAAGCTTGCAAGCAAACAGGACAGGGGTGGCTCCTGCCTTCTCCATGTCTTTTGGAGTGGTGGAGGATTTGGTTTACAGCCACTGACCTCTTACAAATCTGACAGTGGAACTTATGTTTCTTTTTCCATATTTTACTTTGAATTTCTGGTAAGTTAGAAAACACCTTCTCATCAGACTGCTCATGACCATCAAGACTGCCATTTAATTTGTTATTCTGGTGCTCAGATTCTACAGCAATAATGTTTTTCCCCTGTGGCTCTTGTTTAACCTTCTCCTGTCTGTCTTCCACTTCCTCCTCTTCCCCCTCAGACTCTGGCATCAACCCTAGAAGGGAGATGCAGTGATACTTTAGAGTTTTCCAGTCCCAGAATTCAGGGTCAAAAGGCCAGTGCGCTTTCAGTGCTAGGAGCAACTCGCAGCGTAGCGAGTTAGGAATAACACCATTTTCCTGGTCATACTTCTGGTCGGGGCGCAAGTAGAGCTCTTCAAGGCAACCAAAGACCTCCTGGCCAGGGCCAAGCAGGAACTCAGTGAGCAGGCAGGCACGTAACACCTCAAGGTCATCTGGAAGGAGGCAGGACACCGTTTTACAGACAGAGATCCGTGTTTCTGAGTCGTCCTGCTTTGGAAGTTGGAGGGCTTTAACACAAAGTTCTACCGATGAAGCTAGTCCCAGTTCTTCTGCCTGAAAAAGAGAATATCTTATTAATATTTAGTAATATTTAGGAGTGCCCTGAGTCACATTAACTGTTATACCAAAGAAATAGACATAACTATATTTTCTAGGGCTGTCCTCAACTCAGGATTCTGCCAGTCAACTCGGATTCGACTGTCCAATACGAATATTCGACTATTCTATAAAAAATAAAAAAAATAAAATAACGAATATCTTCAATGATTATTTTGACCACATTAACACATTGAGTGCCACAGCGCTTCAGTAAAATTGTCTGGAGCCTGTGCCAGATTCACTTCCATTCAGTTGAAAACAGCTATAGAATTTTTTCTATTAGGGCTATATGAACAGGGTTGGACTCTAATGAAACATTGGACACTCCTACTTCTTTCAAAGAAGAAATTTTGTTTCTAGACAGTTCCATTATGAAATGACAGCCTCGGAAAGAAGCGCACTTTCAAGGGTTTTCTGCTGTCTTTTTTTACTTTTCAAGATAAAGTCACTTTTATGAATACTCTAATTTCAAGCGCATTCACTGACTCTGGCTGGTGTTTTCTGATGTAGTGACATGGTGTGGTTCTGTGCAGCCTGCGTGACCCCCCCCCCCCCCCCCCCCCCTCTCCACCCCGGAGCTGCGGGCTCCTCCCCACACGCTCAGTCTGTCTTCGCAGCCTCAGTTTTTGCCCCGGGCGGATTTCAGTGCAACAAGGAAATGGCAGGCGGGACTGAGGGAGAAGGTTTAGCCGTTCGGCTTCGGGTGCTGCCTTTCTGGCGGGTGGTCGTGTGGAGGGGCTGTGTGCAGGCGGATAGACAGCGGCGGAGGAGCTCAGTTGTGGGCTCGGATCGCAGCCAACTGTCGGCTGCGGACAGAGCAATCTGTGTGGCTCTGGCTGCAGCATGCGTCAGTGTCTCTCTGATCACGGCTTTCTCCGTTTTCTCCTGCACAAAGTAAAGGATCTGAGGTGGGTGGCGCAGCTCCCGTATAGAGTTTTAAGGTGGCGCCGTGTGATCCCTTGAAGGGATTCATGCTCACTGGCTGGGTACGACCTTAAACAGCAGAATTATGGAATAATATGAATTATGATTTTAGGACGTCCACAGACGTCCTTGGCACTCCTCGTTACTTTTTTTTAGGACGTCCAGAGACGTCCTTGGCACTTAATGTGTTAACAGTCAATTGCAGCATATTTGAATTGCCGACGTCAGGATAATGGAGTCTGAATGAGACAGGCAGGACAAATTTCTTTTTTAAATTAGGCTCTTAGCCTATTTTCTTTATTTCACCCATTAAAACATGTAGCCTACATGAATAAACAAATTAAAGTGTAAAGGTCATTGCTGCTGCTTTGAAATGACATGTCCAATGCCTAGGCTACAGTTCTTCTCAAGACTAGTAAGGCCTAAATAAGTTCTAAACAAGAAATAACTCATTAGATGGGGGGGGGGGACATAGCGTCATGTCATGAATCAATGCCACTGGTCACCATGCAACCGATGGAAAAGCATTAAAACGATCTTGTGAGTAATTCTCGTAATGCCATTCGCCATCAATCTGTCACTCAAACCTTGAAGCTCCTCCCCTACCTCCGTCTGAAGCCCCTCAAGCAGGACCCTATACCCAGAAAAGACACACGGGCGGACGCGCTGGTATTTCTGATATGGTTTTGTTTAATCCTGGCTTCCTCTGACGTGAATAGATCAATAAAATGTTTTTGAGTTATGCCTAGGCTGCAAACTTGTTTAAACATGCAAATCGAAGTGGTTGCTGACGAGAATAAAGTAAAGTTAACATGACGTCAGACTGTTCATGACAGAGCCCCTGTCTGAGCCATGGGAGATCCCACTGCTCATGCTCCGCGCGACCCCGCGGCTAGAGCTTTGCAGCACGTGGATGTGTGCCATTGCTCTGCCGGCAAAGAGTGTTTCAAGTCGGACTGATAACATAAACATCATCATTTGAGCTTATCCAGGTAAGATATTAGTAATGTAATGACACATCCAGTGGGAAACTGACTATAATTAAGAGATGTGCCAACTTTGATGACGTGGTGTTCAGTATTTTAAGAGCACAGCACACTGACCAGGGGAGGGAGGGAGAGAGAGAGGGGGAAAAAAACGACTGCTCGACTTGAAGAATCTCCGTCGACTCCTGGGTCTCTCGACTGATGATCGAATAGTCGACTTTTAGAAAACAGCCCTAATATTTTCATCACCCTCATAAGGTTTTAGATTCATCTCACTCTGACATTGATGAAAAGATACAATGCCATTATATAAATGCAAAATGGTTAGGACCCATAGGGTAAGAAAGACTGCAAAAATAATACTATCCAACTTAACCAGTGAATCATTGCAAATATTGAAAGGGACAAAATGTCTGTTTAGACTCACCTCTGCCCGGATAACACGGACCAGGTAAAGCAAATGGTCGACTGTTTTGGCAATGGCACCTAGCTGAAGGCATCGTTCCAGAAGAGACTCCAAAGAGGGATCAATCCTTCTCTGAAGCTTACTCCACAACAGTGTCAACTCCCTTTGGATAAAATGAAGACATACTATGAAAAATAAGCAACCCTCTACTTCTCTTTCTCTCATGCAATCTTCATTTCCAGTTATGACACCACACAACAAAATATTTTCTGGAAATCAATTCATCTGATGAGCCTGAGCCATCTAATCTAATTTTCTGAAAACTAAGGCTGCATGTCCAGTTATCTTCCTTTTATCAACTCCAACGCCCTTTCCTCGCTCAAAGCAACAGGAAGCGTCCACAAGGTGCACAAAAGGAAAAGTGACATGAACCGCTTTTTCCAGCCGGGCAATGGAGAAATAGGACATTGTAGGCTAATCATTGAATTTATGTTACTGTAACAGCGATCATAAAGGAAGTATGGATTATCCCAGACATGTATTGTAAATACCTGCCATGTGGTAAGCCTTGCTTGCTCTACAACACTATATTGTAGTACTGCTAGAAGTGCTAACGTTATGTTAACCAGGTGGTTAGTGCGGCTGGTAAGCTAGCAGTAGGCTTAACTCATTCTCTGCCAAAGACGTACCCGGACGTAGGCGTTCTGTGCCAAAGACGTACTCGGACGTACTTTCATGTTTTGGCTGTTTACATTACATCAGACACTTTCCCAGCCTGTGACATTGTTTCAAGTCAAACTGATAAAAGGAAACCGCTAGTTTAGTATTTATGGGTGGAGCCTGTGGTCGAAACAGAGTCCGAGAGTTCTCGGATGGCGACGATGGCGAGGAAGACGCTGGCGTTTTTGTTGTTGCTACGAAGGCTCTCCTTCACAGCGTTCTGACTATAGATATCTATGGTTCTGACACGGATGAATCGGAGGAGGAGAAATGGGTGCCACTTGGAGCGATGACGATGGTAAAAAGTAGCCTATTTTTTGTATCGCGTTTGAGATGAAATGATCACACACGCAACATTCGAGTATAATTGTCACGCATTGTTTATAACTTATGCCGCCGGCATGACTCGCTTCACGTTTCCTCTTGCCAGCTCTGTCACACTCAAGGGAGAGGGAATCACATGGATACGTCAAACGCGTCAAACCGCGTCACACACCCGTCCCCAGCAACCAAGGCGAAACATGTGTCACATAAACATTTCAAAGTTTACAGCACTAACGTAGCTATTGTGTGATCTTCTGTGCTAACGTTAGTTATGAGAGGTAACGTGACAGCAGGTAACGTTACAGCACTCGTTATTCCTGTGTGTGTGTGTGTGTGTGTGTGTGTGTGTGAGAGAGAGAGAGAGTGTGTGAGTGTGACCACATAAGGGTTCGTTCCATTTGTTTATGCTTTTATCAAGCTAAGCTAAAAATCCACATGGCAACTGTAAAATACATTCTCTTATTTTTTATTTATTTATTTGGGAAAACAAATACTGTATATGTCTGATGTGTCACTGAGGCAAAAAATAAAAGGCTCAAAAGAGAGTTCTGCTTGAAACGGTGTCGTTCACTAAAACCCTCTTTTTCTCCTATTTCTGTTACAAAGGAGGGCATTTTCAGTGAAAACAAGCTAACTTCCACTGCTTGTAACTACGTAAACAAGGAAACATGGTCGAGTTTCAGTTTTTTACAAGGGGTAAGAAGAGAGTCTCTGCTTTATTGTGAGATATGTTGTGTAATTTTATTCCTAGCACAGAATATTCTGTGGGTCCTGGAAGATCAGGAAATATGCTCAAAATCCTGGCACTGGGAGCACACAGACCGAAATGACCCTGGCAGAGAATGAGTTAATATCGGCTTCTCCTCACAAAAAGCACTCCCATTCAGGCAGTGCCTTTTCCACTCCAAAAAGACGCTGACAAACGCTATGTGGACACACAGCCTAATTCTAGATTAATCACACTCACTGACTGTAGTCATACATGTACTGTCCCCTTTGGCTCCTGACAATGACGACTCACCAGGAGGAGTAAAGGCTCTGCTGCTGAAGCTGCTGTGTCAGGAAAGTGGTACACAAAATGAAGGCTGTGTTCTCTTCCCCCTCTGTCTCCAAGTTACACGTGATGTCCAGTACATCCTTACAGTCAAGTCTGGATATCTGTTGAGGGAGAAAACAGTATACAATGCTTAGAAAACAGTAGTGCATAAAACGCACATTATTATTATTTATTTTGCTGTAGAGATGCAAAAGACGATGAGAATTAAAAGCAGAATCAAATTTCCACCTCAACCATTCTTAAGTAGTGAGAACAACCTGTCAATCCATGTAAATGTTGATTCCTCCCACATAAATCACCACCAGTGTTTCCCCTACCATTCTACAGGCCTGGCGGGCCCGCCAGGCCAACGGCGCCCCCGCCAGGCCAGATTTTTTTTTTTTTTTTAGATTCTTCTCCCCAAAATCTCAGTAAACCTTTATGGCATACTATTACTACTAGTGTTGACAGTAATAGAAGATGCCAAATCATTCAAAACAATAAGCATTTTGCTTTTATATTAGGAGCATTGTGCCAGCGTGCAGCGCTGTTCCAAAACGTATCAACGTGTGTCGTTGCCTGGGAAACGCACATCCCATAATACAACTGTTCACATCGCATCCCATAATAGTATGATGATACTTGGGATGCCATTGCGAACATAGATGCAAACTGGTTAACTAAAAGTTTAGTCTCGCCAGTAAGGGCCCCCACCATTACGGTCGGGGTACGTTTCGAAATCCCTCCAGGCCTGAACATTTTTCTAAGGGAAACACTGACCACCATAAGATACCAAAGTCCAGTGATAAGTAACATGGAAGGCAAGGCTGGGCTTCATAGGGAACTATATTCCGGATGGCTTACATCTATGACAGAATGAAAGCAAAAACTCAAAGTAAAAAATAATAGCATCATTGAGCAAAGAATGCATGTAACAAAATACAGGTTTGGCAATGATTTTATTTTTAGATTTTATTTATGCTGCAAAACTGCAAGGATAACGTGTGGAAACTGCAATGCATTTGAGCTTGGCACAAATGGTGGAATGAACTTCCCCCCTCGGTCAGAGCGGCCGAATCGTTACCTATTTCTCGTCGTAGACTAAAAACTCACTTGTTTGGGCTACACCTGGGCCCTTCTGGAACTGGCACAGTTTAGCATATATAAAAAAAAATCTGTGCTAGACTACTTTTTACAAGTGCCTTCTGGCTATTGATTGTGTTGTACGTTTGTTTTTGTTTTGTTTTGATGTTTCTCTTGACGGGACGTGATATTGTAAGTCGCTTTGGACAAAGGCATCTGCTAAATGACATAATGTAATGTAATGTGATGTAATGTAATGTAATAAGAAATATAGCCGCAAGCAACCATGAAAGGAGTTCAAGTCTAAGGGCTAATGCACACCGCCTCCGGAACAGATGCGGTACGGCTCCGGTACGGCTGCGAACAGACCCACACTCATGTAATCTGTCAGACGTATGCGGGATCCGACAAAAATAGAACAGGTGCATACTTTTTCAGTACCGCATGTATCGCCCATCAATTAACATGGGCGAGAGTCGCTCCGGCAACGCAGCCGTAACGCATCTGGTGTACATTGCCTGTAAAGCACCAGGTGGTCTCCCATTCAAGGACTAACCACAGCCAACCCTGCTTAGCTTTCCAGACAAGCTAGCGATGGGATGCACAAGCTATTGTGTATCTATCAAATATTCAATTATATCGATAGAGGGAGAGTGATTATGCAACATTTCATTGTAGCTTCATCTATTAGAACGGTTTCTAACCAGTTAGTGAAACTCTAATTAAACTACTGTAGGTGAAATTCCCATCCCCAACTGTAAGAATGAAGCATTGTAATACCTCCATAATGGCTTCTTCATTGGGCAGCAGGTGGCAAAGCAGGGAGACATAGGTTTGACGAAATGTAGCTTGATTGGAGATGAAGCTACATTCAGTGCAGGCCTTGGCCAGGACCACTGCCTTGGCCACCTCGCCCATCTTCTCAAGGTGCTTCACTCGCATCTCCATGAAGCCTTCCCCTTCCAAGCTAATGTATGCATCAACTAGAGACGGAAGGGAAAACAGAAAGGCCAGGAGAAAGACAAAGAAATAACTGATAAGCAAGTGCAACGACAAGGCAAATGGGGCCATAAGCAGTAAAAATGCTGCTAACAATCTCCAAATATCCTACGTATGCTAGCTAGAGTCAAACCTTCTTCTGGGTTGGTGGTTTGGCCGGTGAGGAGGGCAGTGAGGACAGGATTGCTCCACGCCCCTCCCTCTCCTGTGATCTGGAGCAGGGCTTGGAGGTCTGTGCTCCCATACTGCAACAAGGTGTCATGGGCAATCTGCAACAGATCGGGGGCGGGGTAAAAAATAATAGCTTAGACCAGTAGGGACCGTAAAACATGAAAATGTACTTTTCAAATATTCATATGAAAACAATACCGGTAGTTTAAAAGTTTCTTCTGACATTGAAATAAAAACAGTCATGAAATTAATAATTCACCAATATTTTATGACATCACTGATACAAACAAACAGAACAGAGATTGCCCTAAGCTCCTTTTATTAGATATATATTTATAGATTCCGTCAAGGCGTTCCTGAGATATCGCATTAACAAGCTAGAAAATGGCATTCATGAGGTCAGTGACTTTGAACTTTGACGGCCAAAATCAAATCACTTTTGATCACACGTTTGAATCAAATTCGAGAAAATGCCTTCAAAGCGCTCCTGAGATGTCACGTTAACGAGCGTGAAACGGGTGGTCATGAGATCACAGTGACCTTGAACTTTAACCTTTGACCACCAAAATCTAATCAGTTCATCCTTGAGGCCAAGACGACGTTTGAGCCAAATTGGACGAAATTCCGTCTAGGCATTCCTGAGATATCGCGTTAACGAGCTTGGAAATAGCATTCGTGAGGTCACTGTGACCTTGAACATTGACTTTTGACCACCAAAATCTAATCAGTTCATCCTTGAGTCCAAGTGGACGTTTGAGGCCACTTAGAAGAAATTCCATCAAGGCGTTACTGAGATATTGCGTTAACGACCTTGAAGATGTCATTCACGAGGTCAGTGACCTTGACCTTTGACCACCAAAATGTAATCAGTTCATCCTTGAGTCCAAGTGGACATTTGACGGACATCGGATGGACGGACAGACGTACGGACGGGCAACCCGAAAACATAATGCCTCCGGCCTGGCTATTGCTGGCGGAGGCATAAAAAGATTTGATAATGCAAAAGAAAATATAGCAGCCTGTGTAGAATGTGCGTAGATTTTCAGGAGTGTTGGACTTTTATCTGGCCTTGTGTTTTGTTCAAAGAAACTTTCTCAACAATATTTATTTAGAGATGGAAATACGTATGTGTTATATGGGTTCCATGTTATGAAAAAAAGGGACCCAAATTCAAGAGAGCGATTTATCACATGCCTATACTTTTAGAGCTGCAATTACAATACAATGCATAATACATTGAACCAGCCTCCATTATCAGGATTTCGATAGAACACCCTCGTGCACCAACTAATCAGCTCCCAAACTCGTGCTCTCTGAACAATTGATTAACTTGCCGGAACATTAACTGTTCACTCATTCTTCACTGATTAAACATTTCTCTATCGCTTAAATCTGCAAATTATCGCCCAACCAGTTTTTAAAACCAGGTCCTTTACCTGAACAGACTGGTGGAACTGAACCCAGGCCTCATAGGGGATTTCATTTTCAGGCACTGACAGCAACAGTTCGAAACAGCTCCTGCAAAAAAGAAAACCAATGTGTATGGAATATCAGGCTAAATCCTGGAATTCATGGTAATTGTGTTTTCTTTTCAACACAAATGATCAAAAGGATCCAAAGTCCACCCACCACAATCTCTCCAAATCTTGTGGGAAACAAACATAGTATTGTTTGTTTGAAACAAACATAGTATTTTTTTTGTGTTTTGTAATATGGATACTCTTTATGATAATATCATAATTAAATTGAGCATTGGGCCATTATGTTTATTTGGATTATTTCAATTGACACACTCTCCTGGATACATATTTGAGGTTTGTTCATTAAATGGATAGTTCGGTTTGTTTGAAGTGGGGTCCTATGAGGCAGAGGTGGGACCAAGTCATTGTTTTGCAATTCACAAGTCAGTCGCAAGTCTTTGCACCCAAGTCCCAAGTCAAGACAGGCAAGTCTCAAGTCAAGTCACAAGTCCACACTCACAAGTCCCAAGTCAAGTCCAAGTCAAAAACTTTTAGTTTCGAGTCTTAAACAAGTCATAATGTGCTCTTCACCAAATGCAATGCTATTTTAACAAGAGTCATGAATGCTTTTTAAAAGTAGTTTTTTAAACAAGTTTGTTGACATTACACTTTCATAGTTTCATACTATCAGTCATGTTTTATGTTTAAATGAAATAAAAAGATTCATGTAAAAAAATATATATGTATAACGCACACTGTAGCTAAAAAAACAAAGAAAAGCATCTCACGGATGAGACGACTTTTACTGCAGCACTGAAACATACTTCACTTTACTGAACCAGTGTCAAGTCAGTCAGAATGTAAGTAGGTCATCCGCTTGAGCTCTTTCGAAATAAAACTCTTGTAAAGTTAACATTAATTTTAATTTTGAGTAATGCTTTACAGCCACAGTTTAACACCATTATGTAATCTTAATATCCACATTTTGATACAAGGTTTGCTGCTTCGTTCCTTTCTCCTCCAACGTGCATCAGTAAGGCTTTTTACTTAAATTACATTATTTTGAAAGTTTTTACCCGGAAGTTTCCATTTTCTTTTGGCTAGCCTGATGCTGCTGCGTCTGGCAGACGTGGGAGAACGAAGGGAGGGGGAAAGAGAGCCCCCGAAGCCACGGAAAAACTGAATGGGTCTACAAAACCAGGATCATCGCAAAACCGGTTTTATTCTTACGCAAATTACCAGATGCATGTAAACACAATGGGCAATTATCGAGGTAAGAGAGGTGAAAAGTTGACTCCCGTGACGTTCACTGTAGCCTATGCTCAGCTCAATGAGAACAGTAGGTTGGTGAATGACACCCTCCGTGGTGTCTGTATTGATTGTCCCATCTTGTGAACGGCAGGCTTGCTGTAGCGAGTGGATTATTAGTGTCTCTAAATAAAAAATTATAATCTTTGGGTTTGGAGGAAGGTATCAAGTATTTTCAAGTCAAAAGGCTCAAGTCCAAGTCAAGTCACGAGTCATTGGTGTTCAAGTCCAAGTCGAGTTGCAAGTCTTTGTTGATTTTGTCAAGTAGAGTCTAAAGTCATCAAATTTGTGACTCGAGTTTGACTCGAGTCCAAGTCATGTGACTCGAGTCCACACCTCTGCTATGAGTGTACTGGGTAAAGCACTCTCTGGACCATACATGGGCAAAATGCGGCCCCAGGGTCGGACCTGGCCCCTGGACCATCTCAATCCAGCCCCCAAGGACCTCAAAGAAAAACAAAACAATCCCCAAAAACTCAATAAAAGGCAGAATTATGTTCATAAATCTCATCTGCTACAGCCATTGGATTTGTATCACTATTATATCAGGAGATTAACAAGAAATTATCAATCACAACGGGGGAGAGCGTTAAAAATCGCGAAAATCAGGAGTGTTGGCAGATATGATCTCCAATGTGTGGCCCTTCGCTGACTTGATGTAAGTCAGTATGGCCTTCTGGAGAAAAAGTGTTGCCCACGCCTGCTCTGGACGCATCGCGCACCGAGATAGGAGTACTGCACACCTGCCGGGACAGGCACAGAGAGCTATCTGCTGAGTGTGAAGGGAGCAAAAATGTTAAAAAAAAAAAAAAAAAAAAAAACTCAACTTCCATACTGCTTACCTGACGTAATCTAACAAGCCCTGAGATGCCAAGTTCAAGTTGACTTAAAAAGATGTCATTTACACCCTATTTTTGGCTAAAATCTGCACTGTAGCCAGTGGCTGAAAGTACAACTAGGGTACAACCTTGCTCCAGTGCAGATTTCAGCTAAAAAACAGGGTGTAAATGAAATCTTTTCAAGTCAACTTGGCATCTCAGGGCTTGTGGAGACTTTGATTACGCCAGGTGAGCAGTATGGAAGCATTTTATGTATTTTCTTCTGTTTTTTTCCTAACGTTTTTGCTCATGGCCCCGTTCACACTCAGCAGACAGCTCTCTGTGCAGTTCTATCTCCGTGCGCGATGTGTCCAGAGTGCTCTACCCAGTACACTGATTGCAGTACCTCATAGGACCCCACTTCAAACAAACCAAACTATCCTTTTAATTGGGGAACAAACACAGCAAACATCTTATCCGGCTACTTTTTGTAGCCGTCTGGCTACTCAGACATTTTGGGAATTCCCTACTCTGACTTGAAAATGTATACGTGTATATTATGTATATGTATATATATATATATATATATACCAGGGTAGGAATTTACTTTTTTTAAACAAGGGCTATTTTTGCACCTGTGAAATATGTTTCTTGGGCATTTTGTATAATTTCCAGGGCAATTTTATCAAATGTTGGGAAATAGGCTGTATTAGTTCTTCTATTTTGCAGATATTCAATGATTTTTATCCAAGCATATTTTATTTCTGATTGTCTGGCATATTATGTAATACTTGGCAAAAAAAAAACTTTTAAAATAACATGCCCTATGGTAAAAGACAAAATAACATAACATCAATCAAACAAACAATGGATTTATTTTTTATGCTTTTTCACACATATAACCTTTAGAAGCATTTTTCGATTGGTCAACAACACCATTCAAACACTCCAAATGAAATGCAAATTGCAAATTGTTGTGATGGAGCCTGGAGGAATTCAAGCCAAGGTATTACAACTGTTCCTTGTTACAACTGTCCCTGCTCTCCCCTACTTATGTGTTGTGTGAAACGGGGTAACAGTTTAGGCATGCTGTGTTTGCAAACAAGGGACACATCATCACACATAGGCTAATCTAGTTTTATTTGGCGTTTTCAAGGAAGATTTGGACTTTTGGGATTAATTATAAGGATTAAAACATCAGCAGGAGAGAACAACTACTTTATCGCTTCTGAGGCAAGTTGGTGTGCATGGTGAGTGTTGTTGTGGTGTCTGTATTTTGCTTAGCGTTAATCTGCCGCTTCGTTATGCAGAACGTGTGTGGGTACATTTGACTAAACTTCTAGATGGGCATGTAACGTTTTGATCGTGATATTGTGGCATGTCGTGGCGAGCGGTGTGGTTTGATGTTTATTAACGTTATGCGAGCGGGTCTGTCACTGTCCCCTAGCTCTCTCTCAGACCTGGGTCTGTCTCTCTCTGAACGGTCGGGTTATTTGTGTGATACATTTTGACCTCGTATCAATCCGTGGTGTTGACGTTTCCAATGCTCGAAACGCCCACATTGTATAACGTTAAAGGGGGACTTACCCCCCAGATATGTAACAAAACGGCATGCTGCTTGATTTGAAAAACCAAGAAATGACGTCTCCTCGTCTCACTATACTCTTTGGCTGTGCTCAGGTCAGGAATTTTTTCCCGGAAATCGACGCCATGACAGTTTACCCACCGCCTCGAAAATAAATTATATGAGAGCTACAATATCTTTATAAATATCAACAACTAGCCAACGCTGGTGGCCTGTATGGAAACAGCGTTGCTCAAAATGGTTGAAAGTGATATCAATTTGGTCATTCAGTGGCGAACTAGAAATTGACTCCATTGACTCCCATGTGTGTGTATGTAGCATGTCTAAGTATCGTTAAAAGAGCCTGGTGACGTGAGACTCGTTAACGCAGCACAGCAAAACAGTTGGGACAAACCCCCCGCTCTCAACACGCTCATGTAATCACAATTGGAGATTTCGCCACGTTATTCCCTTGTCCAACTTGTCATATAGACCGCTATGAAGTAGGGCTGTGAATCTTCACTGGCCTCACGATTCGATTACAATTCAGAGGGCTACGATTTGATTCGAGTACGATTATCGATGCATCTCTATGCATCTTAAATCGATGCATTCCTTTTAAATTTTCGTTTCTCCCTTTTTCGTGATTCTTGTCAAAAGGTGTTGTGCACCTCTGATTTTTCCTCTCGAGCGCGCAGAGCTGCAGCGCGGCCGTAGAACATTCTCCCCCTCCCCCCTCCCTCAGGCCCCGGCTGGCGGCTGCTCACAGGCGAAACAGCCTCCTGCCTCCTATGATTTTTCTGCACATTTTTTCTGCACAATCAGTGTCTGAAATTGGATACAGGATTGCAGGAATCCCGCATCTGTTTGTGCAAACCGCTGCATACAACTGGACAAGCCGCTTGTCAGACAGGCGGGCAGAGCATCAGTGCAGCAGCAGCAGCTCAGTAGCCTATAAGTCGGAGGTGAGTGTCACTTCACCATGCCTTCTCCTCCCTGTCAAAAGTGAACGAGGAAAATACATTTTAGGCTGTAGGCTGCTTTTGTGGGCACAGAAGAGTCCTCCTCTCTCTCTTCTCTCTGCACAATCAAAGTGGTTGAGTGGTTCTCAATGTGGGGTCCGGACCACCAGTGGTCCTTGAGAGGATTCCAGGATTCTGTTATCTCTATATATGGAATTCTGGACAAAATCATATCTAGGCTACATAAAAAAAAACAAAGAAAATCAGATTTGCATCTGAGAAACCAAATCTCATCATTAGGGCTGGGTTCAAAAAATTGATTCTCCGATTTTTAATCGATTTTTATTTTAATCCTTTGATATTGATTCATATGTCCAGAGATCGATTTTTTTTTATTAAAATAAATAAATATATACGGTATATACCGTAAATTCCGGACTATAAGGCGCACCGGAGTATAAGCCGCAGCAGCAAAATTGCCTGTTTGTTACATATATAAGCCGCACCGGACTATAAGCCGCAGGTGTTTTAATGTTTTTTTTTTTTTTTGTGTTTTAATGTTTAATTACCATATGTAAGGGTTCGTGCACACAGGGGGATTGTCGGGAAAGAGATGGCTGTTTGAGGAAGCTCCCATTTATTAACATTTCAACAAAACAACATAACACAACACCACCTGTGTTTTTTTTTACAGTGCACACAGTGTCCGCGGTGTGGTGAAAAGAGGGCAAGAGAGGAAATTAAAACAGAAGTGGATTTATAGTTAGAGAGAGTGCTAAAGAAGAGAGAATTCCGTTTTTTATTTTTTTATTTTAGTTACTCACAGTACTATTGACCAGTCCAACTCAAAAGATATTCGGCAGTTTCACTTTGAGCTCTTGTTCCGCCGCTGTCCATCAATGGTTATGACGAGTCTCGCTGGGTACAGTACGCCAAAGCGATATCCATTGACTTTCGATTTGTTTTTGCATTTTATCCATTTTCGGACTCACTGTGTTGTTTTTGTCCTCCAGTGCGCTGATGCGCTTTTCCGCATTAGAAACTCTGTTCACGGTTGCCTTATTTTCTTTAGTGAGTGAGTGGATGGACTTCTGCACGTTTTCAAACTTGTTTTCAAGCTGCTCAAAACCTCTGAGCGATGTCGGACTTAATCGATAGTGTTTCACGGAGTAAAAGTTAAGCCCAAGCCGTGTATCTCCAGCCTCCAGCAGGTGAGTCATTTCCTCATTCATGGCGGTGATTGCTTCGTCTCTTTTCTTTCTGCTTACTGGTTTTCAGTCTTGTGCTTCTTCCAGCAGACATTCGCCCCACTCTTTAAAGTTATTCAGTTGGTTCTGGTCACCTTATTCATTTTAGATCAGATCGCTAAAACATATTGTTTGGTCTGGTGTAGCAGCTGTCTAGCTGAGCGCCATGTTCACCGTGATGCCGGTTGATTTCCGCCAAATGATGTCAAGTCAAGTCAAATTTTATTTATATAGCACCTTTCATACACAAAGGCAATTCAAGGTGCTTTACAAAAAAATAATCGAAAAAACAAGCAGCAAAGCAATGCACATAAAATGTGCAGATGAAGCTGTGTAACCTGTAAAATCCATCGATTTTGGAGGTCACCGAGTGGCCGTTTGCTGAAAAAATCCATAGATAAGCCGCACCGTTATATAAGCCGCAGGGGCCAAAAAACGGGGAAAAAGCCGCGGCTTATAGTCCGGAATTTACGGTATATATAAACAGGCTAAGATATTATTCTGTGTGTGGTAGTTGAAACATAGTTTCAAGTTTACGTTTATTTATGTTTGTAGTTGAAACAAAAACAAATACTGTAGGCTACATAAATGGAAATGTTTGATCATTAATATCTACTTTTAGAAATTATATAGGCTGAAATCAAATCACTGTGCATAATTGTGAAAGTGTCTTTATTGACAGATGAAAAGGCTGTTATTTACACTTTGTCACCACCTGGTGAGTAAATATGTGTGTAACTAAAACCATTCAAATTGACAACCGGTCCGCAACTTTTTTCCCCATGTATCTACTTGGCGCAAAAAAGGTTGGGAACCCCTGTGTTACATAACTGGACAGTCATGTAATTCAGGTTACAGCTCAAAAAACATGTTTTGATATCACTAACCAAATCGATATTGAAATTAATCGAATCGGAATCGAATCGAATCGGGAGCGCAGCTGGCAATATTTGCTTAACTTTAAAAAGGAAGAAAAGGTAAGGATACATTATTGTTATTAGAGCCATATGAAATCCCTTTTATTTTTTTCTAAATTCCATTTCATTTTTCCACAAATTCTGTTTTTTCCGTTTTAATTGTTCTGAATTCTGTGTTTTGCTTTTTACGCTCATTTTACCATCAGAAATAGTGTCTAATATGTGGGGATGAATAAATGTCCACAATGTAATAAGATATAACAATCAATTTACACAACAATGCACTATTTGTAATCCATTGATACCTAAGCGCGTGCTCTGAGCGGCACTCTAAACATACTGCACGTTTGAAAACAACCCCTGTAAACCTGAGGTTTTGTGGACAAGTTGACAGAGCGGTCGGCGTTCAGTAAAGCCTTCATATCTCAGGCTTTGTAGCACATAGAAACATAAAATAAAAAGCATGTTCATTAAAAAAATGTTTTATCTTTAACCCCCAAAATTTAAAATTTAAAGATTTTAATGCATTTTAAGAAATGTTAATAAAGATTATGGCAAATGTAACCCTTCCAAATGGTTTAAGCTCTCAAATGCTTTTTATTTCATGTTGATAGCTACTAAAGAGGCTGAGGAAATAACAGTCACATCATAATCTGGGTCTGGAATCTTCTTATTCATTGATGTCTTCGTCCAATTATACTATCAATGCTTCGTCCTCAAAGTAAGTCATACTCGGTTCAGGTCATCACTTATCTTACTGTCTGAAACGCGGCCATGCAGAATTGCCACCGTGCAGCAGAAGAACGTGCAGAATTTCCAACGTTCAGTAAAACCTTGAGGCTATTGCAGATTGGAACATGAGATAAATAAATCTGAAATTACGTCAGCATCATTAATTTCATCCTCTAAAAACTAGAGTTGTTTGGGAATCGTCTGTCTGGAATGCTGCTTCCTTGACTTGCCATGTAGTTCAGCTTTGGAAAGCTTTCCACACTGTCGAGGCAAAAAGAAAAAGAAAAAACGACAAAACCCACAATGCATTTCACCTCAGCCACGTCTGTTTCAGCAAATCATGATGCATTTCATCGGTCACATGTCTTGAAACAACGATATACACGTCACTACACGTCTACGTTGTAGCCGGGATGAAAGGTAAAAGGACATGCCCGTCATTTTCGGTGTTAAAGGGATATACACGCAAATGCTGCATCAGGTATCAATCAAGTGATTCAAGCCAGAAATACAGTAGATGACTGTACAAAACATTCTATATACATTTTATTTTGTAAAATGCTTTTAAGCTTCTCATTGTGTGCTTCAAGTAAAGAAAAAACAACTCAGCTCATCAGAAAATGCTTCAAATACTATTTTAGGAACAGGAAGTGGTGGTGTTTATCTTTGCTATCTTGACATGGGTCAACATGAGCCTACTAGAGAAAGAAGAAATTGTGTAAAAACGGCATGTGTCAACTGAATAAGAATACACAGCCACAAATGAAACTTTTCCAGCTTCATCATGTGCAAAAGTGGATATTTCGTCTTTCATTCCCTGTTGCCATCTATATTATTATAGACATGTCCATATTATTAGGCTCTTTCACACCGGCCTTGAAAGCCGAAAAATGCATGGAAAATAGGATTCGCGCCTCCGATGTGAAAGTCGTGAACATACGTTGGTGGATAATTGTTTTACGCCTTTTGTCCCGCCACGGTAGGTAGTCACAGCGCCGGTTTACCAGGTAACCCGCGTCCACTTGAAAGCGTCGTTGCAGCGAGCCGGAAAAGGTGCGAATGGTCAGCTCATTCATAAAAAAATTGAAAATAATAGTGAAAGTAAAAAAAGTAGCCTATACAATCATGACTGCAGGGACGCCAGGAGGAATGCTCAAGGCTTTATGCTCAAACGATGTTGACATTAGTAGGTAAAATTAACGGATATAATAATAAGCTTCAGAGGGCTATAGCTGTCTCTGTGGCGAGTTGGTCTGAGGATATTCCCTCTCCAAATCAGCTCTGTGCATTCCCTTACAAAAACTACTAACGTTATAGTAGTCTATAGCCTACTATTCCCCCGACGAACGTTATGCAGACTGCAGCTGTTTGATATGCGGGCGTCGTCTTTCAGAACGGCCCCTAATTAGGCTACTTGATG
The DNA here is from genome assembly GCF_964638095.1 of Poromitra crassiceps. Taxonomy (NCBI): domain Eukaryota; kingdom Metazoa; phylum Chordata; class Actinopteri; order Beryciformes; family Melamphaidae; genus Poromitra; species Poromitra crassiceps. The sequence goes on from NC_139625.1 coordinate 66,616,445, forward strand.
GGAATAATTTGCTTTACAAAAAAATGGAACCAAAAGATAAGAATTAGCCGTGTACCTAATAGGCTACATGACGGTGCATGATGCATCCATAAAGTCGATCAGATGAATATTGAAAGCCTGGTTACCATGCTGCATGTGGACAACACTTTCGTGTTTTCTGCACCTGCACAGCTGCACCTTGTTGGCTGGCATACATCAGCGATGTTTGGTTGTTGAATGAATTACACAAGGTGACACCATATCGATCTGCTTAGTCAGTGAATTTACTTCTATGAAATGTGTTGTATAAATAAAGTTGGTTTTCCTTGAATGCAATTCATGCAACACTTCGCTGCCAGAAAGTCGGCAGATGCACTCCGCGGCGGAGCCCGTTTTGATATTAAGGCGAGTCCGCCCACCATGCGAGTGGTGCTCGCCTTTCAATCCGGGAGCGGGGGATTTCACCTGAAAGTACACTGCAGGAAGGGAATGTGGCCTTGCTGCTTGGCTCTGTGTGAAAGCAATTTCTGTGGCGAGGCTGCGGGCTTTGCGAGACTCCTAAACTGCAATTTTGCGCGATCTGTGTGTGAAAGAGCCTATTGTCTCTGCACGTTGTCACCGACGCTATTGCGGGGAATGCGCTTGTTAATGCGCTCGTTAACTATAATTACGTTACTGCAGAGTCCACTGTATAAGGGCAGGCAGCTGCGTGTGTGGAACAGAGGGAAAGAGTGTGTGTGATGTCACCTTATTAACATTATATATTAAATTTCAGCCCAATTATGGCAAATTCTGCAGTATTCCACGTTTTACAGTAGATTCCCTTTTTATTGGTCAATTCCGTGATTCCGTCCGCGATTCTGTTAACGTGGATTTCATATGGCTCTATTGTTACCTGTAGCCTTCATCTGAGAACTGAAAGCACTTGCCAGTGTTCTTTTAATAGGCTACATCTGGTCTTCAGTTGAGCACTTTTTTTCAAAGCAGCGTGTATCAAAGTCGACGCTGCGCTTCACAGAGAAATTAATTAACCCCGAAGCTTGCATTTTGGGTCGTTCCGTTTGATTGACCGGTCATAGAAGCATGATTGGCACAGGGAATTTATGGCAATATTGATATGATAGGCTATCCTGCTATCAATTGTTTTAAGCTCAATAAACACAGATGTAATTATTTGACCGGAATTTATTCAAATTTTCCGGGAAACTGGACACGTTGACCGGCACCGTTTTTGGCCAGCGCAAGTGGGCCCTATATCTGGCTTTCTCCAGTCCAATTTGCGTGCCGATTTGAGTGCCGATGGTCGTGAATGCTTTATCGCGCTGGCCATATGCTAGGTTCCGACCTAGCCTTGTTTTCTAGCGGAACACCGTGATGTGTTTCCGCCCATAACCAGATGACCATGGTGCTATGCTTTTGGCCCCAGACTAGAGTGTGTGTTTCTGACTCCTTTGCTGTTGGTGTGACTCCCTCCCCACACATTCCCTCTGGTATTAATAAAGTAGGCTACTGTATATCTCGAATCACAATGAATACTTTACTGGAATATCTGTCAGCACTCACAAAGCTAGTCTCTTTAACACGAGGGCCACGCTGTCAGACTCTGCAGTGAGGTGGCACCTGGCAGCAGCAAAGCAGTTTATGGACAGGCAGTAGACCTCCAGAAGAGGCAGACCATGCTCCACAGAGTTCCTGCTCCCAGCATAGTGCATCAGTGCCTATAAACACACACACACACACACACAAACGTAAACAAAGACAAAAAAAGGGGGGGGATTATGTAAATAGATTGTAAATCTCATAACACATCAGCTGTTTAAGCACACTATATTTGCACCCAAGTCATTAAATACTGCTGTTTACAACTCTATTGAGTATTGAACTTCAAAGATGGTGATGAGTTCTCATAAGAGAGACATTTGTCTGGATGAACAGGGGTTTGACACCTGGGGGCGATGCCAGACTGGATCCCACCTGGCACTCTGTCTAGTGTGGACTTCTCCTGATTGGGCCTCGGGGTCTGTATAGCATATGACATCCCTGTACCACCAACTGTGAGCAAACATACACTACAAAATGTGACTTGAGAAGCAGGCCATGTATCCTCTGAAATCTTGACAGCAACACTGGTTCACATACTTTAGGCCTGGGACTAAATTACACTTCCCCTCCCTCGCTCCAATAATTTCTATGTTGAATGAAATGATAATTCATTATGCAACAGACTAGAGTAAATTACTTCCTCTGTATTGTCGTCATAAAATTGTCAAAGTCTACTAAAAGAATTATAATCTTAACACCACCCGTGTACAATCCTGGTGTACAGTGGAAACGCAAAGCTGCACGCGCCATAATAAACCACCAGTCTAATCATTTGCGCCAAAGTTTGTCAATCGGTAAGAACCGAAGGCGTATACCTTGTTGTTCCGCTGCAAGATCATGGCTGGAGCACTGTTGTTGTCCAAAAAGGATAAGAGCCTCGATTCTACCTTCAATACGATCTTTGTCTCCCTTCCAACCAGTAGACCGGAAACAGTATGGCTGCCTCTATCTCTGCAAGATGCGGCAATACTGTATCTTCATTCTTTCATTTTATCACATCTGTCGTACTGTGCCACTACTTGGTCCCAGGCCAATAAAACAACAACGCAGCCACTCTTTATTCTATTCAAGCAAGCACTGAAGGTCCTGGATAAAAACAGTTATCATCATTGTGACATCATCAAGAAATATAACTTTCTAACTCTTGAGAATTTTCTGTTGATGGCAAATGCCTGTTTGTTGTATAGGATCTTCCACGGCCTGGCCTGGCCTTGCCCCCCCGCCCCCCCCCCCCCCCCGCCCGCCTTTCAACAAATTAGTGACAAATCGCAACACCAGTGTGAGAACAACAAGAGCCTCGACTAGAGGGGACTGTTGCGTGCCTTTTAGATTGACTAAATTTAGTCAATCTGCATTCACGGTTAAGGCAGGCATGCTGTGGAACACCCTGCCAGCAGTAATTAAGGGCTGTAGTACCCTCAGAGGTTTTAAATCCTCCATTAAGTGGCTGAGAGAGGGTCAGTCCTGCAGCCACCTATAGTCATTGGTGTGGCCTCATATACTGTCTCTTTCTGTGCTATTTTATTTATTTTTTACCATTTGCCAATGTGCGATTTTAGTGGATTGCTATCTACCTCTATGTTCTATTTTTACCGTTAGCCGCATTGTATATGTTCTATCTTGCTAATAGTAAGTATCATTTTTTGTCATGTATCTTGATTGTTTAGACATTAGGATTTTCCTTTAATTGCTGTATTTGATATGTACTGTGTGCGCACAGGACTCTGTGTGCCCAGGGACTACAGATGCAAATTAGCTTTTAGCTATCTCTGGTGCAATATATTTATTGTGCACTGTCCCTGCTTCAATAAACAATAAAGATAAAGATAAAAATGTTCGTCCAAAAGGCACAATATTGTTATAAATATCAACAACCAGCCAACAGATATCAAAGCTGGTGGGCTTATATGGAAAATATATGGAAAGAGCTAGGGATGCACGGATCCACTTTTTTTCAGTTCCGATCCGATCTCTGAATTTGGATATCTGACGATATCGATATTATTCCGATATCATCGCTATTTTTTCTTGACTATACAGTACAGACAAAAATTTGGCCAATTGAAGAAAAAATTAAAGAAAAATACAACTTGCAAAAACATAATGAAGAAAAATATACAAGGCAAATGAGGATACTTATAAATCAAATCAGCACTACTTAGGCATTGCTGCTTTAAATAAGGGCCCTCTGCCTGTAGCTGGCTCCTACTAAGATACATTACTTAGTGTTTTGTAATCAATTATTTCATAACATTAGTTGTTAGGTACCTGGTTCATAATATCCCACAACAACAATTGGGTCATTAGATATTTCCAAAACAATTTGAATTGATTCGTGAAAAGTAATAAATATAGCCTACATTTATTTGGCAAGATAGGTCTTGTGTGTCTTTATTTTTACTGAAATGTTTTGTGCAAATGAGTACAACCACGAGTGTGTCGCTATGACATAGCCTATGTATGTGAGGCTACCGGCATTAACGTTACAATACTGCTATGATCTGATGCTGACATCAGAGAGGGCGAGAGAGAGAGCAAACGCAAACAGCCAGGGCAACATGGACAGCTTCACGGTAATCCCTTTGGCCTTCGTGTTGTCTGGTGGAAGTTTGTTCTGCTTCTGGAATGTACTCTCGAAACACCAAAAAGCAAAGACAGCAACGTATAATGTTTGCAACGCTGTCGTTCCGAGGGGTGGACGCTCCGTTGCGTTGTCTGAAAGCAGCAGCCAAAGAGACAGACAACACAAGCCGAAAGGAGACACTCAAGGAGTGACTCCGGGATGCGGAGTGGGCTTCCGGCGGTCAACACGAGGGCTGGATGGATTAGTGAGAAGTTGTCCTGTGTATCTACCATTTCATATCTCCATGCCACAGGCATATTACGTTAGCGAGTCGGCTCAGCTGAGCTCTGTGTACAACCAGCCACACTGGGTGCTGCGGCCGGCCTGGCTGCTGCTACAGGCTAGCGATCTGCAAACTGTGGAATGGAATTTCTGGAGACTGGAACAGAGGCGTGCCTCATGTTACTTGGGCTCATTCAGCGCGAGCCATGTAAAAACTGGATCGGCAGCACATGGCACGTGGATCGGCAAAATCCGACCCATGAATTACGTCAGTATCGGCACCCGATACTGATATAGGGATGCACGATATGGATTTTTAGAGCCGATACGATAAACGATAAATATATTCTTCTCGGCTGATAACCGATACGATATAACCGATATTAATTTATTTTTTTATTTTTTTATAAGTTCTTAACCTTTAGTTTATCCTATCCACACCTGAGGGTAAGAAAGGCTAGCCTAAGATGTAGTACTAGTGAGCAATGATGGAAGTTGTAATATTCCAAACAAATCTGACATCTCTATTATGAACACAAAAAAGAATACTTCTGACTTTTCAAAAGTTCATTTTATTTTCAACTCAATAGCATTTGGTTCTGTAATGCAACAGCAGCACTGACAGTGACACCTAGTGGCTGTGAAATGAAATGAAATGCTGAGTGTTACACTCACAACTAGGGCATTCACGACTAGGGAATTTTACTAGTCGACTAGTCGCCCCTAAAGGTAGTCTTTTTTCTTTTCTTTTTATCTTTAAGAAAGAACATGAGGTATTTACACGACATACATGGACTATCATATCCCATATCCCCCATAAAGAACATCAAAACACAACAAAACAAAACAAGAAAACTGCATAAGATACACAATAATCCAAGAACAAACAAGACTATTGGACAAACAACCAAACAAAAACAATGCATTCAGCTCCTATCCTGATAAGCCTAATGACACTGGGGTAAAAAGTTCTTAAAGTCAAACTCTGTATGTGGTTGCCATATTTTGGGGATGTCTAAGAATCTGCCTTTGCTCTTGTAGTAAATGTTATCCAACGTATGGTAGCTTGAGAGTTCATTCCACCAGTGAACTACAGCTGGGGGATTGGATGCTTTCCAATTTAAAGCTATGTATTTCCTAGCTGCCAACAGGGCAAGATCTATGTATTTACTTTGAATGCATTGTTTTTGTTTGTCCAATAGTCTTGTTTGTTCTTGGATTATTGTGGATCTTATGCAGTTTTCTTGTTTTGTTGTGTTTTGATGTTCTTTGTGGGGGATATGGGATATGATAGTCCATGTATGTTGTGTAAATACCTCATGTTCTTTCTTAAAGGTCCCAATTCGTGCAGCTGTAACCTCTTAAAAACGTGTGTCTCTGGTCCATAAAACATGATTCTGGATTAATCTGTCGAAAATATAGCAAACCCGTTTGTTGTGACGGAGTTCTCACTTCCTCATCTGGTCGCTTCCCAAGAACGGCCTGTTTCTATAATATATTCAGAACTAACAGTTCCCATTGGCCGCTGAGGGAGAGCCCACCCCAGGCTCCCAGCGGCCAATCAGATTAGCGTCTGTGGACCAGCACGCTAGGTTGCGAGTTATCGTTAACTAAACGGTACTACGCTAAAGAGGACATCTCAAAATGCCTAGACTTACCGAATGCACCTCTGCAGTTGCTGGATCACGTACAGTTGGCGTCGCTCCAGCTAGAAGTGTTAATTTTGTGGCTATAGACTAAATGGTGCAGGTAGCTTGTGTGAGAGAGACCCGCGCAGTATGCAGGAGGAAGCTAGTGACGTCCCGATTCCCCCAGATTCCCCTCTGGGCAAACGAAGCGTTTGGGGGTGTGGCTTGGAGGAGACTGCAGAGGGACGCTGGATAGGGACAAATCCAACTGTGGCAGTTCTGAGCGTGTGACCACTCATTACAGGGAGGGCTGACAGCAGTATATATGCATTTACAAGTAAAAACAGCTTTTGCACGGAATGGGACCTTTAACACATTCACTGCCAACAGTTTTTCCAATACAGTAGGTAGCTTCTGCCAAGGTTTTTTTTGAGGATTCTGGCTCATCTTTCAAAAGCCGAGGATTATTTTCTGCTAGGACTTTGTGAACACAAAATATCTCAAAAGAACTAATAGAATGTGTGCTTTCTCTGTCTAAAATAGTTAGTTTTTATCATGTTCTGTTATGTAGGCATTAGCAGTTGAATACAGCATGGTTTCAGCATCTGAGAAGGAAAGCTGAGATAAATGCCTTTTTGTGAAATTCGATAGAACAGGCAGAACAGTCACTTTAACCATTTATTTTTGGCATCAGTGAGACATCAGAGATCTAAACAATAGTTCTGAACAGTAATTTCCTCCAATATAACAGCACCCCCACCCCCCTCTCCTTCAAACTCCTCCCTCCGTGGGTGTGTCTCTGGTGGCTCTGCAGCGTGTGTCACAGGCGAGTCTCTGCTGCCTGTCTGTGCTGCCTGGCGGCCGCTCGTCAGGCGATTGTGGATCGGGCTCGTTCGTTTCTGGGTTTTCGGTTGTGAGCTGGGATGAAGCTGCGTGCGATTCTGGGCTTTCTGCTGCGTGTTTCAAAGTGTGTTGCACCCAGAGTCTATTTTTGGAATCCCCCACTGTTGTGCGCAAGCTCCCAGCGCGAAAGCGTTTTCGCCAAACCATTCTCATGAGAATGGTTTCCTCACGCTTTTTCCTGCTGTTTTTGCCCGGCTTTCTCTAGTCTGGAGAGCACTGTCGCCACTTAGTGGGTCGGTGGAATGGGTTGTACACGTTCGGTGGCTCCCATATTTTTATAGGAGATGTAGGGGGCTTGATCAACATCCCACCGTCAAAATTTTTTTTTTTTTTTTTTGACGAGTTAACTCGTCGACGGCAGTCAACCGGTTTTTTTTTTGACGAGTTAACTCGTCCACGGCAGTGAACATGTTAAAGATAAAAAAAAAAAAAAAAAAAACGACTAGTCGACGACTAGTAAGCACAGTGTCGACTAGTGGTTTTACTAGTCGACTAGTCTGTGAATGCCCTACTCACAACACAAGGAGCAGAACATGGCTGCAGAAATGCCCTCTGGATACTGTAACAGAGACTGACATCAGATCAGACCAATCGTATATACTTTGGCTTTCATAGAACATAATGATGAATTATTCAAAATCATAAATGCACTGACAAGACATATGTCAAATAAATCAGACACCTAAACAAACATTAAAGTGCATCCCTCGAGGCTTAGAACAAAAGCCTATGGTAGACTGTAATAAAGAAAATGTTGATGCACGGCTATGCTACTTTAGTGCATGAGGGGGAGGTAGGATTTTAGTTTGGCTTTCATAGAACATAAACATTTGCACAATAATTCAAATAAATAAAATGCACTGATGTTATGTCACATTAAACATACCAACATCAATATTAATAAACTACATTTTTTAACCAAAATAAAGTGCATCCCTCAAGGCTTTATAGAACAAATCCTATATAGAGACTTTGCTGTAAGAAAGAAAAGAGTCAGTAGGTTTCTCTATACTTTAGCTTCATAGAACATAAAGCCTCAAATTTGTTTGCACAAGACAACAAATGATTGAAATAAACTAAAGTGCATCCCCAAGGCTCTATAACAAAAGACTATAGACTAATAAAGAAAATGGTTGAGGGACAGGACAACTATACATTCATCTTACAACTCCACACTCCACAGTACATTTTCTTTGCTCTTGCAGCTATGCTTGCTATGTAGCTATGCTACTTTGAAAGCATCAGGGGGAGATTTTTCTTGATAAAAATAAAAATTTCTGCATTCTCACATACGATTCGGTTTCTTTTTTCGTCAACTACATGGGCAGCAGCAGAAAACAAACTTTCACTGTCGATGCTAGCGCAAGGAGCTGACGGGTAGTCACGTGCGAGCTGGGCCAGGGTCGGGAAACGGGACTTGTTGCTTCTCCAGTATTCCATCGGGTTGGTAGTCGTGGAGATCGGCTCTGACAGATATCCTTGTAGCTGAAATGAGAATAATAAAATCACATTATCATCATGTTCTCGTGTATTTATTTTGCTACCAGTTGAAAGCTTTGTTTTATTGTTCTGTTGTTATCTAAAATTAAATAAATTACCTCCACATCTGTTTGGCTCCTTGCCTCCCCTGCTTCAGCGTTTTCCTCGAGGATTTCACGGTACATCTCCAGCAAGGAATTGTTGTTGTTGCCGTCTGCCCTGGTCTTCTTTGCTTGTGGCTCTGCCGCCTGGTCAGCTGCATGTTCCCTGATGCTGTCCATCTTTTCACGCAACATCTCTGTGGCATGCCGTTTGGTGGCAATGATGAAGAAGCAGCTCTTATATCTGGGGTCCAAGATTGTTGCCAGATAATAAAGGGGCTCTGCATAGATGTCACTGAAGCGCCTTTCCACTTCTTCTAACAGGGTCCTCTTGGACGTTTTAATTCCCTGGTCTGTTGGCCTGGTCTTGTTGAACAGCTTCCACGGCGGGGATCACCTCTGCGGCTGTGGCTGTAGCTAAGATAATACTTTTAGTCACCTCTTCAAATGGCTCGGGAATGGTCAACATGTTTTCAATTAGCGTCCATTAGTACGGGCTTAGAGATGCAGCTAGTTGATCATCTGCTCCATATGCTCCCAGCACTCGCTTCTGCTCCACCAAACTCTTCAGCATATAGAACGTGCTATTCCATCGCGTGGCTACGTCTTGTTGGAGCCGTGCTTCTTTTCCCTGCCCCAGCAGCTGTGTCTGTAATGCATGCAGACGGGAATAGGCCAACTGGGAGTGCTTAAACTGGCCTACCATCTTCCTCCCGATTGCAACACAGTCTGATATGTACGGCAAGCTGTAAAGTGTGTGCCATACACCCCAAACTTGAAACCCCAAAGTCATTCATAGCCTTGGCCATATTGCGTGCATTGTCCCTGAGCACGACATGCACTCTCTCCTTTGCTATCCTCCACTGCTCAAACATCGCTGCATAAGCTTCGCAGATCACTTCCGCTGAATGGGAACCGTTGCACTCCTGTGCATGCAATACTGTCTTTTGCATGTTCAAGTCTTGATCCAGCCACTGAGCTGTCAAACTGAGCATACTCATTGGACTAACGTCAGAAGTCCATATGTCTGTGGTAAAACTGATTTTGCTTACGTTGTTATCGATCAGGCTATGAACGTGTGAGGCGATCTCATCATACAGGGCTGGCAGGAAAGTGTCTGCAAAGTAGCGTCTGCTTCGGATAGTATAGCGTGGCTCCACATGTGCTATTAGCCGACGAAATCCTGTGTCTTCTACCAGGGAAAATGGCTGGTCATCAAGTGCAATCATTTCCGCGATTTTCTTGGTAATTGCTTTAGTCTTTGGGCTGTCGTTAGCAAACTTCTTAGTTTTCAAACGCTTGTTGTATAGGCACTAAGGTTGCGGCACTCGCTTGTTTATTCTGTCTGCGGCTAGCTGCTAGCTCGCTAGCTGCTGCTTTTCCTGCTGCCTTCGCTGCGCTCGCTGCTTCGTATTCCTTCCACACGTCTTCACTGCCATGGCGAGTTTTCAGGTGATGTATGAGATTAGTTGTGTTGAAACTCGTAGGCTTCTTCCCTCCTCTCGGAATCTTTGCAGAACACTTTTTACAGACTGCAATTGCAGCGTCTTGCTCTGAAACTGTGAAATACATCCATACAGGCGCGGCCATTTTCTCTGTCTACTGCTTGAGGTGACAGTGACGTCACTAGCGTGCGACAGCAATACTCTGCTTCCAAACAAAGCCAAATTGGCACGTTATCGGATCTTTTTTATCGGAAAAATGCTATTATCGGAATAAATAATAATAACGCAAAATGGCCATATCGGCCGATAATTTATCGGTCTGATAATTATCGTGCATCCCTACTGACATTGGATCGGTCCCATCCCTAGAGCGTAACTCGAACTGGTTAAAGTGACTATCGCGGCGTTTTAAGCCAGAACGATTGGCCAGAACACTTACGCCATGTCTACATTAAGACGTATTGCACTTCGTTTGCATCTACTGTCCACACTACCTCTATTATTTTGAGTGTTAAACACGAAGACTCCGGTCTCCGGCGCCTGAGCCTGTCTTCGTAATCAGAATCCGTCTTTGAATGCTACTGTGGACATGGAATGTTGAAATGATGCAACTAACCTACTTGTACAGCAGGTGGCGGTAAGCAGCTTGAAGCTGTCAGCGACCCGCCTACAAACAACAGAAGAATAAAGTGCGTGGATGTTGAATGCACTGACGCTATCTTGTTGTCTGCTAGCCTTCTTGCTCATCGTGCTACAGCTAGCTGTTGCTACACTTACACTAGTGTACTAGCTACTGCCCGCAAAACAACAATTAGTGATGGGTGGGCCGCAGTTATAACCGCGCTGACCGCAGATATTCCGCCCCGCGGGCGGGCCAGATCATAAAAATAAACATTCTGATTAATAGCGGATGGGTTGCGGGCGGTTGAAACGATGTATCATTAATGAGGAAAAATAATATTAATTACGTTCTCTAGTCTATGAACGTATTTTAAGCTACATTTTTCGTCAGGCACATTCTTAGTCGCCTACTGTAGATCCCCCAAAGGACCCACGGCCGTAAACCAAACAATTCAGCCATGTGCTCTCCACTTTTCGTCCATATATGGTCAATGATGTCACGCTCAAAAAGGAATCTCCGCTGAAGACGTGTTTGAAGAGAAGACGCGTTCGTATTTTCCCATACAATGAGGCAATCAAGTAAACTAAACCTAAAGCTATAGCATTAGCCGAGTAAACTACATGAGGGTAAGTGGTGCACTGGACATAATATAGCATGGAAGTTTATTTGGAGTCTTGGACTGCATCGATCTCACCAACGGCAGCAGAAACCGTAAGTTCGCTCCTTTTATAGCGTTTATAGCGTTGGGTGCATGGCGGGCGCGGATCTATAAATAGTATGAAATAATGTGCGCGGATTTATGGCGGGCGGACGGTTCATGCATACACGCGGATTAGGATGGCATAAAAGCTCATCCGCGCATCTCTAGTGGATATTATCTCCAGACCTCGTGTCACCACCCTGCCCCGGGCGCCTGCGGCTTGACATTACCTTCCACAAAATTGAGGTAATCTTCAGCTAACGTAATTGCATGATATTTAACATGCCCATTTGTCAAATATTACATGAGGACTAACATTATAGAGTAGCAGAAGTTACGTGTTAATGTTAAACTTTATTGCTTGCTGCACAGATTCGCACGTAGTGTTGCAGTAAACAAACGCCCATGTTTTGACTAACGTACTAACGTAAGATTGGGTTATTTTATACAGAATAGGCACCTAATTTGGATCATTAAATGAATGCGGCAAATGTGTTTCTCCATATTTTTGCATGACGGAGAAGAGAACAGAATATATGACAATGTTTCATTTGGACCAAAAAATAAATAAAATGTATCATTTTTATTTTTGACCAGAGTGGAATGTTATATGGTCTCTGATTCTAAATATAGCTGAATCGCTTGGCTTGACAAAGTATTTTACGAAATGTAGATGGGGAAAATGAATGGCGGATGAAATCCCTTGGTTCGTATGCTGCATATGCCTGAAGAGGGAGTGACTTTGGCTCTTTATTTAGATCGCATCCTTGTACGTTCACTCCATTCTTCTAAAAGAGAGAACGTTGTTTCATATGCTGTGAAGGGCTGCTCAGATCTTTACAGTGAGTGTGGTATGGCTGTTAAAAGTTTAAATACTTTAAAATGCTCAGCGCAATGCATGGAATAGTTGCATCGCTCGTGGGCCAGGCAGTGAAAGCAAGCATGAGGCAGACTTGCTTTGATGTGTAACGAACGGTGGCTGGCTGATAGTGGTGTTTAACCTGGTTAGACACGCAGCCCTGCTCCCCAGACTCCCAAGCTGTGCTGTCAAAGCAGTCTGACGACCACTGCCAACGCGCCGAGGTGTATGAAGCAGACCAACGCTTCTCGCTGTGATGTGTGAATTCCTGGTTGCGGACTTTCTGAGTAGACGCAGCCGCCTCCCCTACGTGCATCTCAACGAATGACGATGCATTTAATCGATCACGTGTCTTGAAAACGACATACTCTGCCTCTGATTGGCCCTGATATTACTCAATCACTCCGCTGTCCTGTGTGTATGTGTGTGTTTGTGTGAGAGAGAGAGAGACAGACACACAGTGGGCCAATGTGGAGTTTTGCGAGGGGGGGAAAAATCTGTAAAACTCTGATGTGCGCTCATCGGTGCGTTGTGGGGGTGCGCCATAAATGTATTAATGAATGGGAAACACTGGTGCTAGATTTCATTCGGAACCGCACCGAGACCACCTCTTTCAACCGGTCTCGGTCCGATTGTTTGGTGCGCTTTTGGTGCTCACCAGAGTTCGCTGCTTTCACACCTGCCCAAAAGAACCGCACTAAGGGGGAAAAGAAATCAAGTGCTATTCAACCAAACCAACCGAGGTATGTGTGAAAACGGCCTTAAAAACCAATATGAAAAAGAAACGTGAAAAGATCATGGATCGTGATCCTGCCTAGGGGTGGGCGATATGACGATCTTAGATCGTTACGATTAGAATGGGTCCACGATCTGCCTTTACAGACAGATCGTTAGAATCGCGCTACATGCAGTGCACATTCTATCAGTTGCATTTCTATGTCTGAAAGACGCTTCCAAAGTTGTCCTCCCCTCCCCCTTTTCACTTCACAAAGTGCAGAGCAGCATGGAGGACGACAACACGGAGGGGGGAGTTGGACATTAAAAATAGCGTCACGTACGATGAAAATGAATTTGGGGACGGAGCCGGGACGATAGTTGAAAAAATAAAAATAGCCTAAACACACGCTCTGCTCGTTACAATGAACGGGGATGAAAATGACCCGAACGCAAATGAAACCTCTTTACAACAACACACACGCACACTAAACAAACATGCGGGTAGAGAGACAGACAGGCAGATAGAGTGGAACTCATGGCGCAATGTTATTTTAAAGGTCCCATTCCGTGCAAAAGCTGTTTTTACTTGTAAATGCATATACTGCTGTCATCCCTCCCTGTAATGAGTGATCACAAGCTCAGAACTGCCACAGTTGGATTTGTCCCTATCCAGCTTCCCCCTGCAGTCTCCTTCAAGCCACGCCCCCTAACGCTCTGTTCCCCAGACGGGGTATTGGGACGTCACGATGGTCTTCAAGCATACTGCGCGGGTCTCTCTCACACAAGCTACCGGCACCATTTTGTCTATAGCCACAAAATTAACACTTCTAGCTGGAGCGACGCCAACTGTACGTGATCCAGCAACTGCGGAGGTGCATTCGGTAAGTCTAGGCATTTTGAGATGTCCTCTTTAGCGTATCAACCGTTAACACATTCAGTGCCACAGCGCTTCAGTAAAATTGTCTGGAGCCTGTGCCAGATTCACTTCCATTCAGTTGAAAACAGCTATAGAATTTTTTCTATTATGGCTATATTAACGGGGCTGAACTTTAATGAAACATTGAACACTCCTGCTTCTTCCAAAGAAGAAATTTTGTTTCTAGACAGTTCCATTATGAAATTACAGCCTCTCAAAAAAGTGCACTTTCAAGGGTTTTCTGTCGTTTTTTTTTAGTTTCCAAGATATAGGCCCTTTTATGAATACCTTTTGCACTCTAATTCCGAGCACATTCACTGACTCTGGCTGGTGTTTTCTGATGTGGTGGCGTGTGGTGTGGTTTCTGTGAAGCCTGTGTGCCACACACCCCTCTCCCCCCCCCCCCCCCCCCCCTCCCCCCTCTCCCCTCTCCACCTCTGAGCTGTGGGCTCCTCCCACACGCACAGAGTTTGTTTTCTCGTTTTTGCCCCGGACAGATCCCAGCGCCCATCAAGAAGGAAATGATGTGCGCTGGCAAACGCGACTGAACGAAAAGGCTTGGCCGTTCGGCTTCGGATGCTGGCTTTCTAGGAAATCGTGTGGAGATAGATAGAAGCATAAGAGCTCAGTTGTGAGCGCGGATGCAGCCGAGCCCACTGTCCGCTGTAGACAGAGCAATATATATGGCTCTGGCTGAAGCATGCATCCGTTTCCACTTTGATCGCCGCTTTCTCCGCTGTCTCCTGTACAAAGTAAAGGATCTGAGGTGGGTGGAGCAGCTCCTGTGACGATGTTTAAGGTGGCGCCGTGTGATCCCTTGAAGGGATTCATGCTCACTGGCTAGGTACGACCTTAAACAGCAGAATTATGGAATAATATGAATTATGATTTTAGGACGTCCACAGACGTCCTTGGCACTCCTCGTTACTTTTTTTTAGGACGTCCACAGACGTCCTTGGCACTGAATGTGTTAAGTTAGCGATAGCTCGCAACCTAGCGTGCTGGTCCACAGACGCTAATCTGATTGGCCGCTGGGAGCCTGGGGCGGGCTCTCCCTCAGCGGCCAATGGGAACTGTTAGTTCTGAATATATTATAGAAACAGACCATTCTTGGGAAGCGACGAGATGAGGAAGTGAGAACTCCGTCACAACAAACGGGGTTGCTATATTTTCGACAAATTAATCCAGAATCATGTTTTATGGACCAGAGACACACGTTTTTAAGAGGTTACAGCTGCACGAATTGGGACCTTTAAGAGGCATTGCTCTTAAAGGGATAGTTCGTTTTTTTTTAAGTGGGGTCCTATCAGCTAGTTGCATACACTAACTGAAATAGGTACAGTGATCTGGGCGCTGAGCGCACCGTTTATCGAGATCCAGCACTCCAAGCAGCTCTGTCTCTCTACTACACGGGGTCAAGAACTAAAATGTAATTTAGCCACTTAAAACAACGCCCACCTAAACAAATCGATATCTGTGTACATGCACGCTCTATTTTGACAATTTTCAGCGCTTTACTTTTCCGCCAAACAGCCGTCGCATTCGGCACTGCTTTTTCTCCCAACCGCACAGCGGTTTACAAAACAGGAAGGCTTAGAAGAGAGACAAAACACTGACTTACTTTAGAGACAACAAGTCACCTGGCCTCTCTGGTCTGGGACGTTTTCCCCAATTTATCTTGGGAATGGTGAAAAAGGTCTGCAGGACAGGACACCGGCATTTAGGCAGCATATGGCAGTTCCTCGTATCTCTCTTTCTGCCTGTTCACTCTCTCTCTGCAAAAGTTCCTCTTCTGTATATTACTCTCTCTGGTTCATAATTGTATCCTCTTGTCACCAAGGTGAATGGCATATCGTCCTCGCTATCAAAATCACTCATATTTTCGTTTGTGTATTCTATTTGTTGTCTTCACTAACAAGCTGGGAGAAATAACACAAACTAACAGCTGATCTGCGGAGTAATCCAGCACCGCGGCTCTGTGCAGGCTTTTAGCGGAGGAATACGGTAGTTGTACGGTTGGGAGAAAAAGCAGTGCCGAATGGGCTGTTTGGCGGAAAAGTAAAGCGCTGAAAATTGTCAAAATAGAGCGTGCATGTACACAGATATCGATTTGTTTAGGTGGGCGTTGTTTTAGGTGGCTAAATTACGTTTTAGTTCTTGACCCCGTGTAGTAGAGAGACAGAGCTGTGGAGGCTGTTGCTTGGAGTGCTGGATCTCGATAAACGCTGCGCTCAGCGCTAGGCATGGGTCGATTTCCGGTTTTACCGGTTCGGTTCAGTGTACGAGCCCAAACCGGTTTGATCACGTGCGAACCGGAAAAACCTAAAAAAAAAAAAATCTTTTTTTTTGCCAGTCCATTCTGATTGCACTATTGTTCGTATTAGCCTCTTCTTACCGGTTCGGTTCAGTGTACGAGCCCAAACCGGTTTGATCACGTGCGAACCGGAAAAACCTAAAAAAAAAAAAATCTTTTTTTTTGCCAGTCCATTCTGATTGCACTATTGTTCGTATTAGCCTCTTCTCAAGTTGCACTAGTATGCAAAAGTCTTATTTTGTTTATTATGTTGATGTTTGAAGAAAAGTTAAGCTGAATAGTTATGAGAAATAAATACAGGGTGTGTTTGTTACACAGGTGTCCTGCTTCTTTTTATTCAGTATCATTGCTGGTTGACAATACCAGCTTAGAGGTGTATTATCGCTATCAGGTGGACTGAAGTTGCACTACAGACAGTTATGGGCCACACTCGGGAGCCCTGCTAAAAAAAAAAAAAAAAACTTTAATTACAAAAAAAATCTGTATACCGGTTCGATCCGGTTTAGACGGCAATATCGAAGCGGTTTTAAAATTTTCAAACCGACCCAGCCCTACTCAGTGCCCAGATCACTGTACCTATTTCAGTTAGTGTATGCAACTAGCTGATAGGACCCCACTTCAAACAAACCGAACTATCCCTTTAATCTGCTGTCATCCTGCCTCGTATTCCCAGGTGAGCTCTGTTTCCCCCTCTCTCACTCAACGCTGTGGTGTGTGTGCGTGTGTATGCCGAGCCGCATGTCGAGCCACATGTCAGACAGACAGAGCTGAGAGCTCTCTCTCTCTCCGTCTGTCACTCTCTCTCTCACCATTAAACTAGCTAATTAAAATTATAACAATCACGTGAAAGATCACCCAACAAAAGCAACCGATGGTGGACTCAAATCGCAGATAGCCCATATATATTCATCCCATTGACCAACCCTACTGTATAGCTGAAATAATAGTGAACCAATAGATAGATAGATAGAGATAGATAGATAGATAGATAGAGTGAGCATGTGCATGCTTGTGAACATTATTTCTTAGCATATGAATTATTGTAAACTCAGCAGAAACTAACGACATGAAAATATTTATAAAAATTGTATTTTAAATTTCCATGACTTTTCCCAGGTTTCTCATGACCATACGAACCCTGAAATTAGTCTGTACTTGTACTGTTCAGTAACTTGCAAAATAGTCTTAAAAACCAATATGAAAAAGAATCGTGATAAGATCGTGGATCGTGATCCTGCCTGAAAAAAATCGTGATATGATATTTTTGCCATATCGCCCACCCCTAATCCTGCCTGAAAAAAATTGTGATATATTTTTGCCATATCGCCCACCCCTAAACGCAAGCACGCACCAACCAATTACATCCCTCTTCTTTCGGCTTGGGCAAAACATTACCACGTCAAGCCAATCACAGACACACTACTTTTCATGTTTTGTCCCAACTGCTACACAAACTTTACTTATCCACAAAAATGTGATTACAAAATGGTATCTGGTACAACATACTGTATGCGTGGCGTTCGCTTCAGCAAGCAGTAGGCCAGCCTAAAACTGTCACGTTTTCCAGGGTCCGGCAATATGCTAGGTTTCGACCTAGCCCTTTGTTGTTTTCCATCATTTACTTTCCACCAGCCCTGTGTCCAGTCTAGTCAATTGAAAAAATACTAAGTTTTTGGGGCAAAGGGCAATTTAAAAAAAAATCAATGCATAATTTTGCTAAAGCGTAGTGCGTGTGTTCTTCATCGTCTTCTTCTCGCAAGCAGCTTGCAGGGGCTGAGTGCGTGTTAGAGATGGAAATGGAAATTAAATGAATGAAAATAAAATTATCAAAATCTTGGGGCCAATGTCTGCCCTTCATAGCTTTTAGGGGCATTCTGAGATTTCTTGGGGCATTTTTGCACTTGCCCCTGGCAAATTTCCTACGCTGTGTGTGTCACATCCATCTTCACCAGCTGGTTCACACAGTTGACATTGAACCATCATAGAGCACTATCTGTATCCCAAGAGTCCCATTTGACAGATGGCAGCACCTTGCTGCCATCCTCGTCTATAAAAGCGACTAAATTAATTCCCCTCAGTCTAAATCTGCAGTTCTCTCTGGGGTAGCTAAGGATAATAGCTCAACCCCAGAGACCTGCATGGATGTACAGTACTAATGACATCCGGACAGCTTCTGATTTGAAGAGAGAATCTTTGCCAATACAGAATTCCCATTATTTATTTATACCTAAAGCAAAAATCTTTAAAATCACCCAGAGTACTAGGGTGGAAAACAACTGCCACCATCCAAATCTATACAGTAGTTATTTTGTATGTTACAGTATGTTTTTATCCTACATTTATCTTTTTAAACTTACGTGTTCAACATTCATGTGCAAAGACTACGAAGGACAAATTAGCTATTCTGGCACATAAATGTTGATTAATGCACACTGTCCCTGTAAAAAATAAATTACACGAAGTAAAGTAAATTCAGGTATATTTCAGGTGTGACTTAACAGATTATCTACTCTACAAGCCTCTTTGGTAGGTAACCAAGCTTAATTAAAAAGATCATATTTCATTCAAAACGATCTAGTAGTTGGCTTATATAAGGGACTGTCCGATATTAGGTGGGGTGCTGGGGGGTCAAAAGAAAAGGGGGAGGGCATTTAGATTTTATTTTGAGTGCTGGGGAGGGCAAGGTATTTTGTTTTGAGATAGGACTGGGAGGGCATATACAGTTTTTTCTTTTCTGTTTTGTATTGGTTTGCATTGTGTTGTCCTTTCTCGTATTCGCAGAGGTATAGCACTATTTGTTTCACCCGAGCGCTCCTATGATGCGAGCAACCGTGCAAATGCATGGTTAAGTTGTGCTCATTTCAAAGGTTATAAACCACGGTGGCAAGTTTACATTAGCCTAATAGCTACATTGGTCGACTAACTGACCACATGACCAAATGATGTGATGATATACAGTATGACCATTACTCGTGATGGGCGCACCCGCACATCCAACATTCCTTTCTGTCCATATAGGCCTTTGAGGAATATCGTACTATGCCACCGGTGATAAAAAGTTACACTGTTGATTTATTTCAAACAAACTAGGTCGTTATCATGCTGAACTTGTGGGTGGGGAGGGCAGATCGTTTTTGTTTTTTTTACAGGTGCAGGGGGAGGGCAGAGAGAAAATAATATAAATGTCAGGGAGGACAGTTGATTTTTTTTTATATATCATATTTTACGCCATCCCACCCCACGTAAATAATATTGGACAGTCCCTAATGAAAGTGAAACAGTGGCAGGCGGTTCGGGGGATTTACCCACCCCTCTGGCCACTGGCCAGTACAAAAAGGTTGTTTCCTGCTCTATCTGTCACAGTATGCACAAACGTGTGCCTCCCATTCTGTCACTGAAGCAACTACTGGATTTGTAGTTGCAGAAGATTCAGTCTTGCTTGTTCGTTTCTAATTGTGTGAAACTTACTGTTGTTCACAAATCTATGATGTTAGGAAGAAAATAAATGCAAATGTGGAAGTCTGCTGTTGCCAGAGGGTTATTACAACATTGTCAATTCTTTTTTTTATACATAAAAAATATGCTTAAGTAGTCGCCGCTGGATTTGCCTCAAACACGGGTAATACCTTACATAGCTACTACAATGAATGAAACCATATTTCGCATTCATACCCTCCAGCTGGATAAATAAGATAAACAAAACGAGATGTCGCCCCGCCCCACACACATGTAACGCTAACGTTATGCATCTTGTAACATCAGCGGCAATAACATGCCAATGTCAAACCTCTGTTAACGTTATATGTTTTATAAATGGCTTGCAGTGTCTGAAATAACAGTTCGCCAAGTTGACGTTATATTAGCATTATATAAAACGAAAGCGAGCGAGCTGACTGTGCAACTTGAGTCAGCATGCAGGACATCCCTCTGCTGCGAATGTCTCATTATCCTGATATAATAACCACACTAACTGGCTGCTGAACATGTTTTGCGGTTAATAAAATGTGTGCATAAGAGTACGATTAATAACCAGCGCCCTCGTGCTCTCTGAAATACACCCACCCTAAACTAGCGGGCCTGCAGGCTAGTAGGAGGAAAAACAACCCTGGGTAGCTAAGCTAGGCTAACGATAGCTTCGATAGTGCATGTACAGGTTACCTGACAGAAGTTGTCGCAGTACTCGGTGGAGGATATTGTGGATATGTCTTGTTGCCTGAGTACATCTTCAAAGGCTCTCAATGTGGCCAACAGGGTTTCCATCGCAACCAGAGTGTCCTCGGCTACGTCCAGGGCCCGGTTGCTCCATTCGAGCACTGGCTCGACGTTTCTTTCCGCCATCTTCGCTCTCCGCCACGGCGCGTATGCAGCCCGTGCAGACTGATGCTGCCTTCAAGAGCTGTCGGAAATATTGAGATTATGAGTCGAACTTCACATAAACGACCTAAACAAGAATGGGAACATTTGACTTTCTTATAAAATACGAATGACAGAGGTGTGGAGTTCAGGCGAGGGACAGAACGGAAGGCCGATTGTATCATTATCTATTTGACAGTCCATGTCAGTAATTAATTTAGGTTCCTTGCATGTTATGTTATATAACTTTTGCCACTAAATTAGTTAAATATCTATTACGCATGACGCACCACTTCACACATTCTGTTCATGCAGAACAAGGTGGCTATGTGCGGCTTTAATGCTGAGATTAACCATGGATGTATTATTAACCAACGATCAATACTTTGCGCTCGAATCGAAATAGCATTCAGATATTTACGAGAAGTACTTGAAAGCGGCATGTCATGTGACGTGACCTACTCCACTTGAACATATAGCACTGTAAAAATGCACTTTAATATGTGGATGTCAAATTGTTTTTCGACTTTAAAAAAAAACGACCCCCCCCCCCCCAGTTATCACCCCATGTTCATGCTGATTATTACTTTTTTCCCAAATATAATTTTAGTGTTTACCCCCAACATTCTTGATGGCAGTTGTTTCAGAATGTTTGATTGGTGTGTCATGGCTTAAATCTGCATAAAATTGCACAGATAAATCTAAACCCAAACCTGTATCAGCTTACTGTGAAGCTTCCTTGACTTTGTTGTGCACCAGAAATTGTTTAGGGCCAGACCTAATTCTGTCTTTGACAAACATTGGGAAACTAGTGAAAATACTACTTTAAGAGCACAACTCTGATCTACAGGCGCACACATGTATAGTTATCAGCCTTTTCTATCCTGACCCAGAAATACATCCGTCCTGTGGTCAGAGAAGAAATGAGGTAGAATTGTTGTTTGCGGATTATCAGCATACAGTGGTTTCACAAGAAGGAGCAGACCTCTGTGGCCTGAAGGGGTTGGTGCTGGAGGACACACAGAAGAGCAGGGGGTCCTGCAGGGTGTTCTGCATGCAAAACTGTTGAAGGTCTGCAGCTGCCTGGGAGACCATACAAGGCACCACAGAAGACAAGTCAACCATCACATCAGCCAGTGGTCCTCAAATAGTTATTTACAAAGGCCAACCCACAATATGTATGGTTTAATTTCCAGTTCATTGACAAGAAGTGACACCAAAGCAGGACATTGTACATTTCAATCTCCTCTCCCAAACTGCAGTATGACCGCTTGGTTTCCAACTCTTCAAATACCATCTCTCAGGAGGAAAAATAGTTAAAAATTTACATAATCACAAACCAAACCAGGTTGTTGTTGGATCATGGTAAAGAGTTTCAATTGCAGGCATTGATGTTACAGAACAAATCAGAAAGAAGTTGCTACTTCTGTTATCAGTACTGTATCAGATTTAAGGATGAATAATCCAACAACTGTACCCCACCCAATTTCCAGAACTTTGATTTGATCGTACAGAAGGGTATCGGCGCTGTTCTCTTACATTTTCAAGGCAAGAGAGAAGGGGAAACAGAAAGGTAATGTAGCAGCCGGTAATGCTATTGTAACGAATTGCCAGTAGAAACACCAGTTATTGATAAATTTTGCATATATTATCATTAAGTTTAAATCACTTATGTGATAATGATTCATCATTCATTGATACAAATGTCTTTAAAATTAACCAAATATAGATTTGTCAGAAATTATATGGGACAGGAGTCTATCTGTGGTCCAACTCTGCTCAATCAACAGCAGACACCAGCTGATCCAATTTAAAGTCACTCACCATCTTCATTATTCGAAGTCTAAAGGTCCTTACACATCAGGAGTGTTTTTGTGTGCGATTAATTTGCACGTCAATGATATTTTCCGAACCTATATCAGTCAATGCAACCGTGCATACCAACAGCGAAGTTTCGCTGAGCGTTATTGCGGTGTTTATTTTTTATAACCACGGTCGATTTTTCAGAAATTCGCTTCCGACATGTACACATCTGTGGCTATGATTGACAGGTGGGTCAAAACTCGCATCACAATTTCGTGCCGTATATTTGCATCGCTCTTGATGTGTAAGGACCTTAAGTTGCACAAGATCTACCCTTCGGTCTCACCACTTTGTGATAGGTGTCAAGTGTTAGAGGGTACATTGTCCAATGCCTTTTGGTTTTGCCCTTTATTATCTACATTTTGGTCCAAAATATTTGATTGGTACTCCAAGGCCTATAAAGTAACCCTTCAGCCGGAGACAGAACTTGCCATCTTCGGCTGCTCTGAATCTTCTCTGCTCCTTCCTACTGCTGTGCAGCAGTCTCTGACGCAGGGGACGACCGTTGCCAAGAGACTCATCCTAAGGGAGTGGAAGTCTAGCCTGGGTAAACCCAGCCCCCAGTGACCTGCTCTCAGGCTCACCCTGCTTACAGTCACAAGGTGACTGGGAACTGAGAGAGCAGGTCACGTGGGGGCTGGGTTTACCTAGGCTAGTGGAAGTCCCCCTCCCCACCTTCTTTTCAGCTATGGCTGTCAGACATGGTTTCAGTTATACGTATGGAGACTCAGGTTCCTGAGGACCAATTCACTTAGGAAGTTTTCTACCATCTGGGACCCATTTATGGCCTACTTGGACGAGGTTAGGGGCAACGGGTAACTCACCTAGCTGATCTCTCGTTGACTCCTACTGGATTCTATATATCGTCTCTTAGAAGCACATAAGCACATTATGCGACTGGTAGCACCTCACTATGATGTTGTAATGTTGATATGTGTATGCTTTTTCTTTCTTTTCCTTTCCTGTGACTGAGCTTGTTTGTCTTTGTTGATTTTTGTTGTTGTTTTTTTACTGCATATAAAAAATGAAAATAAAATATATATAAAAAAGAAAAAGTAACCAAATATAAAGAATAAAAATCACAACTTTGTTTTGTTCCCATGAACTCGGAACTTATCTTATTATAATTAGAGAAGTATCTGTGTGTGTGTGTGTGTGTGTGAGAGAGAGAGAGTGAGTGAGTGAGTGAGTGAGTGAGTGAGTGAGTGAGTGAGTGAGTGAGCAGAAAACGGCCACGGCTATGCTGTTTTACATACGATCGGGGTGAAACTTTCAGGGGGCGTAAAGACCACCCCTGTGGGTGACCTACTGGATTTTTTAATTAGGTGATTGCCCTAATTACCTAATGATGTGATGTCATCAGTGATGTCAGTGATGTCATCAGTGATGATGTCATGTTCCAGACCAGGGGGGGTGTAACTCACAGGGGGTCCCCACGGGTCCGTAAAAACAGATTACTTCAAGACAACTTATGCCAGTCTTATAATTCAGTCAAATTCATCCCATTGATGAGGCCAAATGATTCAAACTGCAGCAGCACACATTTGAACACAGCAGATATTAAAAACTAGACATCTCGCGCTAGATTCCTAGGCTCGCCCGCCCTGCATCTCACCTAGCTGGCCCTGCAGCTTGCATACATACGGCTCACTCTGCCAAATTTTTGAATCGTCTTTGCTTGACAATCCGCTGAAGTCCACGGTTATCCATGATATTAATTTGTTTTGGAAAGGATCTGTATGTATATATATATAGATAGATATATAGATAGATAGAACAGTAATGAGGGTTTTCAACTTCCAAACATGGAATTTGAAAACCTCATTACTGTTTTGCAAACACAGGTTTGCCCTGCCTTTTCGACACAAAATGGCCACTGTGAAAAGGGTCAATAAAGAGTCAGAAGAGAAGCCCGAATGCCAGCGTTGAAAACACATTCCAGAGGAATAGGTAATCTCAATTTAATGGCTGATTAAGTCATACCAGGCAATCTTAATGAAATGCTGTGCCCACGTAAAATGTCACATTAAAACCCAGTGGTTGCAGTGATAGCGGAGAGGGTCTGTGTGGCCACCGTGCGCAGGGCAAAGGTGGGTACTGACAGTGGGGTGAGCAGGAAGAGCTGGTGCTGCAGAGTCTGCAGGCCAAAGTATTTGCACTCCTCTGCCACTAGATAGCACTGTAGCGGCTGGTGGGAGAAGCCAAGGGAAAGGTCTTGAGCATTGACTCTCTGAGCCTTCTCCTCCGGCGAGGCGCTCAGCGCCTCCTCCTGGCTGAAGTAGCGTGTGGTGCTGAAGATGTAGAAGAGCTTGAGGAGTTCCCAGCAGCGGGCCTTGGAGGGTAGAGCGGGCTCACTGGGTGGAGGGTGAGTGGAGTTCCATGCACAGGAGACGGAGCGGCGTGTTTCGCGGTTGATGAGAAGCAGTGCCAGCACATCGGGGCGCAGGGATACAGATCCTGGCAGGCAGCGCTCCCCGACAGCCAGACACCCTCTCAGGGTCTCCACCACGGGTGACCAGAAACGCCCCACCAGCCCGTTCTTGGCTCGGTGGAGGGAAGGTGTCGGGCCGCACAGCACGCACACGTCTGCCCCCGGGAGCAGCTGGAAGCGGAGCAGGCGGTGGGCCACGGTGGGGCTGCCCTGTGGAAGGAACACTGGGTAGTCACAGGCGGTCGACCCAGACGCTGCGATGGAGCGCATCAAAGCGGAGAGCAGCACTACTTCCTGCGGCGCCAGGCGCCACCACTTCTCAGTGGCCGCAGCAATCCGCCCGTGGACCATGAGGCAGCCGAACTCGCTGTCCGCAGCCTGCGTGAAGCCTTCCATGGCCTCCTGGAGAGCAGTGGGGTCGGGGGGCAGCAGGCAGTCGGCGCAGTGCGTCAGGTTCCCCGCGATGCCCTCTAGCCCCTCCTCCAACAGCTGGTCAATGAGGCCGAAGCAGGATCGCAGGTCTCTCTTCAGTCGCTCCACGTTCCTGGTGCTGGCCAGCTCGTCCTGCCCCAGCACCAGCACCATGCAGTTCCACACATTCTCCAGCAGGCGGCGTAAGTGCAGCTCCTCCTCTTTGCTGCTGCTGCCTCCACCAGCTCCCACCTGTTGCCCTCCATTCACAGCGATGAGCATCACACTGTCCTGGAAGACCCTCCAAACCACTTTCCCCCCACGTTCGGTCTCACAGCTGGACAACAAGACTCCCTGGCCACCTCCGAACATGTGAACCCCGTTCAGAGAGCCGATGACAGAGAAGGGGAGTTGCTTGGAGGCTCCCCTTGTGAAGAGAGGAACCCCGCTGCTGGCTGTGAGGCAGATGAGCTGTGTTGAGCCATCCTGCAGCATCATCTTGGGGTTGGATCTGGTGACTCTTGGAGCACAATTAACAGATCCACTGTTCAGATGTGGGAGACATTAGCAACTAGTTAACTTTGGTTTGATATCAGTGAGAAGAATGGTACTAGCTAGCAGCCTAGTTAACCTAACATTAGTCTCGCTGGCCAGCCTCAGCTGGCTGGCCTGAAGTACGAACAAGGAGAAGACAAACCATCGCGCAGCCAAAGTAAGTTGTAACTGTGGTGTCGATGACGAATGGGCCGGTCATTCACTGGCCACGTACCGGTAGTTAGCTTCGTTAGCGTTAGTTCTATTTCAACTTCACTTACTACTAGTAAGTTTTAAACAACCAACTAGCTTGTATCCATACCTAACGAAACAACCGTCGTTTCCACGGCAACTCGGTCACATGATTCCTTCTTCGGCGAGCGCGTGGTGATAGCTTTACTGAGCTGATCTAGCAGCAGTTATTCCTTACCCACTTTATTAAAGCACTCTGGGAGAGAGACGACAAGACCAGAGAAGACTGATCTGGGTTCAGTGCCTATGGTTCAGTGACAGTAAAACAATGTTTTTTTTTTACTTGCTGGCAGGAGCAGGACCCGCCCTACTCTGCCTCTGATTGGGTTAGGTTTAGGCATGAAGAGTGATGATTGGTAGTCTGGAGCCGTTTCCACCGCTTCTGGACCTGGGGGCGTAAACCAAGGAGACGGAAACAGTCGCTCTGAGTCTACCCTACCAGAAACCTGCGCCAAAAAAATCCTAACCCTCGATTAATTTTCGGATGCAAAGCTTCTGTATTGGCTTAAAAGATGTGATATTGTGAATCTGCTAAGTTTCTACAAGAACTTCTTCGAAAACTTCGTTTGGTACGTCCATCTTTGGTTTTGTTGTTTTGATTTGACCCGCGGTTTCCGATTTCTGTTTCCGGTCTAGGGCGGGGTCGAGATCTTTCAAAATAAAAGAACCTCAAGCCATTGAAAAATGATTAATTTGCACATTAAAACTATAAATTAACAATTTAAATGAAGCTATACAATACAAATTATGTTTCTGTATAACAATAACTGTTTTAATAACATTGAAAACGTTCTTCTTAGTATCTAAACGGATGTATGCTGTTCACTGGAGTGCAAATTGGACACTGTAGCCTACAGGTGAGTGTTAAAAGTGGCAGCTAACCAAACATATAACGCTATGTAATATGCATAGCGTCAGAGTGCGTATGACGTCATAAGAGTGTGGATACATCCGGGTTGGTGAATAAATGCCAGGTGTTGTCTAAGCGGTGAGTCACATCAATATATAACATGGTGTCAGAATAAACTGGAAAAGAAGAGAAAGACCCCTGAAAGATGTCTCAGTTGCAGCCACCGTCGAGTTTAAGCCTGCAGGGTAATCTCGCTGAGAACTTGAAAATATGGATCCAGAAGTTTGAGCTCTTTTGCATTGCAAGCGGCGTGGCCGAGAAAACAGAGAAAGTGCAGTGTGCTACATTTCTGCACGTTGCGGGAGAAGAAGCAATAAAGGTTTGCAACACGTTCGTCTTCCTAGACGGAGAGAAGGATAAAATTGCAGTGTTGAAGAAAAGTTTCAAGACTACTGCGAACCAAGAAAAAACCTGCCGCACATCCGTCATACTGTATGTTCTTCACAAGGGCTCAAGGACCAATTGCCCCAAAGTGACCCTACTACTGTACTTTGTGTATACACTCGTGCAGTATTAGGGTCACATAGCGCGCTTCCAATAGGCAATAGGGGGGAACGGCTGTTCAAAACGCTCTCCTACCCGTCTCCGACGTCCGATTGCAGATCCGAAAATATGATAGTCCTCCTACGGAACCAGTAATTTAGCCGGGGCGGTTAAAATGATACTCCTCCGTGAAACAACTGTTTCAACAAAGTACAGTAGTAGGGTCACTTTGGGGCTAAAGGACCAACAGAGACCATAGATGCCTACGTGACAGACTTGAAAAAAAGGCCAAGGACTGTGAGTTCGGACAACTGCATGAATCGTTAATACATGACAGGATTGTATGCGGCATAAGGGATGATCAAGTGAGAGGCAGGCTATTGAGAGAGGCGGATCTTACATTAGTAAAGGCAATTGATGTCTGCAGTGCCAGTGAGATCACGTCAAGTCAGGTTAAAGTGCTAAATGAAGAAATTGAAGTGCACAAAATAAAAACTGTGAAGACTGCCAATGCCAAGAGAGACAGAGGCGACAGGAGCAGAACAAAGCCACCTCCACAAGATGTACAAAAGGAAGTTAACTGCAACATATGTGGTTACAAGCACAGATACAGAAAATGTCCAGCCTTTGGTCAGACATGCAAGTTATGTCAGAAAATAAATCATTTTGCAAAGATGTGCAAATCGCAGGTCCAAGCAAGGAAAATGCATGCTGTGGAACAGAGTGAGGGCAACAGTGACATGTTCATTGGCACACTTGAAGTGGAACAGGAGGTGTGCATCAAAAATATTGAAAATGCAGAGATGGAGGATAAAGATGAATGGACTGAAGATCTGATAATAAACAGGAGAAATGTGACATTTAAGCTTGACACTGGTGCTATGTGCAATGTGATGTCAGCAGAAACATTCAACTCACTGGACATCAGAGGAAAACTGAAAAAATCCACCTGCAAGCTTGTTGCATATTTCGGCCACAAGTCGGCGCCATTGGGCAGAACATCACTCACCTGTGTGCACAAAGGACAAAAACACAAAATAGAATTTGAGATAGTGCAGCAACATGTTCCAGCAATACTGGGCAAAGCAACATGCATGAAGCTAGGCATGGTGAAGATAATATATGGTGTGGAAAAACAAAATTACATTCTGACAGGATTTGAAGACTTGTTTTCTGGATTAGGATGTTTACCAGGAAAACACCATATCCAGATTGATCCAAATATTACACCAGTAGTGCATGCTCCTAGGAAAGTTCCAGTAGCTATCAGGGAGCAAGTAGTGGAGGAGCTACACAGAATGGAACAGATGAGAGTAATAAGAAGAAGTGGTGGTAATAACAAAAGTGGTCACACCAAAAAAGACGGGAATATGTATGGATCCACAAGATCTCAACCTAGCCATCAAACGAGAGCATTATCCGCTGCTGTCTCTCGCATGCCTAATGCAAAGTACTTCCCAGTACTAGATGCCAATCAAGGTTTCTGGCAGATCAAATTGGATGAGGAAAGCTCCAAATTATGTACTTTCAACACGCCTATAGGGAGATATTGTTTCCTGCGACTACCCTTTGGCATTTCCTCTGCAGTGTTCCAGCGGTCCATGGCTCATATGGTTGAAGACCTGGACAGGGTAGTCAACATAATTGATGATCTGCTGGTATGGGGCGACACAGTCGAGGAACATGATCAAAGACTGAGGAAGCTCCTGGAGAGAGCAAGAGAGTACAACCTAAAGCTGAACAAAAGCAAATGCAAGCTCAGAATGACAGAGATCAAGTACATAGGGCATGTACTCAGGGCTGATGGGCTAAAGCCAGACGAGGAGAAGGTGAGAGCTGTGGTACAGCTGCCACCACCACAAGACAAGCAGGAAGTATTAAGGTTCATGGGCATGATACAATATCCTGCCAAATTCATTCCCAACCTGTCTGAGGTCAGTGCCCCACTTTCGAAAGCTACAAGAAAGCAACACTGAATGGCATTGGGAAGAAGGACAAAATAAAAGTTTTGAGACCTTGAAGCAGTTGGTAACCAATGCACCAACTCTCAAATACTATGATGTCAATAAATTATGTCTGGATGCCAGTTCCGAAGGAATAGGAGCTGTTATACTGCAGGATGAGAGGCCTGTGGTATATGGATCACGAGCACTTACGGACTGTCAACGCCGATATGCTCAAATCGAGAAGGAATTACTCGCCATAGTTTACGGTTGTGAAAAGTTCCACCAATATGTATATGACAGAGAAATCCATGTTGAGAGTAATCACAAACCACTTGAGAGCATCTTCAAAAAGCTGCTCCACCAAGC
The DNA here is from genome assembly GCF_964638095.1 of Poromitra crassiceps. Lineage (NCBI taxonomy): Eukaryota > Metazoa > Chordata > Actinopteri > Beryciformes > Melamphaidae > Poromitra > Poromitra crassiceps. Next base: position 66,646,104 of record NC_139625.1, read on the forward strand.
TCCCATGAGGCTGCAAAGGATGGTTCTCAGGCTACAGAGGTACCGGTACTCTCTCACAGTCACCTATAAGCCAGGAAAAGAGCTGTACATCGCTGATGCTTTGAGTCATGCATATCTCAAAGAGCAAAAATAGGAGTTGCTGGGAGAAGAGCTAGAGGTTAACTGGGTCACACCTCAGCTACCCATCTCTAAAGAGAAGTTGAACATGTTCAGGAAAGCGACAGCAGATGATTCTGAAATGCAAATGCTAAGAGACATGACAATGAATGGATGGCTGACAGAAAGGAAGGATGTTCCAAAGGAAATGCAGAAATATTGGACATTTAAAGAAGAAATAAGCAATGCGTCAGGGCTAATGTTCAAAACTCATCGTGCCAAACCAAATGAGACAAGAAATGCTAAACAAGATTCATGAATCACACCTGGGGATCGTGAAATGTAAAGAAAGAGCAAGGGAAATTATTTACTGGCCAGGCATGTCAACTCAGATAGAGGACATTGTGTCTCAGTGTGCTGTCTGTAATGAAAACAAACATAGCAATCCAAGAGAGCCTCTACTTCCCCATGCACTACCAGAAAGACCATGGGAGAAGATTGGCACAGATCTCTTTCACTACAACGGTGCTGAATATCTGCTATGTGTCGACTGTTATTCAAAATATCCAGAGATCACCAAGTTGAGTGACACGACCAGTGGACGTGTCATTACCGCACTGAAGTCGACATTCGCAAGGCATGGTATTCCAGATATTGTCATTAGTGACGGTGCCGACAGGCCGCAGCGCCGACGGGCCGCAATGCCGATAGCCCACAAGCAGAACCAGCTGAGCGAGGCGGCGTGCAGCGTGTCGGTGGACCCGCTGGAGCTAAGCTCTCCCAGCCCCCACGCCTAAACCTAACATCCCCCCATGCCTAAACCTAACCTCCCCTAGACCCTAACCCTAACCTCTCCCACCCCCCACGCCTAAACCTAACCTCACCCAGACCGTAACCCTAAACCTAACCTCTCCCACCCCCACGCCTAAACCTAAGGTCGGCATTGCGGGTGGTCGGCATAGCGCGTGGACACCTTAGTGACAATGGTTCACAGTATGCCAGTGGTGAATTCAAAGTGTTTTCGGAAAGCTGGGAATTTCAACATGTCACTTCCAGTCCAGGACATCCCAACGTCCACTACTCTGCTGACTCCTGAAGGTCGAGTTTAAGTACATGACAAGCAAAAATACAAGCAAATGAAGCAAAAAAGCTACTATGATGGACAAACAAGACCGTTGCCAGATCTGCAGACAGGTGACAATGTCAGAATACAGAGAGGAGACTCATGGCAGCCAGCTGTGGTTGTCAACAGACATCAGCAACCAAGATCCTTCATCGTTCGCACGCCGCATGGAAGAGTCTACAGGAGGAACAGGAAGCATCTTTTGAAGACAGGCGAGAGGCAGTTACCACCTACAGTACAGATGTACAAGACATTTCCAAATATGCAGACATTGAGATAAAAGACACTAGTAACATGGAACGCAAAGACACAGAGGTCACTCAGGACACTGACACTGACGAGGGACAAGTACAGTCACAGTTGTGTCACACACGGTCCGGGAGACAAGTCAAGCTTCCAGCCAGATACAGAGACTAGGTGTACAATCTCATAGTCTATCATAAGGTCACATGTTAGAGGTTCAAAGGTGAAATAAAATAATTTATTGTTCAATTAAAAAAAAGAAGTTTGAAAACAAGATAAAAAGACTGTTAATATGGAAGATTAGAGTATAATACAGTACAAGAAGTTAAGATTTTGTTGTTTATTGCATTGTTATTGCACTGTAAGAAGGGCATAACTAGACATTAAAATAACTTGTAAAAAAAACAATCTTAAGAAGAGGGATGTAACATATTGTGTGAATATGCGTAGCGTCAGATTGCGTATGACGTCATGATGTATAATAGTGTGGATACATCCGCGTTAGTGAATAAACGCCAGTTGTTGTCTAAGCGGTGTCCGAGTTATGTCAATATATAACAATATACACACACTCAGGAAGACCCCCTCTATGACATCACACTAATGTCAGCTAAGCTAAAGAGGTGTCCCACGAAAGATGGCGGGTCCTCAAATCCCCCCAAAGGTCACTTGGAGTCACATTTTCTGCAAATATTGGACCCTAACCCTAACCAGGGTTACGCTGGACCCAGGCCGTACCTCACCGAGCTTATCCAAAAGCTCAGAGCCCTCTCAAACAACAGGATTCAGGCCACCATCTCCCCTCACCACAGAGACCCTCTGGACTGTCTGCCTTCTTCTTTAAGAGGTCAATCAAACTGTGCTGGCCTTTGACAGTAAACACTTCATCCCGCTTGTAAGTATGTTACTGTGCAAGGTGCCTGACACCTGTTTACTGTGCAAGGTGCCTGACACCTGTTTACTGTGCAAGGTGCCTGACACACCTGTGTACTGTGCAATGTGCCTGACACCTGTTTACTGTGCAAGGTGCCTGCCACTTGTTTGTCACTGTGCAAGGTGCCTGACACCTGTTTACTGTGCAAGGTGCTTGACACCTGTTTACTGTGCAAGGTGCCTGACACCTGTTTGTTACTGTGCAAGGTGCCTGACACCTGTTTACTCTGCAAGGTGCCTGACACCAGTTTACTGTGCAAGGTGCCTGACACCTGTTTACTGTGCAAGGTGCCTGACACCTGTTTGTTACTGTGCAACGTGCCTGACACCTGTTTACTGTGCAAGGTGCCTGACACACCTGTTTACTGTGCAAGGTGCCTGACACCTGATTGTTACTTGTTACTCTGCAAGGTGCCTGACACATGTTTGTTACTGTGCAAGGTGCCTGACACCTGTTTACTGTGCAAGGTGCCTGACACCTGTTTGTTACTGTGCAAGGTGCCTGACACCTGTTTACTGTGCAAGGTGCCTGACACCTGTTTGTTACTGTGCAAGGTGCCTGACACCTGTTTACTGTGCAAGGTGCCTGACACCTGTTTACTGTGCAAGGTGCCTGACACCTGTTTTTTACTGTGCAAGGTGCCTGACACCTGTTTACTGTGCAAGGTGCCTGACACCTGTTTACTGTGCAACATGCCTGACACCTGTTTGTTACTGTGCAAGGTGCCTGACACCTGTTTACTGTGCAAGGTGCCTGACACCTGTTTACTGTGCAAGGTGCCTGACACCTGTTTGTTACTGTGCAAGGTGCCTGACAGCTGTTTACTGTGCAAGGTGCCTGACACCTGTTTGTTACTTGTTACTCTGCAAAGTGCCTGACACCTGTTTGTTACTGTGCAAGGTGCCTGACACCTGTTTACTGTGCAAGGTGCCTGACACCTGTTGTTTTACTGTGCAAGGTGCCTGACACCTGTTTACTGTGCAAGGTGCCTGACACCTGTTTACTGTGCAAGGTGCCTGACACCTGTTTACTGTGCAACGTGCCTGACACCTGTTTACTGTGCAAGGTGCCTGACACCTGTTTACTGTGCAAGGTGCCTGACACCTGTTTGATTTGTGTTCCCTTGTGTCTGTACAGTAAAGTTTGACACATGGCATTTAGACTTTGTTGTTAATATTGTCAAATCCAAATGTGTCCAGAGAACACCAAAGGTGGTTTGGATGATCAGTTCTTCAGTGTGTCTTGGCTATTTGAATATCACCCAGGATGCATGTCAATGCCAGGTGGGAAGGGTGGTCACAAACAAAAACAAGGATGCTTACATTTGTGCAGTATTTAAGAAAAGACAGACAGACAGACAGACAGACAGACAGACAGACAGGCAGACAGACATGTCCCAGTAAAGCTCTGTTTGGGCTGTTGCTTGAAGAGTGACCTGAGACACTCAGGTGGGCTTTTCTCTAATGAGTGGGAGGAGGGAACCCTTCATGACCCTGTAGAATAAACCAATGTTGTCTCACTCATGACAGGATAATCATGTTTTTCTTTAATAGGCAAAAACTCTACATTTCACACTCCATATTTATAATGACATTCACACCGGGAGCTGCTCAGTATGACCAGCTGTCAGCCAGTGATCATTTCAAATGTAACTGTTCTTTGAATGACCAATTTGTACAACAAACTTGCAACCACCTTATTAGACCCATTTCACAGATGGCGATCAAGTGCAGTCCAGAACAAAAGCAAAGATTTAGCAGAAAATGCTTAAAGTACCCCTAGACTTGCCCAAGGATCATTTTAACTAATGCCATTTTATAGTAAAATAAGAAAGAAAGAAAGAAAGAAAGAAAGAAAGAAAGAAAGAAAGAAAGAAAGAAAGAAAGAAAGAAAGAAAGAAAGAAAGAAAGAAAGAAGAAAAAAGAGCTATTCCAGGACAAAACATGGCCTCTAAGTGTCTGACAACATGGAAACGAGAGAGATGGAACACGTTTCTTGACCAGGTCATAATTATAAATACTTACTGCAACAAAGACACATCATTGCTATTATTTTATTATTATTATTACTATTATTATTATTATTATTATTATTATTATTATTATTATTATTATTATTATTATTATACAGACACGTATATATTATCTTCATAGGAAGACATAGAACTTTCCCTGTAGTATTTATTGGAGTGGAGGAGGAAGGGGAGGCAGGAGAGAAGAGGAGCAGTGGGAGGAGTCTGTAGTTACAGTTGCGCACAAGTGGTTTTGCAAACTACAGCAAAGATCAGAATCTGTTTGGACTGAAGAGTAGCTTGGACACTGGCATGTACCTGGAGCAGAGAGTCAGGGACAGACACTAGAGAGAGTCCGCACCGTGCCGCACGGCTGTAAACTGGGACAGAGAGTCAGGGACAGCCACCGGAGAGAGTCCGCACCGTGCCGCACGGCTGTAAACTGGGACAGAATTACATTGTGCTAAAATTATCCAGTCATCTGCTGATCTGACAATGGCAGACGGGGCCAACCAGGCTGACGATGAGGAGAGAGGGGGACCAGGGGGCCAAGACGAAGAAGCAAGTGGTCAATCTGAAGAGGCTGTACCTCTAACCTGCCAGTCTATAGAGGATTGCCCAGGCTCTGATCAAGGTTATTAGAGTTAACTAAAACTAGGTGTGGGAGAAAATATTTTAGTCAATGAAAACTAGCTCAAACAATATATTGTGTACTTACAAAACTAACTAAAATAACAAATATACAGAAAATGTATTTGGTTTTAGTCTTTGTCAATTGAGTCAAATATGTCAACACAACAAGCATGAGGCGGTGCATATCATATTGACACTGGGATGTCTACATAACTGTGAGTCAATTGCCTTCACAAAATGTTGTGTCTGTATTGTAATACCTTTTCTGAACTTTAAACTGTTTATGGATTTCACATACATCTAAAACAAATGTTTAGATCTTACAAACTTCCTTGTATTAAGAGCTCTGTCAGAGATAAAAGTTATTTTAAAATAAAAAAGGGGATTTTCTTTTTTGTTTACATTTGAAGGGCCCTAAAAAAGTTGCATAGTATACCTTTAAATCTTGCCCCTGACCAATACTCCCATATAAAAAATACAATAAAACAATAATAATAATAATAATAATAATAATAATAATAATAATAATAATAATAAACATTTTAAACAATAAAAACTAAACTGAAATGAGCAAATCCATTCTGGAAACTAACTAAAACAAAAGTTAAAAACAAAGTAAAAATAAAAACTAATGACAAATACAAAACTATAATAACTCTGGCTCTTCATTCTGTAGAAGAACAGCATCCAGGCCATCAAAGCATAGAGTCCGGATTGCCTGAAGTAGAGGCTGAGTGCCCGGGCTGCCAGGCGGTGGGTGTCCTGGTTTTGCCCTGCAGTCACAAGCTGTGTCCAGCCTGCGTGCATCTCAGCCAGGGGGAGGTGGGGCAGGCAGGCTGCACCGTCTGCTATGGAGCCCAGCTGATGGACTCTGTGCTCCACACTCTGCTGGACGCTCTCTTCCAGGGCCAGCCCAGGAGGCCCGGGGGCATGTCTGGAGCTGGAGAGTGGCCCGGGGGGAGAGAGGATGAGGTGAATATGGTGGCCATGAAGTGCCAATCACAATGACAAATAGGAAACACGACAAGAAATCAAAACACAACAGTAAATAGGAAAACACAACAAGAACTTAAAAAAACACAACGGCAAATAGGAAAACTCAACAAGAAATTAAAAAAACAACAGCAAATAGAAAAACACAACAAGAAATCAGAAAACACAGCGGCAAATAGGAAAACAACAACAAATCAAAACACAGCGGCAAATAGGAAAACGCAACGAAACAAAAAATTATGACAAAAAACAAAACACTTTCGAAAGTTGAGCTGGGTACCTTTTCTGGTAGAATGTTGTGTTTTCTGCTTTGTGGTTGTGGTTTCTGTTTTGTTATCGTGTTTTCTCTTCTGTTAATTTGATTTTGCAATTTGTTCTTGTGTTTTCCTATTTGCCGTTGTGGATTGCACTTCACGGCCACTGTAGATGCAAGCTGGGGCTGGGGATGGCGATGGGGATGGGGATCCAGATAGGGAACAAGATGTCTGTGCGCAGCATGGTGAGCTGCTCAGGCTGTTCTGCTTGGAGGAGGAAGAGCCGGTCTGCCCAGAGTGTCAGAGAGACCAGCATGACGAGCACCAGTGCTGCTCCATACAGGAGGCTGTCCGGGACTGTAAGGTCAGATGATTTTTTTTTACAATATCTGATATACCAATATTTTTCAACTTTTGTCTGCTTGCCGATACAGATATACTGTATGTATGCGCACATTTCCCACCACCTAATTTGAGAGAACATCAAGTCTCTCCTGTAGTGGAATTAACACATTATTATGCCTACTCTTATCATGATGGTGGCCCACTGGCAGATGCAGAATACGATTATTTTCAAAATGTACACATTCACTGGGCAAAATAAGAAAACTACTTCAACTAAAGCCCAGTTTAGACCAAAGATTCACAACGAGACGAGTTGAACTTGCAACTACCTGCAACTACTTGCAACCAGCCCCTGCGATTTGACAATCTGAATGGCTGGCAATGCCATCAGCCCGCTGGAGTCGAGATGAGACGGGCCAGTTTTCACTGCAACTTTTCCCTGCAACGTTCTAAAACGGTTTCATCTCATTGGTGTAAACTGGACTTTTTTATTTATGTACCGGTAATATTTTCTTCCAAACAAAACTGTAAAATTCATCCTACTTCAAGTTGTGCTTCGATAATTTGGGCATAATTAAAGCGTCATTTTATCGCCTTGTCATATCAGCAGAAATGTTCGTTTTCAGGTGATACCAATATTTCCGGGGGGGGAAACTTGATAAAAAAATATATGTTCTTCATTGTACTTTTATCATAATATATGGTAAGATATAATATTGTGTATCTGTTATTTGCCCTCCCCCTGATATTCTGTCTATAGAGAGAGCTGTGGTCTGCCATGAGAACTCTCCAGGACCAGCTAGACACTTTGACCTCCATCAGAGAAAGCTGGCAGGACACAGCAGCTCATATCAAGGTATGCAGGATACAGTATACACTACAGTATATAGGTGTATATATACAGGTATATATCCAGGCATGCAGTATACAGTTACGTTGATCAGGTTGATCACAGTGCAAGGTGTGTGAAAAGTCCACAGTCATAGGGAAAATAAATGAGTATCAAAGCTCTTTTGCAGAAGTGGCACTCAAACCCACCTATGTACAGTATCTGCAGACAATATACCTTAGTGATATAAACCCTCTGTACAGTATCTGCAGACAATAAACCTTAGTGCTATAAACCCTCTGTACAGTATCTGCAGACAATATACCTTAGTGCTATAAACCCTCTCTACAGTATCTGCAGACAATAAACCTTAGTGCTATAAACCCTCTGTACAGTATCTGCAGACAATATACCTTAGTGCTATAAACCCTCTGTACAGTATCTGCAGACAATAAACCTTAGTGCTATAAACCCTCTGTACAGTATCTGCAGACAATATACCTTAGTGCTATAAACCCTCTGTACAGTATCTGCATACAATATACCTTAGTGCTATAAACCCTCTGTACAGTATCTGCAGACAATATACCTTAGTGATATAAACCCTCTGTACAGTATATGCAGACAATATACATTGGTGCTATAAACCCTCTGTACAGTATCTGCAGACAATATACCTTGGTGCTATAAACCCTCTGTACAGTATCTGCAGACAATATACCTTGGTGCTATAAACCCTCTGTACAGTATCTGCAGACAATATACCTTAGTGCTATAAACCCTCTCTACAGTATCTGCAGACAATATACCTTAGTGCTATAAACCCTCTGTACAGTATCTGCAGACAATATACCTTAGTGCTATAAACCCTCTGTACAGTATCTGCAGACAATATACCTTAGTGCTATAAACCCTCTGTACAGTATCTGCAGACAATAAACCTTAGTGCTATAAACCCTCTGTACAGTATCTGCAAACAATATACCTTGGTGCTATAAACCCTCTCTACAGTATCTGCAGACAATAAACCTTAGTGCTATAAACCCTCTGTACAGTATCTGCAGACAATAAACCTTGGTGCTATAAACCCTCTGTACAGTATCTGCATACAATATACCTTAGTGCTATAAACCCTCTGTACAGTATCTGCAGACAATATACCTTAGTGCTATAAACCTTCTGTACAGTATCTGCAGACAATATACCTTGGTGCTATAAACCCTCTGTACAGTATCTGCAGACAATATACCTTGGTGCTATAAACCCTCTGTACAGTATCTGCAAACAATATACCTTAGTGCTATAAACCCTCTGTACAGTATCTGCAGACAATATACCTTAGTGCTATAAACTCTCTGTACAGTATCTGCAGACAATATACCTTGGTGCTATAAACCCTCTGTACAGTATCTGCAGACAATATACCTTAGTGCTATAAACCCTCTGTACAGTATCTGCAGACAATATACCTTAGTGCTATAAACCCTCTGTACAGTATCTGCAGACAATATACCTTAGTGCTATAAACCCTCTGTACAGTATCTGCAGACAATATACCTTAGTGCTATAAACCCTCTGTACAGTATCTGCAGACAATATACCTTAGTGCTATAAACCCTCTGTACAGTATCTGCAGACAATAGGCTACACCTTGGTGCTATAAACCATTTGGCCATCCCGACAATTAGTTTGGCAAGGCAAAAAATAGGAAGGAAGGGGGAAAAGTCTTACATTATCCTTCTGATTCCAGACTTTTTGGACGCCCCCTAGTAAGGTTAGAGCAATTCAGCGGCTTGCTGATATTGGCCTTTTATTGTCCCCCACCAAGGGGGGAAGGATCAGTGTCAGTTTTAAAATGTGCACGTGCAGAGAGAAGGCAACTCCTATCACAAATCCTCATACCCCTGTGCTCAGAGCCAATCAGAACACACGTCCCAGGTGTTGAGGGAGGAGTTTGAGAAGATGCACCAATACCTGCGCGACGAGGAGGCAGCTGTGACATCACTGCTGAAACAGGAAGAGGAAGAGAAAAGTCAGAGGATGAAAGAGAAGATGGACAGGATCAGTGATGACATCAGAGTGCTGACGAGCGCTGTCAGAGAGACAAGAGAGGCTATGGGGTTAGAGGACCTCCTCTTCCTAAAGGTAACTCCTGAAAGCCCCTGGGAACCAAAAATAAATGTGTTTTGAGTTTGTCACCCCACAGTAAAATGTATTAACCACCCAGCCAAATTTGAATGATTAAAAATGTTGCCAAGTCTATAAAATTAGGTTTCAAAATCGTGAAAAACAAAGTAGTATTCTCTGCTCTAAAATGTGGAGGCGTGTCTGCTGAAGTGCTCCCATGCCTCCCAGTTTCCCCCCTTCCCCCACAGTGCTGCACACCTTGATACGGTACATTGTGATGCATTTTTGGGGGAAATTCCAGGGTAGAGGGCAGGCACTTCAGCCTGATTGGTCTGTGGGGTTTATTGTGTAATAAGTATTGAGCATAAAAACTACAAAAACTTAAATGGCAATATTTAGGATTTGGAATGAAACTGTCTAATACTTTTAGATGCTTACTAAATGCACATAAGACCCTTAATGAAACTGTCTAATACTTTTAGATGCTTATTAAATGCACATAAGACCCTTACATAGGTTTTTGTAGATTTGACTTTCCAGGATTTTTAAAGCTACTATTTGCGATTGATGCGTCACCTTGTGCTTGTTTTGTAGACAATGGGCTCTATCTTCCCACTGGCCTTAGGCGCAAAAACTGGCATTGAACGCAAAAAAAAACGCGCCTTGCACCTGCCTCGGGAAGATAGCATCATGTTTTTAGGCCCCGAAATGCGCTTTACGCCGAAGAGGCGTGGCGCAGTGCCAGAATAGGCCAGAATGGGCGTTTCGGCCTTAAATCCCGGCCTAAAGCTATCTCCCCCCCTGGCGTTAATTTAGCGTTTAGCGCTTTTCAAAACCAGGCCTTATTCAGTGCGCCGGGGATATTATTGTGCGTAATTGCGCGCAGCTCTCCTCTGCCATCTCACTCTCTCTCTCTCTATCTCACTCCCTCTCTCTTGCGCGTCAGACAGGCACAATGACCGATGAAAGAAAAAAGTTGTTATACCGTAATGTTGAGCCCCTGTCATTCAGAGGCTGTTGCATCATCCTACCTGTGCAGTGGGAGAGAAGAAAAGGTAGTGAGAGAAAACGATATCATTCTGCCCAAACTTTCACCAATCTAATCTCATCATGACATCCACGGATAGGCTATATTTTTCTAGCCGATGCGTTTAGAACATTCTTTTCACTTTGATCTTGCTATAGTGTAGCGTATTTACATGCTTGCTGTATTTAAACTGCAGTGAGATTGGTTTGAGAAGCATAATAATATGGAATAATATATATGGAGACAGACGGGGATGAAAGAGGGGGGGGGGGAGCTCAGAGCGCTTTGGTCGGCTTTTCTGACCGGATTGGATCGCTCCGTGGAATGGAACATGAAAGGGACATTGTGATTTGTTTACTGCACTTCTCCAATGAGAACATTGTGAATAATTCTATGCTTAAAAGGCGTGGTTATAATGCTTAAGGCCGCGTGTAGCGCCGACACGAAAATATTGACTACGCCGGTCCACGCCCGCTAGGGCTGCGCCTGGCGCTAAACGCTAATTTAAGGCCAGTGGTACGATAGAGCCCATTATGTTGCAGGGGGCGAGGGGGGAGGAGTCCAACAGCACCTCTAGATGCCTCCAGGTGAGACATCTATGTGGTGTCTATAGAGTGCTGCAGGGATGATGTGTTGTTGTAGGCCAACCCAGAAGTTAGCATCACACTGGGTTCCCTCATCTCAGTCAGTGGGATTTTTGAACGTTTTTTTGTTAGACTAGGCAGCGCGCCTGCTGCGCAGCCTCGCCCATCCTGCAGCTTGCCGAGCTGGTCCTGCAGCTGGCATACGCAGCTAGCGCAGCCTCGCCCGCAGCTCGGCTGCTGCGTCACCATGCCTGCCTTATTGGCGCACGCGCAATGTCTCCCTCTCTCTCTCCCCCTTCTCTCTCTCTCTCTCTCTCTCACTCTTCTCTCTCTCTCTCTCCCTCCCTCAGTCTCTCTCTCTCCCTCTCCCTCAGTCTATCTCGTGAGCCTCAGACATCACTGATGACATCATCACTGATGATAGCCGCAGCCTTAGGGCAATCAACCTTAGGGCAATTAATCTGCCCTAATTAAAAAATCCAGCTCCGTCAGGGTGCTCTTTCCACCCCCTGAAAGTTTCAGCCCAATCACAAGTAAAACGGCATAGCTGTGGCCAGACAAAATTCTTGAAACAGAGAAACAGACAGAGTCCACATTGCCATAGATGCCTGAAATAAGGTCTGTGGTTAACAAAAGTGTAAGATGCTTAGACCCTCCATGTTCAGCAAGATCATCTTCACAAATTTACACCACCTTTATGATTTTTCAAGCATAAATGTACCTGAAAACGATTAGACTCCATTCATAGTGGAGGAAAAAATTCCCTCCTGGACCCAATCTCCTTATTAACTGTAGCCAACTCTGCCCAGCAGCAACATGCTTCTAACTGCTTCAGCAACATGAGTCTAACTATAACTCCACTTCGTTCACGCGTTCATATCTGCTCCACATGTATCTGACTAAACAACAACAACACAGACCTCTGCTACTCGAGTTCTGACTTGGCTATGAGCACACCTCTCTAGAGAGGCATTAGAGGGCTCCTCCAGTTCTAAAAATACCACTGCGTCACTGCTATGACCCCTTAGATGAAAGATATGCAGATGACACATTAAGTACAGCGACTAGTCAGATTCCCTCCCCACACAGTCCTGGATGGATCCCTTCAAGTTTTGCCATACCTGTGCAAAGATAATACAGAAGAAGGAACCAACCACCACCCAACATTTATTTATTTATGTATTATTTATTTATTTGTTTGTTTGTTTATTTATTCAAACAAGTGAGTGCCATCGAGTTCAAAATCTCTTTTTCAAGGGAGCCCTGCAAGCCACCAAGCACCGCAAGATTACCTTTTTCAAGATGTGCATGTACGAATTTCCCCAGACTTTTCCCTCTGTGGACACAGCCCAGGAACAGGCTGTTTTCTACCCAAATTTAATATAATGCAACGAAGTGCTCATGCCTATAGTAAGAGGCAAATCAGAGGAGCAGAATAAGTGAACATAGAAATTCATCTGAACTCCACTTATTACATTCAAGCCTTAGACCCTTTTAACAGGCACATGTGTATCTGCAATAAGCAATATCAGACCTTATAACCAGTCCTGAAACTAACGTGGAGATTCCATTGAGACATATAAACCAACATCCACACACGCGGGTCAGCTGTGGTGTGGCTTTCACCCATAAGCTTGTTGTTTAATTCTGCTCCGGAATGAAACTCCTCCCAGACAATTTCGTTTCGCTGTTAATTTGTTTTTAACTGGCTTGGCACATCCCTTGACGTTTAAAAAGGGTCTCATCCCCTCCCATTCCTTGTAATATTTGATATTCTTCTTGTAAGGGTGGCATTGATGAAACGAGTGAGGAAACTTGTTGAACTAGTAAACTTGGCATCTGCCTCTTCACTTATTGTGGGACATGTAACCTTCAGTGGGAGAACGATTCAAAGCAAGACCAGTTACCAGCATGCTGCTTTAATTGCAACATACTTGAACGTCCTTGAAAGACCTCCATAGTGCAGTGGCTTTGCTGTGTGTGATTTACAAATGTGTTGAGGGTTCTGTTGCCCTGTCATTGTCAGAAAATTCCTTCTTTTTCATCAGTGTATGTTGTTGTTGCTGTTAAAAAAGTGAAATAATCAGCCTAATAAAATAAAGATAAAACATCGCATGGATGCATAACTGGGACGTATCCTCAGTGATGTACCCTGGGGTCATAGGATGTTTCGGGTCTCGCAACATCATACACCCTCGCCCAGGTGACCCAGCCGGGGCTGGCCAAGCCCCAACTTACGTCTCACTAGCTACCCACGGTCAGCCCTCTAGGAAGGGTCGAAGGTGGTCACGCGGTCAGGGCCACTCAATCCGCTGCTCCGGAACTACTCTGCCGGGACCGGGGGAGGGGGAGGGCTCTGGTACATAGAGGGACCGGGCTCTGTGGGTTGCCACCCGGCCGGGCTCCTCCCTCGTCTCACCAGGTCTACGACCTGTGCGCTGCACCAGACTCCCCCGCTCCAAACATCTCACTCCGAGGTGATGGTATCTTGGTGGATACCATGCAATACCAGTACTTGGTGGCACTGCAGTCTCCACTTGCGGCTTGATTGGCCCTCCTAAAAGGCCTGAAAGGTTGTTGGGCTTCTTCCTCATGGAAGACGCAGGCTGGGGAGCTAACCCATACTGCTACCCGGGTGCCGTCCCTGTTCCGGCTGTCAACTGACTCTCCAGTAGTCACTAGTCTTTCCTGGTTGTCACATAGTCTATTCCTCATCTTAATGAATTAAAAGCATTGGATAAGTTTGATTCAAAAAATATGCCAGAATTTATATGATGCACGATACGCTATGAATGAAAAAGGCTCATCTGCATCTACATTGGCTCACTGTAAAACCTGTGGTAGTCCAGCTGGTAGTTTTTGTATGAATTTTGTATGAGATTCCTCACTTGTAGTTCATGTCTCTCCTTTCTCCCAACAGAACTACAAGAGGACCTCTAAAAGGTGAGTTCTTATTTTGTAATCTTACATCACATCTAATTTCATAACATGGGCCTATTCATCAGCTGCACAATGTAGAAATACATTGAAAATATGAATTATTGTCAACTACCATTGGGTTTAGATGGTCCTATCAGTCTGTTGATGTACAGTACTGGGTCGGTATTGGCCTTTGTTGTTGTCCTTTTGCTGTTTAGAATGATCTCCTGAAATGGGCCTTGAATGGATCATAAGTTGTCACCCACCTCAAAGCATTTCATTTGTTTGGGTTACAATTGAACGCTGTTGAACGCAACGCTGTTGAACGCAATTGAACAATTGAACGCTGAGGAAGGTCTTTGACTGAAACGTTCGTTGCTGCTGCCCAGGTATATGAGGAAATAAACCAACAAAAAAGACATTTGGAGTGCTGGCTTTTCTCTTTTTCATAATGGGTTACAATTGACCCATGATGGTTCACAGGCTTTTCCAGCCTGACACGAATAACATTTGGGGATACACTGAGCTGTGTCATTTTCATCATGTAAATGTATCCACCTTTTAGCTGCCATGATGCCTCGTAAAATATGGGTGCTTCTTCCAGTGTAATTCTCCCAGCCCCCTCCCCCCGTTATGTTGCTGATACGGACGCAACATAGCCCGTCTGTAAACGATGTTTCAAAGCTGTAGGCGAAGGGAGCAAATCACGTCCAGCTTGGCCAAACATCTCCGAAACATGGCCAATAAATATCCCGAGTTGTTCAAAGAGCAACAGGTTAGCAAATGTGATAGATAACATTATTACATTCCCTCAAATAAGTCGTCAAACAAGTGTTATTTCTTTCTGACAAGCAACTTTTTCTTCAGCGTCAGAGTTTGACGAGGAAATGCGCTGACCCTCTGCCAAAAAGTAACGTTAACCAGCTGCAATCAGTCACGTTCTAGACCGGACCTTGCACCCATAATCATTTTACAGCGGGGTATTCAAGAATAAGGTGGATACGGCGTAGTGTTAGCTTAGTTGATCGTAGTTAATCCTGGTGTCTCCCAGGGCTCAGTGCAGAATAGAGGAGCCTGAAGAAGAGTCGGGAGCTCTGCTTGATGTGGCCAAACAGCAGGGCTGTCTGCAGCACCGTGTCTGGGACAAGATGCAGCACACCATCCAGTACTGTGAGTTAACACTAAACCATAACCATAAGCCATGGTATGGTACATATGGTACGTATACGTATGGCATACGTAATGGCCTCCTCCAATAATCAAAACAGATAGATGTCCCAAGTCCATGAAATTGCTACAGACTATGGATCGGGCTCCGTTCAGTTCATTCATTTGTCTGTCCATGTGTCATGTGTGATATCAGATACCTCCACTCTGATACAATTACAGGTCAAAACTAGATGAGAGAGGATTCCCACACACTGTCCTTTACTTGCAAGAAACTTTAAAGTGTGCAGTGTATGTAGTGCAATGTACCTGTCCGCAAGAAACTGAAGTGTGCAGATGATTTGAGGTCAAAACTAGATGACTATTTGTTACTGATTGGCCTCGGACAGCATAAGGCCACGATCACATGGACGTTGCGTGTTTTATGTGCCTGAGCCTCAGTTATTTTCAGCTGTTTAGTCACGACAGAGGTGCACCTCGTCCAAACAGCTGTTTAGTTGCGACAGAGGTGCACCTCGTCCAAACAGCTGTTTATGCGCAACAGAGGATTAGGATCCAGGATTAACGTGAACTTAAACTGTGCTCCTTGACGTTCAACAATTCAGCTGTTTGGCTTTGTCTGTAGATGTATTTTTAACAGCTTATTGTTTCAAAGTTTACACATTGTTTTAGCCTTGTTTGTTTCCCTCTCTTCCTGAATATCTATAACTTTGTTGTCTTTCTCTGTTCTCTTTCTCTCTGGCATGTCCATGGCAGTTCCAGTGACCCTGGATCCTAACACAGCCTCCGTGTGCTTAAGCGTGTCTGCTGACCTGTCTAGTGTGTCTGTGTGCGAGGAGGAGCAGTCTCTTCCTGACAACCCCGAGAGGTTTGTATCCCTGCAGAGTGTCCTGGGCTCTGAGGGCTTCAGCTCGGGGAGGCGGAGCTGGGAGGTGGAGGTCGGAGACAACAGTCACTGGTCTATCGGCGTGGCCAGAGAGACCATCCACAGGAAGGACTGGTCTTCAAGCCCAGAGCATTGGTCTAACTCTAATCTAAACCCGAGCCCTGCCTCGAACCTGTGGACTGTCTCCCTCTCCTCTGGGGAGTACTGTGCTTCCCCCGGCCACAGCGCCCCCCTCAGATTGAGGCGAAGGCCACGGAGGGTCCGAGTTCAGCTCGACTGGGAAAGAGGTTGTCTGACTTTCTCCGATGCTAATGACAACGCACTGATCTACCGTTTTAAACAGCAGTGGAATGGCACACTAAAACCGTACTTTTCCACCACGTGTTCCAAACACCCATTACGAATTACAGCTGGGAAGTTGACGGTCACCACAGAATAATCAGGGTTCCCACGGCTCCTTGAAATCCTTGAAAGTTTGTGAATTCGAGGAAAAAATCAAGCCATTGAAAGTTTTTGAAAATAGACATAAATAGACATGGGTCATTGAAAGTGCTTGAATTTATGTATTTTGTGCAAGAATAGAAATGTAAGTTCATTTGATGTTTGTTTTTACTTAACACGTTCACTGCCAATGTTCACTCGATTTTTTTTTTTTGACGGTGGAGCGTTGATCAATCCCTTTTACGTCTCCTATACAATTATTGGAGGTATTGAATGTGTATAATCTATTTTACCGACCCACTAAGTGTTGACAGTGCTCCCCCCAGACGAGCGAAAGCAAAGAAAAAACAGCGGCGGGAGGAAGCCATTCTCAAGGAAATTGCTTGCCGATTTTACAGTCATCCAGACTTGCCCGAGCGGCCGCGCCAGCAGCAGCAGCACAGAGAGCGGAGAGCGATTTGCATAATAGATTATAGGTGAAACACACTTTGAAACACCGCAGAAAGGCCAGAATCAACATCTGCCCATCGCCCACGCATTCCCCGGCCCATCTTGACTCGCACAAGGAGCGTCGCAGGCAGGCAAGCAGCAGCAGCAGCAGCAACGCGCTTGACACGCCCGCTGCAGAGCCAGGAGGAAGGAGGAGAAGACACACGGAGGGAGGAGTTTGAAGGGAGAGGGGTGTTTCCTGCTGTTATGGAGGAAATTACTGTTCAAAACTATTGTTTAGATGTCTGACGGTCTTACTGATGCCAAAAATGAATGGTTAAAGTGACTGTTCTATCGAATTTCACAAAAAGCCATTTATCTCAAAATAAATTTTCAGACGCTGAAACCATGCTGTACTCAACGGCTAATATCTACATAACTACTAACTCTACAAACTAACTCTTTTAGACAGAGAAAGCACACATTCTATTAGTACTTTTGTGAACTTTGTGTTCACAAAGTCAAAGCAGAAAAGAATCCTCGGCTCTTGTAAAATGAGCCAGAATCCTCAAAAAAAACCTCTGGCAGAAGCTAACTACAGTATTGAAAAAAGGCTGGCAGTGAATGTGTTAATGTGCTGTTTACATGTGTGTCTCCCACCATCTCCGCGTCCTTGTTGCATGCACCACCTGCCGAGAGAGAGAGAGAGAGAGAGTGTGTGTGTGTGTGAGCCATTGAAGTCAGGTTAAACAGCGGTAGCTATACGGTGTTGGGTCCTTGATTTTGAGGGAATTGGGCCTGTAAAGTCCTTGAAAAGTCCTTGAATTTGATGAAGGTCAACCCATAGAAAAATGGTGACATAGTAACACGTTGGTCCACAGCCCAAAGACGTAGTTTCATAAAAATGGCTTTAAAATTGTTAGAAGGTAACGTTTGTTTAGCCTCACGTAGTCAGACCTACCGTCGACGTCATCAAGCTTCCAGCGACGGAGGTGACGGATATCATCTACGGCTGGCACTGCGAGACTAACGTTTGTTTGGCCGTGGTCACCTGACCTCGCAGTTTATTTTATTATTTTTTATTTATTTAACCTTTATTTAACCAGGCAAGTCATTAAGAACAGATTCTTATTTACAATGGCGACCTGGCAGTGACCTCCCGCGGTCGTTTAGTGTAATGACAGTCTGATTGAAATAGGTGGGTGAGTGGTGAAACAAGGTTGAATGGGTGGGATTGGTGGATGTCTAGCGTCCTGGAGCCAGTTCGAAACCCGACGTGTCCCGTGTTTTTGTCCCGTTTTTTCCCCACATGTCCCATTTTTGATGATAAAATATGGTTTTACTGGATAATATAAGATAAGATAAGATAACCATCAATGTGGGGTAGTAGAATAACACAACGAGGCCAGTCTGTCCCACTGATTCAAAACACTGAGACATTGAGACCCTACCTGGCCTAACCATCCAATACTAATGACAGGCAGAGTGCCAGACACTGGATAATACATACTAATGACATCAGACAGAGTGCCAGACACTGGATAATACATAATGACATCAGACAGAGTGCCAGACACTGGATAATACATACAAATGACATCAGGCAGAGTGCCAGACACTGGATAATACATACTAATGACATCAGGCAGAGTGCCAGACACTGGATAATACATAATGACATCAGACAGAGTGCCAGACACTGGATAATACTGTAGCGTTTCAGGTAATCCAAGTATTACCTGTAATGTGATGTGCAATAGAAGTGTCTAGATTGCAGCTAGGAACTATTGTGTGTGGGTGTGTTCCTAGGGGGAAGGGGGTATATAGGACCAGCGGCCGGGGGCCGGGAGTCAGTCAGGCCATGTGGGCGAGCTGACCGGGTGGTTGCAGAGCTAGCAGCGAAGCTAGCTGCTAGGAGCTATATTGTGAAGACAAGAATAAAAAGCCTGTACCAACTTCAAGTCTCCAGTTCCTTGGACGAATATCAGATACGCTACAATACATACAAATGACATCAGGCAGAGTGCCAGACACTGGATAATACATAATGACATCAGGCAGAGTGCCATACACTGGATAATACATAATGACATCAGGCAGAGTGCCAGACACTGGATAATACATACTAATGACATCAGGCAGAGTGGCAGACACTGGATAATGCATACTAATGACATCAGGCAGAGTGCCAGACACTGGATAATACATACTAATGACACCAGGCAGAGTGCCAGACACTGGATAATACATACTAATGACATCAGGCAGAGTGGCAGACACTGGATAATACATACTAATGACATCAGGCAGAGTGGCAGACACTGGATAATGCATACTAATGACATCAGGCAGAGTGCCAGACACTGGATAATGCATACTAATGACATCAGGCAGAGTGGCAGACACTGGATAATACATAATGACATCAGACAGAGTGCCAGACACTGGATAATACATACTAATGACATCAGGCAGAGTGCCAGACACTGGATAATGCATACTAATGACATCAGGCAGAGTGCCAGACACTGGATAATGCATACTAATGACATCAGGCAGAGTGGCAGACACTGGATAATACATAATGACATCAGACAGAGTGCCAGACACTGGATAATACATACTAATGACATCAGGCAGAGTGCCAGACACTGGATAATGCATACTAATGACATCAGGCAGAGTGCCAGACACTGGATAATGCATACTAATGACATCAGGCAGAGTGGCAGACACTGGATAATACATAATGACATCAGACAGAGTGCCAGACACTGGATAATACATACTAATGACATCAGGCAGAGTACCAGACACTGGATAATACATAATGACATCAGGCAGAGTGCCAGACACTGGATAATACATAATGACATCAGGCAGAGTGCCAGCTGGATAATACATACTAATGACATCAGGCAGAGTGCCAGACACTGGATAATACATACTAATGACATCAGGCAGAGTGGCAGACACTGGATAATACATACTAATGACATCAGGCAGAGTGGCAGACACTGGATAATGCATACTAATGACATCAGGCAGAGTGCCAGACACTGCATAATACATACTAATGACATCAGGCAGAGTGCCAGACACTGGATAATACATACTAATGACATCAGGCAGAGTGGCAGACACTGGATAATACATACTAATGACATCAGGCAGAGTGCCAGACACTGGATAATGCATACTAATGACATCAGGCAGAGTGCCAGACACTGGATAATACATACTATACAGACTACAGACACAACCAAGCACATTCATGGTAAATATTGGGGTTTGACTGATTTGGGTTTTTTGCTTGCAGCTGCTGATATGTTGTGCACATCTACAGTGTCTCAATTTTGGGGGATGGGAAGCTCTCTTGTGTTACAGCTCCACTTTGTAATTTAGCCTGATGAATGCATTTTTATTCTGCACTTACTCGTATATTGACACAGTTTGTATCTATTTGTATATAGAAGATAGAGTGCACATAGACTATATAGTATGACTTGGTGTGCATTGTACAAATTAATAAAGAGCCTAGTGTGTTGTGGTTGTCTCCGATCATTGGCGGGCTGACACCTGCTTCAGTCCATCTCTGAGCCTCCATAAGTGTCCGCCCATGTTCCTGTCTGGGAGAAAACATAATATCTGTTCTTGAACTCTATGTGCAACCCAACATCCACTCACACACACTCCCAACACAGGCACGCACGCGCACAGACAGACACACACACACACACAACACAGGCATGCACGCGCACACACACACACACAGGCACTGATGCACATGCACGCACACCCACACGGCTCAATTACATGTCTTCAACCTTTTATTACCCCCCCCACACACACACACACACACTGCTCCCACCCACTCATATCATTGACCTCCTTTCCTAAAATACACCATCAACACATAACAGATAATAAACAAGGCTGCAAGTTCAACAAACCCAATGAAAAATAATTTGGGAGACATCTCATTTTCAGGGATTTACAAAGCAAGATCTTCACAATTCTTATGGGATCCATGTGAAAAGTATTTTGAATAAAAAATAACTGTTGAAATAGATATATCTCTCTCCCTCTCTATCTAATACAATTTATCTCTCTTTAATACAATAAGTCCAGATGCTGAACAATGTCATGGCGCCAGGTGTGCAGCATCAACTTTTGCTGTAATTTAAGTTAATACAGTCGTGCAATAATCGGGATAACCACCTAATGTAGCTACTGTCAAGAAGAAGAAAGACAGATATGACTTGTAACAACTCATAATAGTATCATCCTAGACTCATAATACATTGTGACATTTTCTGATCTTATAATGGTTCATAATATATTATGACATATATAGATTATTTATGACCATAATAAACAGCCAGATAACTGAGAAACTGAGAAGTCCATTTGAACTTATGCTTATGATGCCTCATGCATTATGACTAAAGCCTGATGTATTAACAATTCAAATAAACTGTTGCCTAAAAAAAACATTGTTTCCTTCCTGGAAGCATGTGCTCTCTTTCTCTGGGTAATGCTGCCACCTGCTGGCAACTTCTAACCTTGAGCTCTGCTTGGAATAAACAGGGCCATGCCATGTTGGAGCATACAGTAGGAGCTGGACTCTTGCCATAATGTTCCTAATCGAGGCCACATTATTATTAACCTCAAAAGTTCATTTCATTTTTTGATGGGAAACTACACTACGCCCAGCAATGCTGGCATGTACTGTGGTTGAAGTATTTGCAAGTTCTGCTCAATGAGACATGGCCTCTTTTCAATCAACACTATGTTAAAACTAAAGGGTTCTTAAGGTCAATAAAGCTAAAGGGTTCCCAAATGAGGGATCTGTGAGTTGGCATCTTTCATAATGTGTGTGCGTGGGGGATGGGGGTGGGGGTGGCAATGCGGTGCGGTGCGGCTTCTAAGCAGAGGGGGAGCCGGTGGCCAAAGGAGGGTGAAGATCATTTTTGCATTCCAATAATGTGCCATGTGTACAGCAGAGCAGCGGGCGGTCCAGCCGTCCCACCTCCCCCTCCTGGGACAAAACAAACCCTGTAACCTGGAGCTGTGGTTCAATCATGTGCCAGCGTGCCCCATGAGTCTGCAGGCTTTCATTCCACCTCAACACAACAGATAAGAGGAAAAGACACGTTTTGGGTGTGCAGTAGATGGCCCACACAAAGGCATTTTTAACACTCAAAGGCAGCAAGCCTTATAGGGTCTAGCACAGGGCCCGGTAC
Organism: Poromitra crassiceps; assembly: GCF_964638095.1. Classification (NCBI taxonomy): domain Eukaryota; kingdom Metazoa; phylum Chordata; class Actinopteri; order Beryciformes; family Melamphaidae; genus Poromitra; species Poromitra crassiceps. The sequence goes on from NC_139625.1 coordinate 66,668,391, forward strand.
CAAATGCATTGCGGTCCGGTACCGGTCCGCGGCCCGGTGTTTGGGGACCACTGGTCTAGCACAACTAGTCTCCACAAATGGAAGTAGGTCTCCACTCCTGCTGGGACTACTGTAGGTTATTGCAGTACATAGTACACCAGTACACACACCAAGCTCTGTTGGATTCAACTTCTAAAAAAAGTACAAAAAAAGTATATACCGGTATATAAAAATAAAAATAAACTTTTTGAACTCTTCTTATTTTCAGATCCCTCGTGTTGGTAAGCAGGGAATCTACCCCTGCACTACCCGGACGCCCTACTTTTTGACTTCAGTTGTTTTGAAGAAGGCTGCTATGGAGTCATGCTTGCAACCTTCCTGTTTGTTATGTGGAATAACAAACTTCACCTGGCATGAGGGTGAGATACAATCTAATCTACCCTAACTAAAGGCAGGAATATCTCTGTCTGTTGCTCGCATATTTCGGGAACCGTTTGACCGATCTCACACTTGGCATATGTGGGGGCACGAGGACATGCCTTTGTCGGATTTGGTGCAGTTTGGACACACAACAACTTTGACTAAACACACACTGACTTACTCAGGCACACACTCCGTGTTCAGAATGGTTCAGTCATTCACTCACGCACTATTCCCTATCATATAGTGAACTATGGGGAATGATCAAACGAGTTTCGGACACTACCTCACTCTTCTTCTCCTTTGGGAAACACGACAGCATTGCATTGTGGTAGGCTATATGGGAGAACATGTAGGGTACATTCTCTGTTCACTAAAAATCGCACTGCATTGTGGGTATTTAAATAGTGGACTATATAGTGAATCAAATTAACAGTTGAGAATTTGGACACTAGTAAAAAATGGCCAACACACTATATAGTCCACTATTTCTGTAATAGGGAACGGTCTCGAACAGGGCTACTCACTCACAGGCAAGCCCTGAGGGGTGGAGGTTTGATTGGCAAGTTTGATTGACAGCAGAATCAACCAATTGAAGGCTGTAAACTGCGGTTCAAGCTCAGTTTAGTGTTCAGTGTGTGTGTGTGTGTGTGCGTGCGCGCGTGCGTCTGTGAGTGTGTACGTATGTGTGTGTGTGTGTGTGTGTGTGTGTTTGTGTGTGTGTGTGTGTGTATGTGTGTGTGTGTGTGTGTCCTTAGCATATCTCAAGAACCGTTTGTCCGATCTAATTTACAATTGGCGAGTGTACTGCAGGGAACCTGAGGAGCACAGCACTAGTTATATAATTTCCCATTTGGCGGACATTAATACAAAGCGATTTTACACGAGGCATCTCGCGCGCTATGCATGCTCCATTCCTAGGCTCGCCCGCCCTGCAGCTCGCCAAGCTGGCCCTGCAGCTGCATATACGCAGCTCGGCCGCTGCGCGGTCTCGTCCACAGATCGGCTGCTGCGTGGCCTCGCCTAGCCTACTCTACTGGCACGTGCGTATGTGTGTGTTGCTCACAAAATGTTATTAGTGGCCGGGCCAGCGAAGCGGCAGGGCCATTTATTGTATTTGCCTGTATTATTATTATTATTCTCCCGGGAAGTTCGACTTCCCATGCATGAAAACTAACCAAACTTTGCACAAAGGTCCAGTCCCATGCCAAACGTCTTTGACGCAAATTTGGCGCCAATAGTCCTAACGGTGGCACTACAGCGACCGTCTAAAGTTTCAAACTTTGAAAATTCATAAAAAATCAGGCATACGTGCTACAGCTTTGCAACTTTCACCGAAATGTGGGCCCAAAACTTTTGTACAATGCAACCTATGGCCAATTATGAAGTCTAAAGACCGCAAAACTGCAAAAACTGTAAAACTAATTAAACCCTACTCTTCCCAAATTTTTTCTTCAAACGACACCAAACTTCAGCATCTGCATCGTTAGACTGTCCTACACAAAAGTATCAAACAGATTTTCGATTGGTCAAAAATTGAGCCCACAGTGCATCAAAACGTAGAATTCTGCCCCCATGTATAGCCTAATTGCCTTAATTAGGCTACCTAGGGCAATTAGGTTGTATTTGTGATGTCATCAGTCACTCAAGCAATTGTGATGCCATCACTGATGTCACTCGAGCAATTGTGATGTCATAATAGCTCAAAGCCTTGAGACTTGCCAGGCCACGACCCATTGCTGCGCAGTAGCTATAATTGCTCTTAAGTTGACATGCGTGTGGGTGTGTGTGTGTCTCCTTAACTTTACATAAGTGCCTATGACATCATCAGTGATGTCATAAGATGATCTGCTCTTATGACATTACTGATGACACCATCAGTCTTCTGATGATGTCATCAGTAATGTCACAATGCCTCCTATGACATCATCAGTGCGACATAAATTGAAACAAACAGAGAACATTGCCCACTTGCTCCCTTTTATAATAGAAGATGTCAGGGGAGAACAACAAGAGTAAGTGCCACAAAGCTAAGCTCTATAGTCCAACAGGACATAGGTGCTACAAGGCAGTGTATAGACGACACAGATAAAGAGTTGTTGTTTTTTCTTTTTCTTTGGTCATACAGTCCATCAGGTGGGTCTTCTGAAAGATTGAGAGGGAGTCTGGTAACTCATTCCACCACCGAGGAACCACAGCAGAAGAATCTGGCTATAGTGACTTAAGGCCTTGTTGTGGTGGCAGCACCAGGCGCCGCTCCTTGGCAGAGTGTAGTGGGCGGGAGGGAGCATAGACCAGAATGGGGAATGATTATTGGTTAGGTTTAGGAATGGGGAATGGGGAATGATGATTGGTTAGGTTTAGGCATAAGGACTGATGATTGGTTAGGTTTAGGCATGGGGAGTCATGATTGGTTAAGGTTAGGTAAAATAGCAGGGTAAGCCAATGAGAGGCAGAGTAAGGCGGATCATGCCTCGCGTTACATTACATTACATTACATTACATTACTCATTTGGCAGACGCTTTTATCCAAAGCGACTTACAATAACACATTTTTGTCAGCAATAGAGCAATCAACTATGGAGCACAGTCTATGACAACTACAACTTCTGAAGGAACAGTGGTACAAGTTTAGGTTAGTGGTACAAGTTTAGGTTAGTTTTTTTTTTTTTTTTTTTTTTTTTATAAAGAAAGAGAGAGAACGAAGTTAGATCAAGAAGGGTCCAGATGGAGCCTGAAAAGGTGAGTCTTTAGTCTTTTCCGAAAGATCGGCAGTGATTCAGCCGTCCTGACCGAAGGTGGAAGCTCGTTCCACCATTGAGGTGCCAGGGACGAGAAGAGTCGAGATCGGGATGAGCGTCTTTTGAGCCCCCGTAGCGAAGGAGGGGCGAGGCGACCTGCACTGGTGGAGGAGCGAAGGGAGCGCTGAGAGGTTTGGAACCTGACCATAGATTGCAGGTACAGGGGAGCTGACTGGTGTGCAGCCCTGTAGGCCAGTACCAGTGACTTGAATTTGATGCGTTAGGTACTGATCTGAGGGAACATAGGAGTCAGGACTGAGGGAACATAGGCACACTCCCCTTTTGGGCTGGTTGAAGACCAGGCACACCGCCGCATTCTCTGCAGAGGTTTGAGTGTACATGCCGGGAGACCTGCCAGTAGTCAATGCGTGATATTATATGTGCCTGTACTAGGAGTTGTGCATGTTCATGTTCAGACAGGTAGGGTCTGATTTTCCTGATGTTGTACAGGGCAAATCGGCATGATCATACAGCAGAAGCAACATGTCATTAGATGGCCATCAATTATACAAGTCTGTCCTCATATGAAACCACAGAATAAGCAGATTTCCAATTAAAGACATGACATGATTAAAGACAGCTAAAGGTCACTGTTACTTCCTGGTTACAGCTCCCGACTCTGGCGTATGCACTGTACGCATGCACTTACTCACATGACTGTAAACATCAGTCATTTTAACCACCTTCAAAATTGACCAATGCTGTCATTTACCTTGTGAGGAGGAAAACCTGCATCATGTTGTTCACAATTACAGTATTTCAGTTATCCTAAAACTTCAACTTGTTATATTGAGTGCATTCTTCAACATCTTACTTGTTACCCCTTTGACCAGAGCGTGTCACATATTTAAAAAGACAGCAGCAAGATGATAGGCTAACACTCTAAGGCAGTGGTTCTCAAATGGGGGTCCGCGGACCCCCAGGGGTCCGTGGCACTTTGCCAGGGGGTCCGCGAAAAGTTTCCAAGTAAAAAATAAATAAATAAATAAATATTTTAAAAAAAATGCTACATGTTACTTATTCCTTCTCAAACTACTTCCTACATGGTGCTAGTCTATCAAAATATCTTGGCTGTCATTGATTGTGTTGCATAGTGGTTTTCTGTACTGTTGACAAATTGTGATATTGTAAGTCGCTTTGGACAAAACAAAAGTGTCTGCTAAATGACCTAATGTAAATGTAATGTAATAAAAAAAAATATATATTTTTTTTTTTGCAAAATCTTCATAGTTCAATGAAAATAGTTTATGGTTTAAATCTAAAATGGTTCATGGATTACATTCTAATAACAAACCTATCAAATTAAAAGTCAAGCACGTTACCGTGGAAACAATTAAGCTTAGCCCAAAATCACAAATCAGAATGAGGGGGTCCCCGGTATATTTTCTATCTTGTAAGGGGTCCTTGGCTGAATATCTCATACAGCACACAAACACACAGGCAAGCAGACAGACAGGTCGCAATATATATGCCTCTTCCCTTAAAAACGGGACAAGTGGCGTCTCGTACGGGACACGTCTCTTTTGACCCAAATACGGGATGTCCCGGCTAATACGGGACTGTTGGCAACCCTACACGCACGGGAGGTAATTGAATGGTGATGGCCCGCTGATACATGTGCGCTGTGCGGGGTGCAGCGAGCTTGAGAAACGTCACTTGAGAGTTTCTTCAGAATAGGCGGGGGAGATAAAAGGAGAACCGCCGCAGCCGCGAAAGAAAGAAAGAAAGAAAGAAGGAAGGAAGGAAAGAAAGAGAAAGAAAGAAAGAAAGAAAGAAAGAAAGAGAAAGAAAGAAAGAAAAATGTAATCCTATGTAAGAATGCTGTTCGTGGACTACAGCTCAGCATTCAACACCATAGTACCCTCCAGGCTGGTACACAAGCTCAAGGATCTGGGACTAAACACAGCAATGTGCGACTGGATCCTGGATTTCCTGACAAACCGCCGCCAGGTGGTGAGGGTGGGCAACCTCACCTCCTCCCCACTGACCATCAGCATAGGAGCGCCCCAGGGGTGCGTCTCCAGCCCCTTCTGGTACGACCTCTACACCCACGACTACGTGGCGACTCAAACTTCGAACACCATCGTGAAGTTTGCAGATGACACAGCAGTCGTGGGGCTGATCTCGGGGGGCGACGAGACGGCCTACAGAGAGGAGGTGGGGGCCCTGGAACAATGGTGCCAGGACAACCACCTCTCTCTGAACGTCTCCAAGACCAAGGAGATCATTGTAGACTACAGGAGGGGGGGGGGGGCACACACCCCCCAATCACCATCAACGGCACAGTGGTGGAAAGGGTGGACAGCTTCAAGTACCTGGGAGTCAACATCCACCAGGACCTGACTTGGCCCAACAGCGAATACACGGACTCAGGCGCCTGAAGAAATTTGGGCTAAGGCCAGAAATCCTTAGCGACTTCTACAGAGGCACCATTGAAAGCCTGCTGACTGGCTGCTTCCCCACCTGGTACGGGAACTGTACCACCATGGACCGCAGGGCGCTACGGAGAGTGAGACGCGCGGCCCAGCACGTAACAGGATGTGAGTTGCCAGAACTGCATGAACTGTATAAACAGCAGTGCCTCAGGAGGTGCCTGAAGATCATCAAAGACACAAACCATCCCCACAACAGCCTGTTCTCCCTGTTACCCTCAGGGAGAAGATACAGGGTTCCAAAAGCACGCACAAATCGCTTGAGGAACAGTTTCTTCCCCCAGGCCACGAGACTCCTTAACATACACAAATAGTGTAGTAGCCGTACTGTACCGTACTGTAGCTGCTACCATTACGTATGTCTAATGTTTAATTGTATGTTTAATAAGGAATATGCTATTTGCACCTGTATGTCAAATACGCTGAATTTCGAAGGAAAACTCCGCACATCTCTCTTGGGGCAGGTGCGTAGGACAAGGATATAATTCACACAAAAATAAAGAGAGTCCCGCACACTGTCCAAACTTGCAAAAATAAATTTAATTGTAACGTTTCGGTCTCAGACCTTTTTCAAACTTTTTCAAAAAGGTCTGAGACCGAAACGTTACAATTAAATTTATTTTTGCAAGTTTGGACAGTGTGCGGGACTCTCTTTATTTTTGTGTGAAATACGCTGAATTTAAAACGCCGAGTTTAATTGTATGTTTAATAAGGAATATGCTATTTGCACCTGTATGTCAAATACGCCGAATTTTAAATGTTTAAGCACGTCTAAAGTATGCACATGACATGTGCACCTATGTGCAGTGAATATGCCACTGTCTCTGACTTGTCTTATCACTATACTGCCTTATTGCTTGTTGTGTCTCTTGTTGTTTTTGCACTCATATGCCCTGTTATATTTGTACTATGTTGTAAACGGAGTCCACAGCACAAGAATTTCACACGTGATACTTGTACCATGGAGTGACAATAAAAATCTTGAATCTTGAATCTTGAAAAGAAAGAAAAGCTTTCAACTTGGCATATACGCTTGCAAATGATGGTGGGCTGAAAAGTATGCTATGTTTGACATCTCTGCATTCTGGATCAAAGTCAAGGCTCAATATAGTGACGCAAAAGCAGTGAAAATGATGCTTCTATTTCCATCATCATTATCTCACGCACGCACACTCCTCCATGATGTCTTGTTGGAGACAGCCCAGGGCTCCCATATTGGTGAGTTGCAATGTTTTTAGGTTGTATAGAGAATGGATATCTATAGTTAGAGGTATCTATGGAGAAAATAACACAATGTTTTGAGGTTGTATAGAGAATGGATATCTATAGTTAGAGGTATCTATGGAGAAAATAACACAATGTTTTTAGGTTGTATAGAGAATGGATATCTATAGTTAGAAGTATCTATGGAGAAAATAACACACATGCTAAGACTCCAACAACTCAATTTACTGATAGATGGACAATCTGGTTAGAAAAAATTTAACTGAAATGGGACCCAATAGCTTTAAATATATGATCTAACCACCTTGTAAAATCGACCAAGGTTCTAGATTAAGTTTTTTGTCTACCCTTGGTATTAGTGTTTTTTTTTTTTTTTTTTTTTTAACAAGTTGTTGTTGATGTTACTGTTGTTATTGTCGTCATCATCGTCATTTTTGTTGTCCTTTTATTAGTAATTTGTTGTCATATACTCTAAGTAGGCTACTGTATGCTTATAATATTACAATTTATCACAGTAGGCTATATTAGCTTAGTAATCCTAACGGAAATAATGTCTTGGACTATTTTCAATAATGAAGACTTAACAGCTAACGCCCAATTCAAGTCATATCACAGTGCACGCCCCCTTTCTTTGAGGTTGTATAACTCATTCATTGCTAGGCTCGCCCCCTTTTAATTGATGCTGTCTCCTCATCCATTCACAGTTTACCACGTGCATGTGGCAATAACCAATCAGCCCAAGCTATTCCTTTCCAGCTGATCCCAATCACCTAATCAGCGTAGTATATCAGATTCCATGATATTTTACTCTGTTTGCTATGTGCTGTGTATGTGCCATGTGTCTTTCTCAGTTGCTGATCATCATCGCTGAAGCAATTGTTTTCACGCCACCACCTCCCCTGACCACCACCATCGTCATGACTCCTGAAGAATTCCCTATGGGGGATTTGCTGTCCTATTCTTCACTGATGATGCACTCTCATCATCTCAGGAGAGCGTCATCATATCATGGAGTCATACGCCAAAATTAATTTGTTGTATCATTAAAGCTTGTTAAACTTTCTACTAGTCTCTCATGATTGAAAAGCCTTTTCCCCTCTTTAAGACGTATGAGTATTAGCCTAGGTAAACCCAGCCACCACGTGACCTGCTCTCTCAGTTCCCAGTCACTATCACATAGTGACTGAGAACAGGTCTGAGAGCAGGTCACGTGGGGGATGGGTTTACCCAGGCTATATGAGTATGACCTCTAGGTATATGAGAAATATTGTATTTGATAGGATATGTGTACATTATGAGAGAAACCATGTGTAGAGGAGAAGGGGGTGGGAGAAGATTAATGATTGAGGATGTGTGTGTGCGCGTGGGTGGGTGCGTGTGTGGAGGCGAACGAGAGCGAGTGAGAGAGAGAAGGGGAACATTGAAAAGGGTGCAGGTGTGTGAGAGAACTATGAACTATGAAGTATGCAGGTGTGTGAGAGAGGGTGTGTGAATGGGGAGAAAGGGCTAATGGAGGGAACCTAATGTGGAAGGCTGGGAAAGTAATTTATCGTCATTGTCCATTGAATTGTATTAAGTGCTAACACAAATGTGGATTAACTAAAAAATGGAAAAAGAGAAAAAGAAAAAGTTGTAAAAAAGAAAGAAAAGAGCATAGAGAAATAAAAAGATTACATGCCTAAGCATGCAAAAGATAGGCTTCCTGACCAAACCTTCGCTGTAGGCTCCATATGTACTACAGAGGGACTGGCTGGGATGACAAGGGGCTCAGTCTTTGACAGGTTAATGACAGATAATGACAGAACTATCTCTTTAAGGCTTTGTATGAGTTAAGCCCGATGTAATCAGCCCAGTGAAAAGGCCTGGAACATCTTCCTGTTGTCAAAAACCCCAAATCAGCTTCCTCCCCGAGGCACCCAGTACTCGACATGCTACCTGAATGTTTTTGTGCAATTGGATTACACATTACCATGTTATACCAATGTACAAAAACATGAAAGTGTCTTTGTGAGGCCATCATAAGGCACCAGAACTGGCCAGAACAGATTTACTGTGACTTGGGATAGATTTCAAAAATGTCTGGAACGGGTTTAATCTGGTTCACTTATGAATTTAACCAAAACACCACCATTTTCCTCGTTTTGTGTATGTGAATGTCTTGTTTGAGTGCTCAGTTTTGTGGAGAACGTTTATTATTTATTGTTTTGTTTATTTTGTGACACAGTAAAGAGCTTGAGACCCAGTACTACTGCCTCCTAGCCACTTGGTTGGGGTTACGGTTTGGAAATGGGTCAAGGTTATGGGGTGGACGCTCCATGTCGGGAAAGGGACATTTTTCAGAGTATTGAGTTGTCAGACCAACCCTTAGAGAAAAAACACATGAGGTTCACATGTGTCCACATGTGGTGAAACATGTGGACATGTGTTAAATTTCACATGTGAAACATGTGGAACACATGAAACCCATGGGAAGCATGTGGTTATGGAACATTTTCACATGTGGAAAACAAAATGTACATGGGTTTCACACATTTCACATGTGAAAATGTTCCAAAACCACACGCTTCCCATGGCCAAAGCACATGTTTTCACATGTGATCACATGTGATTTTGCACGTGTTCACATGTGACCCCATGTGAACTTCACGCAAAAGCACATGTGAAGTTCATGTGGTTTTTCTGTAAGGGAATGACATGAAACCATCAACACATAATCACCAATCTACTATGGTGTACTATGTACACTATAGACTTGCTTTGACCTGCGCAACACACTCATTTATCAACTTACCCATTTGTTGACACTTTATTTGGATAGTCTGACTACAGAGAGACGATAGAGTATTTGTAACATTTCAACAGCTTATTAGCTGACATTTAGACATTCAACTGTTTGGCTTTGTCTAGATGTTGTTTTCACCTGGTTGATAAAGTATTGCCGGTGCTGTCCTGCCTGTTTACCATGCCACACAGGCAGCTGGCTATGCTCAGCACTTTTTATACATTCTTCAGAGACTTCTGTCCCCCTTTATTTTGGTAGTAACCTGTTTGAACAATGGCATTGTGAATGGAGGCATATGTTATGTAAGCAGTTCTCCTCTCTCTCCTGTAGACTTTCAGTACTGTAAGTCAGTGATTCTCAAATGGGGGTCCGCGGACCCCCAGGGGTCCGTGGCACTTTGCCAGGGGGTCCGCGAAAAGTTTTCAGGTAAAAAAAAAAAAAATGCTACATGTTACTTATTCCTTCTCAAACTACTTCCTACATGGTGCTAGTCTATCAAAATATCTTGGCTGTCATTGATTGTGTTGCATAGTGGTTTTCTGTACTGTTGACAAATTGTGATATTGTAAGTCGCTTTGGACAAAACAAAAGCATCTGCTAAATGACATTATGTAGGCTAAATGTAATGTAATAAAAATATATATATATATATATTTTTTGCAAAATCTTCATAGTTCAACGAAAATAGTTTATGCTTTAAATCTAAAATGGTTCATAGATTACATTCTAATAACAAACCTATCAAATTAAAAGTCAAGCACGTTATCGTGGAAACAATTAAGCTTAGCCCAAAATCACAAATCAGAATGAGGGGGTCCCCGGTATATTTTCTATCTTGTAAGGGGTCCTTGGCTGAAAAACATTTGAGAACCTCTGCTGTAAGTCCACTAGTGGCAAGTCCATACAGCTCTGCCACTGATTTGCATACAGTGGAGTGTCACATGGGAGTCTCATTCTTTCTGAGAGTTGTAAGCCTGTGCATGAACAAGCCGGTTTGACCTTTTAGTCCTCTGTTGGATCTTACCTTGTCACGCAGATCATGCCAGGAGAGAGTTCAGTGGCAGATTGTGAAAAGGTGCCAGATAAAACCTCAAGGGTGCGATAAGGAAGCCAGTTAACTTCAATACTTACCAAAAAGAAAAAAAGAGTGAGCTTAAGTATTTGGACACAGTTGAATACATTGATTTGTCTCCATTCTCTTCTAAATCATTTTAATTGTCACGGTTTATCTACAATTAAAAAAAGAATCCTCATCAACTTCTCTATGCATCTCATTTTGATGCCCTCTAGGAGTACAATGCTTCAAAGCTATAATTTAGACACCTTTTTTTCCTTGTCTTTTTTCTTGATCTGTCACCACAGCACCTCAGCTTTAAAAGGCAAGTGACCTCAGCATGTTATACCTGGCTGCATTACAATATAAACTTTCAATGATCTGTGCTCATTTCCTACTTCCTGCCTTGACAAGTAAAAGTAAGTGAACCAAAACAGTATCTTTGAGAACAGTAGTGAGTGATATCCTTCAGTAGATCTAAGCTAACAAACCAGTCAAAGATGAAAAAGCATAACAATTAGAAACATTTTACAGGTAACATTTGATACATTGATGCATTGATTAAATATTGGCTAAAAGAGGAGCGAAATGTAAACACTTTTGTGTGAAGTAACAGCCTATTTCACTATGGACTAATAGCTTAATTTCCAGTAGGATATACAAAAGTTGAATAACATTCACTAGGACAGTTCTATGGTTAGGACGAGACAAGAGTGTCACTATAAACTCTCAGACCCTGAGTGCACTGAGTAGGAAATTATTATGTAGGACTATAGTATAGCCATCACAGGAAAAAAATAAAATAAAAGGCTTCTTGGAGATTTGGACAATATCACAGCATCATGTTTGATTTAACATACATTATCTTTAATATCACAATCAAATTCATTCATATCCATAATTTTTATTACTCTTATGGAGCACAGGAAAGTTTGGGAGAGTAGATGGAGAACGGAGATGTCATGTCAGATCCAAAGAGATTGTAAACAGGTTTGTGACTAATTGAATTACTACTTTTTTTTTCTCGTTCTCAGGCTTTCATATATTTCTGCTTACTTGTAAAGTGGAAAGTCCTCCTTCTTATGAACAAAATAAGGTAGGCTATAGCAGTGTTTCCCAACCAGGGGTACGTGTACCCCTAGGGGTACTTGAGCAGCTTGCAGGGGGTACTTGGAAAGATTTGGCATTACAATTTATTTCCAAAATGATGGGAGAAAAATAATTTCAAAAGTAATTTCATAAGCCCATTGTTAAAATGGCACATGCACGCACATGCACTAGTTCCCCCCCACAGGTGTCAACTGTTACATGACTGATAAATGGCTCAAAAAAGTCCAGTTGCGGTTGCTCCAGATTCAGATTTAGGAGAGCCTGGTTATAAAAGGAAAAAGGAGGCCAATCCCAAACACCGTCAGTTCAGTGAAACATATCTTTTGTATGGATTTCTTTGTACGTCTGCATATTATTACACTAAAAGTTATAGAACAAATCTAGGAGCATCATCAACAGGCATGAGTGAGGGGGTAGGCTACTATTGGCATGGCAAAACAGCTCAAGGGGTACATAAGACAAAAAAGGTTGGGAACCACTGGGCTATAGCACTCCATGGTTTTGTAGAAATGTGATTATCTAAACAGCTGTTCTAATCATTCTGATTGTGATTCCATAGCGCAAGCGTTACACGCGGGTAAACAGCATCAAACTATTTAAATACTCGTGCGGGGGAGGGGGTGGTGCCTATCTAAAATACCTTAAATGTCAATGACAACTTTGACCATTTCATTTTTTTAATTGGCTCTCTTGATCTCTCTCATGATGCTGCTGCTGCTGCCTGATCTCACTCACTATGCATTTCTGATAGAAGCCAGCAGGGCAGGCAGTTCTGCGTGGTTTGGGGGCGGACTTGTGGCAGGACTGAACCATTTTATGAAAATCGAAGGGGGAGGGTGGTGGATGATTTATTTTGCCAAAATACAATAAAAAATAAAAGAAACCATTAGTTTTATTAGTACATTGTGAATGAAATATTCTATTCATGACGATAGGTTAATAATTTAATACTGCAAAAAATTCCAGAGTCTTAAATTTCTTTAGGGCCTCTGTCAGGGCCCCTGTCAGTCAAGGGCCCTTGGAAGCATCCTAACTTTTCATATATAAACCGCGCCCCTGAGCGGGATGGCCAGGCGGATGGATCGTTTCTTGTCTATTCAGTGGCTCATTTTGCCTGGTAAATATAATACATAATAGGGCTGTGAATCTTCACTGGCCTCATGATTCGATTAGATTACGATTCATCTGTCAACGTCAACGATTTGATTCGATTCCACGATGCATCTCGATACAGCTCAAAGTATTGCAGCTCCAAGTATCACATCCTCAATTTTCCATATTATTACTGCACATGGCTACTTTTTCATCAATTAATACAGTCAGATAAATATCAACTCCCTTTTTTACATAGAATGTGCTTTAAAATCTGAATGTCAACATAAATTTAAACATAAACGATTCAGCGATTATCTGTCAACGATCCGATTCGATGCATTGCGACACGTCCACATCACGATGCATCAATTAAATGAATTTCGACACCCCTAATACATAACTTGATTGCTAAATTTTTCAGTCCCCTGTGACTATTCTCTTCCTACCTCTCTCCCTCCCCACCTCCCCCACTTTCCCTCCCCCTTTCTCCCCTTCTCTCTCTCTCTATCATATGATTAGTCAATCATGTTGTTATTATTATTAGCTAGACATATTCTCTGTGAAGTCCTCTGAGACATCCTTGTGAATTAGGGCCATACAAATAAACTTGACTTGACTTGACTTGAACAAAGATTACAGCACACATTATAATGCTCCTCCCATGCTGTATTTCTCACACCAAACAAACGTTTCACCTCACGCAACCTCCTGCCGTGTGAGGTGAAATGATGCTTGTTTGGTTCGCATCCCATGCCGAAGGGTCCCGGTTTGATCCCCAGCTGCAGAGGGTCCTGTGAGTGAGCACCGTCCTTCGGATGAAACGTTAAACCGAGGTCCTGACTCTGTGGTCACTAAAGATCCCATCAGCACTCTTCTCAAGAGTAGGGGTGTAACCCCGGTGCCCTGGGGGGTGTAACGCTGGTGCCATGGGGGTGTAGCCCTGGTGCCCTGGGGGGTGTAGCCCCATTAGCCCTGGCTAAATTCCCATACAGGCCTTCCTTCCATCATGGCCACCTAATCATCCCTTGTTACTTAATTGGCTCATTCAGTCCTCTATACTCTCCACCAGCTGATGTGTGGTGAGCGTTCTGGTGCAAACTGGCTGTTGTGCATGAGCCAGGGGGGTGCTACACATTGGTGGTGGATGAGTTGAGTCCCTCCCTCCCCTGATATGTGAAGCGCTTTCAGTATCTAGAAAGGCACTATATAAATGCAATCAATTAATTATTATTATTACACAACACAGGTTACATTCGTACCTTGTCATACATTTGTCTGTAGTATGTGTTGTTGTTGAGCCTGTCTCATATACATGTACATGGAAATTTTGGATGTTTGCGATTCAATTTCACTCTGTTGCATGTCAAGTAGAAGGAGGGTGCCCTATTGAGCTCACTTCAGGTGATGAGGTCACCATAGGGCACCCCTATGTGTGAATCAGTGCAGTCAGCCTGCCAAGCAAATCCTGTACATACATATTAAACAGCCTGCCAAGCAAATCCTGTCAATACAGATTCACAGATTCTTGAAACTTGTCCAATGAATGTGCACTTAGAGCCTCTGCAGCATAAAGCACGACCACTCCCTTGACATTTAATACTAGAATTGAAGTAAGAGTAAAATCCACCAAAGTAGGATTGTTGGGCGCCAGCAGACTTGTAGGCATTGACAGAGATGAGGATGTAATTATATCTGCTGAACTGAGAATTCCTTTTCCAGTTGCCAAGAGCCTCAGGTTACTCTTACAGGTTACTTATATTTGCGGATGATACCAACATCCTCTGTTCCGGAGATAATCTAGAGCAGCTCTTAGCGATGGTTAAAATAGAAATGAATAAATTAAAAACATGGTTTGATGTAAATAGATTATCATCGAATTTGAATAAAACCAAATTAATGATTTTCGGTAATCGTAAAATAGACACAAGAGTGCAACTGGTTGTGGACCAGGTAGATATTGAGCGGGTATACGAAATAAAATTTCTAGGGGTAATACTAGACTGTAAAGTTTCTTGGAAGCCACAGGTAAAATATATAAGATCCAAACTATCAAGGAGCATTGCTGTGTTGGGGAAAGCCAAACATATACTGGAACAAAGGGTGTTGTACATTTTATATTGTTGACTTGTACTGCCGTATTTGACTTACTGTGTGGAGGTTTGGGAGAATGCCTATAAAACAACTTTACAACCATTATGTATACTCCAAAAAAGAGCATTGAGAATTGTTGGGTACAGGGAACATACAAATATATTATTTCTGAATTCCAAGTGTCTCAAGTTTATGGATCTTGTCAAGTTCAAAACTGCTCAAACAATGTACAAAGCAAAGAATCATTTACTCCCCTGTAACATTCAAAAGTTATTTAAGGACAAAGAATGTGGGTATAATTTAAGAGGGAAAAATAATTTTGAGAAACGCTATGTTCGTACAAATTTGAAGAGCATGAGCATTTCATTTGGTGGAGTGACTCTGTGGAACAGTTCGGATGATGAAATAAAACAAAGTAGAACTATTATACTGTTTAAGAAAAGGTTTAAAAATATTATGATTGAGGGATACAGAGAAGATGAGGCGGCGGGGGGGGGGGGGGGGGGGGGGAGGGTGAGGGCACATGGTAATAGGGTACATTATGGCCCAGGTTAAAAGGGAAATAAGAAAATATGAAAAGTAATCAAATAGAATGTTGACAGAGACCTGATTTAAGTTTATTTATTTTTGAATTAAATAGGGGTAGGACAAGATAAGCAGAGGCTTCCTTCCTACTCCTTTTCGAACAAATACTGTTATTTCTATTGCAATTATGATTAATATTGTACATTATTGTTTTTTCCTTTTTTTGTTTTAAAATGTTTTAAAATGTATTGTGTATTATTATTATACTTATTATTTTTTATATTGTCTTTTATGTTAATGTTCGAAATAAACATTCATTCATTCATTCATTCATTCATTCATTCATTCATTCATTCATTCATTCACTCTCCACAAAACACTCATTTCCTTGTTCCTCTTTGTAGTGCTTTGATTTGTATGGTCTGAAATGAGCTACTTTAGTGTGCAGTAAAGGCAGAGTAATATGTAGCCTAAAGGATCATCAAAGTGTGCATTAAACTATTTTAATGCATGACATGGAGGCGAAGAACCACCCAATGCGATAGCAGAAGGTGGTTGCCTCCACAAAGTGCATTAAAATCGTTTATACCATGGTCTGGGTGAATACTCGATTGATTGGCTGCAGGGTGTCCATTAATTTGTGATAATGTACAGTGATAATGTACACCTAGCTAAATGGTCTGTTCATCATTCATATCAATCCGCAAGGATCATGACAGAGCCGTTTGAGCTCTACACCACCGTTAAGGGTTAATATGGCACTTTTATAAATTTAGAAAAAAATGTAGTCGGTCAAAGTAACTATTCAGATTACCCCTGTGTGCTCAGTTTATTAAAATAACGGCTATTTATAAATCTGTTGTTTCCGGAGATCTGCTGATGTCAGCTGACACAAGCCCGGCTCTCAGCTGTCAACTGTCAAACCAGCTTTGTTTACAACTTTGCAGAAAGCCAGCCAGGCGCTTTGCAGCGCGCGCTGCCTCTATCACTGATACAAATCAAGTCGAAGAGGAAAAAGACAAGATCAACAAAAAGAAAACAACGAAATGGGCAGTTCAGCAACACACCGAGAGACGTCCTTGTACAATACATACCTGGACTCCAACATAGAAAGCTTCAGATGGTTTTCAGTCTACTCCTGCATGCGCCATTTAACGTAACTGTGTCCTGCAACGGACACCTGGACGCCTGTTTCGTCACGTCCGGGTCAGAGGTCTCTCGACGTGGTTTCCGGTACTTTAGCAGGCATTTCAGATGCTGGATCGCCGCTTTGTGAAAGTGGAACTAATTTATACATCTATATGTGTCAATATGTGGAATTTCATATGAATATGTGCATGGTAACATGTCAAATTACTTTAGGAAAGTGACTTTGATGACAGAAAGCCATAAGACGTGCTTGGGCGACGAGAGTTACTGATCTTTAAAGTTGCTAGCTTGCTAGCTAGCTAACGCTAGCTTTGTCTAAAACACAACAAGGCCAGCTAGGTGGCAATAATGCAGCAAAATGGGACTCAGCGACCACTACAAGCCACTCGCTTTGTTGACTATTACTGGCTTGCTAACCACTGGCTTGCTAACCAGCAGAGCCGCAGAGTGAGCTGTCCGTAACAGGACAAGAGCAGCTTTCAGTTAAGACGCCAGCGGTAGCGTCGGTTCCCCGACTCTGGTAAATCAAAGACACAACTAAAAGAAATTATTTCAACGGTATGTTGCTAGAAAGAAGTTCGACTTAACGTTTTCGCCGTTAAACTACACGGAAACATGACATGATCATTGTAGCAGTGTTTGAAGCACAATTTTAACAGGAGTTTTGTAAAAATATTGTCCGTTGCAGGACTCGCTTCCGTTACGTCTATAAGACCCGCAAACATTAACGTAATTCCCTGGAATGCGAGTTTAAACGAGCCAGTTACATGGCGTTGCATTCTTAGACATTGCCATTTGCTTTATTTTGTATATTACATACAATTGGCCAAATTATTAGTTAGTTCATGGGCTAGAAATTCTGCCAGGTGCAGGCACTAAAGCGGCCATTTTATCCCATGGTAATCTTGAGCAGCCGAGGGGACTATTTTGTCTCGCCGGTTCTCAACTCATATTCAAGGTTATGAAAATTAGCTTTTGATTGCAAAATGCATGAAAATATTAATTAATGGTCTTGTTTTGTTTCTTTGGCAAGTGACCATGGTATAAGCGGGTAAATGCACTTCGAGGTGTCCATTATCAGAAATGAATGGACTTTGCGGAAGCAACCGTCCTTGGCTTTCACCTCGGATGGTTCACACCTCCACGTCGTCCATTAATTTCTGATAATGGACACCTCGTCGTGCATTAACCCTTACTTAACAGACACCAGGAGTTGTATCGCGCTTGCATGGTCATTTGCCAACAATATAAAATAAAAACATTTGCAATGCAATAGAAACAATGTTCAGTGCTCCAGTAAATAGGACGAACCTTGGATACGAGCAAGGCAAAGGGAGGTAATCTAGTCCGCTTGGCTCATAAAAGAACCCTTTGGCTCACAGCCAGAAAGTTAACATCATGTTAACTATTTTCAAAGGCGATAACATTCTGTAGGGTTGACAAACAGTACATATAATTTGACAGCAGTATGTTTAACAAGACAAGCTAGCTATACAGCCATGTTATTGTCAACCGCCCCCCCCCCCCCAATCTATCTATAAAAGGGAGTTAGGGCTCTGTTTGTTTGTTTGTTTGTTTGTTTGTTTGTTTGTTTGTTTGTTTGTTTGTTTGTTTGTCTGTCTGTCTGTCTGTTAGTTAATGGTCAGTTTGTGAGTATATAGTTAATTGTTAGTTACTCATTACTTACTTATTACCTGTCCATTAGTTACTCTTTTTATGTACCCTATTGTAAAGTGGTGCATCATACTCAGTAGTTTATGAATACTGAATCATTACTTAATTATTACCTGTCTATTAGTTAGTCTTTTTGTGTACCCTATTGTAAAGTGGTGCATCATACTCAGTAGTTTATGAATACTGAATCATTACTTAATTATTACCTGTCTATTAGTTAGTCTTTTTGTGTACCCTAATATAAAGTGAAAGATATCCTTATCAAATGAACACTCACTCCAGGTGAGATTTGAACCCTCCCCAAGATTGTTAAATTGTAAGTCTGGTTCTAACCCTAACCCTAAGTATTATGTTCTATCCACATACTACTTTCTGTTCAAATACTTATAGTTTTGAAGATATATTCCACCCAAATACTACCTTCTCTCCAAATACTTGTAGTTTTAAAGGTATATTCCATCCTAATACTACTTCATGTCCAAGTACTTTGGTATGTTTCAGCCAAATACTATTTATGTCTAAGTACTTGTGTTTTAAAGCACAGAATATACCTTCAAAACTATAATACTTGGTCTCCGGCTGTACAGATCCATAGCATGGCTCTACCAAGTAACAGGCTGGTTACTTTCCCCTGAAGATCCAACATGTAATCCTGCAGTAAGTTCATCCTAGAGTCCAAGTGGATGTTTGAGCCAAATTAGAAGAAATTCTGTCAAGGCGAGAATTCACAACACTTCTCTCTCAAATACCCATTGCCTCTTCACTAGCATTATTTGCCTCTTCACTTGCATTATTTGTGCCAAATCTTTGGATTTGTTCTAAGCCAGCACTCACATTTGCCCCATCCATGATCCATCCTCTCTTCTTCTCCTTTCCCCATAAAATTGTGCAAAGCACAGGTGGCTTTTACAACGTTCTCTGGGATACGCCTACCCGATGATACAGGCGCCACTGCGTGCTGAGCAGGGTCAGGATTTAAGGGGGGCTCTGGGCAAAATGGCTGTAAAAAACTTCAAATTGCTTTTAACTTTCATCCCGCTGATGAAGCTCTCGACTTTTCCCTGGCTAACACAACTTCATTGGAGGAGGTGGGCATCTCTCAAAAGGCCTGGCAGTACAGTAAAGTGTCTCCAGATGTACTGTCTGTAGCTACATGTCGCTTACAAGTCCATCAGCTCCATCCCAAAATAGTAAACTCTTTGACAGCTTTTTTAGGCTCTGAGCAGACCAGGAGAGGTTCAGCCACTGTTTCTATTTCAGTTCCATCTTTTTCTATCGTGACTTGGTTCACCAGATCCCAACAAACCAATGTGGGACAAAGAGTAATTTGTGTGGGGACTTACCAATTCCAATTAGGGCTAGTTTCATTATGGATTAATCTGCTGATTATTTTTTGACTAATCGAGTAGCTGTTTAGTCTATAAAATGTCACAAAATAGTGAAAAATGTCATTCACTTTTTCCCCAAAGCCCAAGATGACATCCTCAAATGTGGAAAAATTACTTATTTTGTCCTAACAAACCGTCCACCCAAAGATAATCAGTTTACTGAGATAGAGTAGAAGACCAGAAAATATTCACATTTAAGACATCGCTTTGGGGTCTGGTGATGGGCAATTGTCATTATTATTTTTTATGACATTTTATATACTAAATTATTTAAAAAAAGTAATAATAGAGTTGCAGACCTAATTTTACATTATTTATATACCTTTTTTTTATCCTGTTTGAGTCGTGCCATGATACATGCAATTTTTCCTCAATTAAAAGATAATTTTTCAGTTTGTCGTAACTGAAATGTAACATTTAGTTTTGTATGAAACCGCTCAATCAACTACATCTCTCGTCTCCCACATTATACGTCACACCAACACCATCACACAACACCACCAACACATGGCCTGGCGGGAGAGATGTCACTTATGTGACTGTGTGTAGTCTTTCTGATTTATAACTTATATTGCAACAGATTTACGACAAACTGCGACTTTCTTGACTTACAAAGTTATCTTTTAAATTGACAAACATGTACCTCATGGCACAATTCAAACGGGATCCAAAAAATTATTGTCTCTCGCCATTCACCACCATTCATATTTTTTCCGACACTGGTTCTTATAGGCATTGCAGGACTTTGGATCTCTTTAAAGTTCATCAGCACTGGCTCCCCGCAGGGCTGCGTTCTATCCGCCCTACTATTCTCCCTGTACACCAACTGCTGCATCTCCCTCCACTCGTCGGTCAAGCTCCTGAAGTTTGCAGACGATACCTCCCTGGTAGGCCTCATCTCCAATGGGGATGAGTCCGCCTACAGGAGGGAGATCACGCGGCTACAGAGCTGGTGTATTGATAACAACCTGGCCCTAAATGCTCTCAAAACAATGGAGATGGTAGTTGACTTCAGGCGGAAGGCAGCCCCTCCCCCCCCGCTCAACTTGGGAGGCACCCCAGTGGCCTCTGTTGAGTCTTGCCGCTTCCTTGGCATGACGATCTCCCGGGACCTGAAGTGGGAGCTGAACATCGACGC